>NC_135377.1:25134920-25454712 GCF_049243985.1 Paroedura picta
GTATCCCTCACCCCCATTTTGGTGAGTTAAAACTGGATACACATTTCTGATGGCAGAACAGTACTTTTCTGCTTCCTCTTTGTTGCTTCTGTGGGACAGGTAATCCTGATGAATTAGGCAGTCTGCAGTGGGAAAGGGATACCAGTGGGAATTGCCAATTTATTCTGGATTCAACCCAGTAATTTTTTCTCTTTCTTTACCCACATTTCTGACCCATTCTCTGCCATACATTTTCCCCTGCTTGCCTTCTCTCTTTTTCTCCATATAGTTTTCTCAGTGTTGAACCATTGTCTGAAGTAACTTGTGACAACTGAAGCTATGATTTGGTTTGGCAGGATCAATCATGGTGAAGGCATTTAGACATTCTGAATTGGGGTGGAAATGGTTTTGACACCCATTCAGATAGTTTCATTGTGGTCACCAATAAATTCAGAAGGAACAATATGAATCATTCTCATAACATTTTTCTGTCATAGTCTTGCCGTCTGCTACATTGTTCAGTCACAGGGTTGACAGGCCCCCTCAGGGAGAGAAAAACAAAGTGGCCATTGGAACAGCAATGTGACATTGTTTCTGGCAGAATGAGAAGTAATATCAGTCCTCTCTCTGAATGACTGAAAATTCTATGGTTTTACCATAAAGTTATAGTTTTACCATAGTTTCCACTGATTTCTAGACAGGCATCAAGTCACTCCCAGGTTTTCCCTAGAATTGACATGGTGCTATTACTGCTGTAAAGGTAAAGGTAATTGTATCGCCTGTGCAAGCACCGGATCATGTCTGACCCTTGGGGTGACGCCCTCTAGCGTTTTCATGGCAGACTCAATACAGGGTGGTTTGCCAGTGCCTTCCCCAATTAATGCTGACTTCTCTCCAAATCCTTCCGCAGGATCCTGTTGGAATCCATATTATATGTTTATGTTTATTTATGATTATGATTATTCATTTATGGCTCAAAAATAGCCCCACAAAACTTTGGATACTTAACAGTGTAAAGATTTTCTTCAATGTAATGATTTTCTGTCTTCAGTCAGATGAACCATTGCCTTTTTTGATTCGGGAATAACAGGCAAAGTTAATTAATACAGCACTTGGTGATAAAAAGCCTTCAACAAAGCCTTCTAAGAGGCTATAGATGACATAAGTTGCATTAGGATCAGAATGAGAAGAAGGGAGATGATGGAATGAAACCAGCATACTTAGAGGAAGAGCTGGCCGCTAGAGGTCAAACACAGATTCTACATGTGTAGGAAGTATATGTTTGTAAGTACCATCCTAATCATTGGGAACAGAGCTGGTTCAGTCATTTTCCGTTAAGGATCCCTATCCTACATAAATAAACTAGGACTCAAGAGTAGGAAGGAATGGGAGCATTGCACTTACGCCTGTTCTCCCTCTGTGCATATTGATATCAACATATGGGACAATGATTTTAACCTGTTGAGTTGGATAGTATCAGAGAAGCTGATCCAGCAGGCTGCTGACCAAGGTTTATACCTACAGTGCAAGCATAGTTCAGTGAACTTAAGGTTTTGTTCTATTCCAGTATTTGGATGGAAGTTTTATTGTAAATCTATAAGTTTTATGTTATTATGATAGTCAAGGGTGAGAACCATTAATGTCAGAGGCTCACTTGAAGCATTTAAGCATAAAGCCTATAGACAGACAGAAATATATTAGTGTGCATACTTTCCTATGTATCCTTCCTGCCTTTATGCGTCATCATGTACAAGTATTATGCCAGCAGGTGATATTGTTCAAATACCTGCTTAAAAAACACAAACCATTTGTTTCCTTAATTCCACGGTATTTCCCCCTGCTCTGTGGAATTCTCTTATGACATCTTGAAATCCTTCCTAGCATGGCAAAAAAAATTCAGCATAGCTGAAAACTGTCAAAAGCATCTGCAGTGTTAAACTGGATGCCGAGCCAAATGCAGCAGTAGGAGAGTTGTTGCAAAATTCACACTGCTGGTGTCATAACTTTCAGCACTGCTCATCCAACTGTTTGACAGTTTCATTTTGAAAGCTAAAAATTTACAGGCAGTGAAAGATGAAGATATGGGTGAGAAGGAAGTCACATTGCCCACACAGAAAAAAATTAGAGAAAGGTTGTTTTGTGGGGTAGGGGGAGTGGGAAGGAGAGGAATAAGGAAAGAAGGCAGGCTAAAAGCAAAATGCTTCCATAATACCAATAAGATAAGCATAGGGATCACATGTAGAAGCCCAGCTGTTCACTTGCTGTCCATGCCAAATAGCCAAGTGGAAAGCTTTTTGCAACAGGTACTGTGACATGTATACATTCACACACTTTTATCAGCAAGACTGTTTTGAAGTTACAAAGGTGAGGGGTTGATTGTATGGGGATTTCTTTTTCTGCTGTTAAATGTAGGATTCTTAACTAATGCAATTTGATTGGAGATAACTGGAAAAATGAGCAAATAGTTGTTTAGTTCATTAGCACATGGTTTCTAAGTTTCATATAAGCCTCCTTCAGACATCCTGAGTGGGCAGAATTAATCTATGGGGTGGGAGAAAGCATCACAGGACCAGTTTGTTCCCAAGGCTTAAGTTCTTTTATTGGGATGTGCAGAGAGTATCCAGGGTTCCTGATTGCATGTAGGAGGTACACATTCCAGTTTGTTCAGGCAGCTGTCATTTGCACATCCCTCTTGGCTGTTATTCACACATGACAGCAAATGTATGCCAGCATGGAAGCCTCCAGTTGTGTTCCACATGCAAGGAGTAGACAGTACACACAGGCATGATGCCCAGCTGTCTCCATGCCCATCAAAAACAGCTACTTGCCTCTTGCAATGTCTTAATGCAGTCAGTGTCTTGCCCAGTCAGTCCAAAGTGAGTCTGCAATTTGAACTAAAGGAATTTCCACATTACTCTATACTGCTGTGCTCTATCGTGGTGGTCCCCAACCACCGGGCCACGGCTCCCTCTCCCCGCTCCCCCCTCCCCCCACAGTAAGAAACTTCCCAGGCCACAAGCAAATTAGCTGCAAAAGCGGCCAATTAGCTTGCGGCCTGGCAAGCTTCTTTTTGTGGGGGGGGGGGAGAGGGAAGCAGGGCTACGCATGGTGCAATGCACAATGCGCAATTGTAGTCCATGAACATCTGGAGGACCAGAGGTTGACTACCCTTGGTTTAGATGAAATAGCTGGATGCTGTTAGCATCCTGATAGCAAGGAAGCCTAGAACTCCAGGCCAGAAGGGTGAGGGGATGCATGTAGATGCTAAATAACATTGGGGAGAGAATAGCTCCCTGTGTGACCCCACATAATAAGGGGTTCTGACCCCAAATGCCACCTTTTGTCCCCAACCTTAGAGGAAAGACAGCAGCCATTTCAGGGCTGTGACTTGGATCCACACATTAGCTAGGCTTTGAACTAATATCCCATGGTTGACAGTGTCAAATGCTGTTTCAGGCCTAACTGGAACAGCAGCACCAACCTTCTCAGATCCTGCTGCCTCTGGAGATCATCTGTGAGGGCAATCGGAACATCTTCACCCATGGCCTGGCCAGAAGCTGGACTGGGATGGATATAAGTGCTTGAGCTAAAGAGATAGAAAACAACCGGGGGGGGGGGGGTTAAGCAAACATAGTCATATCATTCTTGAGCTTGCTGTATATACTGCTCTCCATAGATAACATTGGCAGGTGTGGCAAAATGCGCCTATGACCCAAAACATGCTGGATCTCATCCCATAGTCAACAGAAATCTTATATGCAATTACTGCCACCATTGCTTAACCATTTACAGCTATGTTCTACAGTTCAATTGCCTTAAGCCTCAAAAGAAAAGGGAAAAGATTGTTCAAGGTAGGATTTTGTAACTGAAGCCAACTATAATTCCCACATTCCATGTTATTTTGTCTTAGCTGTGTTTCTGCACTGAAGAGGCAAGTCACTTCCCAGAGGTCTACAACATTATCAGCATGGGCAGTGTTAGTTGAGAGACAGCAGAACAGAAATATGTGCATGAGAATTCATTCCAAGAGCAACCTCACATCTCCTGTTTTACAACATGAAGCCATTGCTAAGCACAAGCAAGCAGTGTCAGCAAAATCACCTGGGAATCCATTGTACAAGCTGGATTTTACTTTAAAAAAAACAGAACACAAAAAGCCATGCTATCCTGCAGTGCCTTTGTTGTTGCATTATTTCCTATGCTAATTCGGTGACAGGGACTATTAGGAAAGGGATGACATGAAAGTAATCTGGTGTCTCTAAAGTGTAGACCCATTTGGAATACTGTATACAGCTCTGGTCTCCCAGTCCCAACAGAGCTAGAAAGAGGCAACAAAAATGAACAAGTTATTCCAGCACTTTCTCAGTGAGGAAAGAGTAAAGTTCATGAGGCTATCCAGTTGTTTTTAATGATGAAAAGGTGGGGCATGAGAAAGGTTTATAACATTATGTACACCCTGTAGCAAATGGATAACTCTTGATAACCCCAGCATTAGGGATTTTATGTTCATTTTCACCCATTATGGGAAAGAAATCCAATACCACATGCAGGACAGAAAATTCTTGTTAAAAACTCATTTTAATAGCTGCAGCAATTAAAAGGTGACACTGTGGGCTCATGTCCAAAATCCAGAGTCCATGCCCCAGCTGCCCAGGGCACAGATTTTTATACAGTCCAAATAAAACACCCAAATTAGGTCATTATCTGATTAACCACTCCTGTACTACTGCTTGATAAACATCGTCCAATTAGTTCAAGACATTATAGCATCCTCTTTGCCCTATGTAGGGGTTTTCCCTGTACAGGCAAGCTGCCAAGGCACCTTGAAGATATCTTGATCTGCTTCAGGGTTACTGCAGCACATCTTTAGTTTGTACCATGTTCACCCTCCATTTATCCAATGGCAGGACATGCCATCACTCTCAGTCATCGTAATACTAGAATTTGGGGACACCTGTAGTAGATTCACAACAGACACAACTGCTTCTTAACATAGGGTTAAATCCAACCAGCTTTTCCACTTTCACCTAATTCCTCTCCTTACTCCATCATATCCAAAGGACCTTCCTCCTTTCTTTTTTGCCCATGAAAAAATTGGTTGGCCCCAACCTATTATTTAATTTGTGGGGTTCACTGTCTCATGATGTAGTGATGACTGACCACTCTGGTATAAGTCCTTGAAAGGGAAAAAAAATTCTTGGATAATAGGGCCATCAATCAGTGTAATCTACCTCACCAGGCTGTTGTGAGGATAAAATGGAGGAGAAGAGAACAATAAACTGTTTGTATGCCTATCAGGGAGAAAGGCAGGAAATAAATTAATTCAATCAATCAGTCAATCAATGACCATTAGCCAGTTCAATATTGAGCAGTTGAAATTGTATTGGTAGTTTGAATAGAAAATTAGGATCTGGAGATCTATAGTGGGAGGGGAAATCAGGACAAAAAGTCCCTCTTTGTCCACTGACAAAAATGCCCTTCCATTAGTAGAAATGAGCTTTGGATTCAGCCAACAGTGTATTTTTATGCAAAGGGTATTGGTTGTTAATGTGCTTCTTAAGCTATTTCAAATGTATCTATATTGGCCATGAAATAGCCAAACTGAAGTACCAGTGATTTTGTTGCTACTGAATTTCCCCCAGTGAAGTTAATGAGACTTGAAAGTGCTTAACTTTGGATGAGTTGCACCCATAACACTTAATTTTTTAAAAAATATATGCATGCTAATTTGAGGCAACATTTCTGAAGGCAGATTGGGAAGGGAACATAAGAATTTCAGATAGTTTCCCAGTGTAACTCTTTGCACCAGTAAAATCTGTTCATTCTCCCTAAAAACTGCTACATAATAAAGATGTATTCTGCTTTAAGAGTATGCCAAATATCAATTATTATTTTTGTTGTCTTCTCTATCTAAATAAAATTATGTCCTTTGCTTTCATTTTCATCTATCATTAAACCACTTCCTATGCAAGCATCCAGGTCAAATAATGAATTTCAATGAGAAAAGGTTAACAGTTACCTCAAGGTGAAGATCTCAGAGTGGGGAATCCTGGCCTGGACTCAACTGTGAACTCTGCCATAGTCATACATGAATTTTGTGTTTTCCTCTCTTCCTATTTACATGGTTCCCATTCTGGATAGGACTATTTGACCTGTGCAGAAGACCATATGGCCATCTGTTCTTATGCAGGGAACCTAATTGTCCTTCTCTGGACCTTTTATGTCCAGGGAGGGTTGCTGGAGTAACTTGTGTACCATTTCACAGCCCTGATCTACAGCAGAAACAGTGCACATAAGAATAAAAGAGAACACACAAGTAATATATAACTATGCCAGAGGTCATAGGCTAGGTCTTAGGCTCCAGCTTCTCATGCCCCCTGAACTCTGTCTCATAGACATCAACCCAAAGTGTGCCTGATAAATCCTTTTTGGGGACACAGGTTATAACCCCAAGTGGAATAACACTGCATAGTTGGAGCAATGTAATGCCTCCTTGTGTAAGAAGACTGGCTCTGCAATGTAGTAGCAGATGCATTCTGATGCTTAAAAACAGAGAACAAACCACAGTAAAGCAGCTGATGAAAGCTCAGCCCTGCAAACTCCACATAGGAAGGTTTGCCACTAGATCCCATTTCCTAATTAAAAACATGATAAAAGAGGATGCTGTAAATCACAGAGGTCCAAGAGAAAAAACATTCCTTCCTTTCCTCCCCATACTTCCATATTATTCTTCAAGAATTTGCTGATTTAATACCACCAAGAGATATCTATTAAAAAAAAAAACAAAACCTGTGAAACAACTTTCTGTATTTTCCATCACAGGAACTCTAGCGCAAGCTTGATCCTCAGTCTTTGGGGTGAAGTAAAGTTTCCTTTTTAAAGTGATTACAGAAAAACAGTGCCTAAAGGCTGTTACGTGTTCCTGAAGCCAACCAGCCCAGGCACTTTGTTCACTGCACAAAAGTATAGAGAGTCTTGTTTTTTTGTACTTGTTGCTTGTTAGAATGATAGGTGTACAGAAAAGCTATCCGAGAACACGGACTTTCTCATTAGCTCCACTACCTCAGGGTGCCTTAGGGTATGTCTGCTCTACAAATTGACAGCCTGGTCCTGAGGAACTGTTTTACTTGCAGCACCATAAATTGAGGTTTTCCACTCTGTAGTCAGGGGTACTGACGGGAAAAAAAAGACCTTCCATTCCCTAAGGACTAACAACATGCTGCGGAATTTGAAATAGAACATGTCAGTGAGATGGTAACCATAATTCATCTCAGTCACTTTGTACTACAGTCTGCCAAGAGGTTGATGGTTACCCCCTCCAGTTTTTTTTTCTTATTGGTATCCCACCAAGCCACGTGAAGCCTACTTGCTGCTCAGCACCATGGACGGCCAAATATTTGTCAAGATCTCCCTGCCCATTTTTGCAAACTTAGTCAGGCAGAAAAACAGGAGCTTTATTAATTTCCTGACCAACCACCCATAATAGCCACTGGACAGTGTTCAACACAGTGGCTCACAAGCTGTGCATCTGTTTGAAGGTCTGCAACTTATATCATTGACACCTGTTTGCCCGTTGGGGTCAGCATAAATCATTGGTGTCTGTCTGCACATTTAAATTAAATGTTCCAGAATCAAAATTTAAAATATTTCTTCTGCAGTGCTCAAAGAAACGTTAATCATGCTTAAAACCTAGTGAAATTTAGCTTGCAGATCTGGAATGTATCGAAACAATAGACTATAATTATGAAGCTCATGCATATATTTCTCTCTCTCTCTCTGTCTCAGGTAACAAATTCTGGGTCTTCAAGGATACCACTCTCCAACCCGGCTATCCTCATGATTTGGTAACATTGGGCAGTAGCATTCCACCCCATGGTATTGATTCAGCAATTTGGTGGGAAGATGTTGGGAAAACTTACTTCTTCAAAGGAGACAGGTTGGTATACATATCTCAGAACAAACAGTCTCCTTGTCATCATTGTCATAGCATCTCATGTTCATGTGTCCCAGAGAAAAATTATGATACATAAGGAACATTTAGTCCTTATCTTGTATGAACTCTGCATCTTTGCCATCTGCTAAACACTGTTGCACATGATGAACCTGTGCAAAGCTTTATGGATACCAGAACACTACCTGGCACTGCCAGGAGCTGGGAATGGGCAAAGGGTAGAAGGGACACCGCACGGAGTGCAGATGTCATACCCAGATGAAAATTCAATGTGATGTCAGTGGATTTTATGGAAACTGTATTGTTACTATAGTGTTGGCTGACACAAAGACATCAGTATCTGGTTTTTCACCTGGACATGTTGTCACCTGTTACACAATTTCATTTCCACTCCCCATTGTGTCTCCTGATGGTGCAGATGCAGCCTGTAGCCTCAGGAGATCACTGGCCCAAAGCAAGAAAATGGAATGCTTGTTTATACCTTCTCATTCGGGTTAACACCTATCTCTTTTGTTTTGCCCTATATCTGTAAATCTTTTAATGTGCAGAACTGCAGACGTTTTATGCAATATTCATGTACAGTTTATTTTCCTACAAACAACAAAGGATGTTTCTTACATGCAGCCAATCACAGGTTGTGTCTCCTTTAGCAAATATCTTTAGAGACTGGGGCACTGAAAAAATATTATTTACCTGTCTCCCTTTCTTCACTCTTTTGTTTTGTGCCTTCCTCCTGCCCTGTGCACATCAATTTAAAAATCCTAGCACAAAAACATGCAATGCATGTTCAGGGATGATATCTTGTGCTCCATTTTCAATAAAATGTTGGAGAGTGGAGACAGAAATGAAAGATAAAATGGGATATCTACAATATATCCTGTCAGAGCAAATAAACTTTATTGCATGGCCTTGGGATTCTCCTTTTTATCATGTGAAATATCAATATTCATCATCAAGAGTTGCTGAGGAAGACTTGGGGTATTTGAGTAGTTGGTCATTATTTCACTTGTGAGAACTGAATCCTGATCTTCATTATGTATTGTTTAAAACTCAAGAGTCATTGGAAATTAAGCTGTTGTCACCTGGCAAGCAAGACTGGATCAAGGGAGACTGAGGCCCTTCTCTCCTCACTGCCCCCTCCCCTCTCTCTCTCTCACTGTTCTTGTGGATATAATTTGAAGGTGGAAATCACAGTGTAGAAAGATGTACACACAAATGATTCCCCACCAATATTGCCTATGAACTAGGGGGGTAGGGGTGGGGGATGCACCAAACATTGTAATTGGAACAATAGCACGAGGTCATTTCCAGGATGAATCAAGTCAAAATATACTGGTTCAGTATACTGGCATACTGGATTTTTTTATACTCCACTTTTCCCTACCTGAAGGAGTCTCAAAGCAGCTTATGATCGCCTTCCCTTCCTCTCCCCACAACAAACACCCTGTGAGGTAGGTGGGGCTAAGAGAACTCCAAGATAACTGTTCTGCAAGAACAGATCTAAGAGAACTGGGACTAGCCCAGGGTCATCCAGTTGGCTGCATGTGAAGGAGTGGGGGATCAAACCCAGCTCATCAGGTTAGAGTCTGCCGCTCTTAGTCACTACACCATGCTGGCTCTCTACCCCAAGTCTCCCATTGAGTGCCAGCTCTGTCTGGGAACCCTACCATGAACCTAAGCCATGAACCTAGACTGCCACCATGTCAATGTGTGTATCTTTTCTCAGTCATAGGAAGAGCAGGAACTGGCTAGGCGACTCTCTGTTGTACCCGTTTCCATTGGAAAGCCTCCCTTCCTCTCGCTTCCAGCAGGCATTAGTGAGGTATTCTCCAGTGCACCTGCAGGTAGCTCCACCTGCGAGTACTTCTTTCTGGGCAACATTTGTCTTGATTATCATGTTATAAACTTTTTATTCTGAGATGTTTGGGGAGCCAAGTTTCTATGAAAGCAAGGTAAAAATATAAGAAACTAAATGCTTGATTCCGACTCCCTTCCATCTGTCAGAGGTCAAGAACCCTTAAAACAAAAGGGAACTGTCCTGACAGCCTATCTCTCTCAGTCTGTAACTGTATGGCTCTGATCAAAGGGCACATTGACATTTGGATATACACACAGTATTCCCATATGAGAAACAGCTTATTTACTCACTTAATGGAAAGGGAACAGTTTTTCACCTGCCATGAAGATTCAGATATGAAACTTTCCCAGTATTCAACAGGGAATTCTTTGTATGCGCAAAAGCTCTCAGCACCCAATATCAGTTTGTGAATGTCTTCATTCCAAATTCTTAACATATAAGAAAAGATCAGATCTCTTGGATCAGATCAGTAGACCATCTAGTCCAGCATCCTATCCCACACAGTGAACAACCAGTTCCTCTGGACAGCCAATAACAGCGCATAAAAGCCAGGGCCTTCTCCTAATGTTGCCTCCTGGCTGTGGGATTCAGAGCATCAGTGCCTCTGAAGGTGGAAGTTCCCCTCAGTCACCATAGATAGTAACCACTGATAGACTTATCCTCCTTGAATCTATCTAATCCCCTCTTAAAGCTGTTTGTTTCTGGGGCCATCACTACCTCATCTGGCTGTGAAAAATAATATTTCCTTTTGTCCATCCTGAACCTACTGTCCACCTGCTCCATTGGATGCCCTTGGGTTCTAGTATTTTGGGAGAGGGAAAAACAATTCTGTTTCTCCACACATAATTTTATAAACCCCCTTAGGGTTTTTTTCTTTTTTCTAAACTGAAAAGTCCTAGACTCCTCAGCCTTTCCTCATAGGGAAGACACTTGAAGATAATCATCTTGGATGCCTTTTGAAAGTCCAGGTATGTAATCTAGGTGACCATTGTCTATATGCTGTTCACTTTCTTGAAGAACTCCAAGGTGAGACAGAATTCCCCTTTGCAGAAGCCATGCTTATTCTCCCTAAGCAGGCTTTGTCCCTCTATGTGCCTAAGAATTCTATATTTTATTACTGTTTATACTAATTTGCCTGCAATGAATATTTGGCAGCGTGGCTTGTAAATTCCTGGTTCTCTTCTAGGTCCATTTTTTATAAAAGGGTATAACATTTGCTACTTTCCAGTCTTCTGCAGAATTTAGTGAATTTAGTGATGCTACATATACAGGTTTGTTGATCAACTAAATTACATCTAAGTTCCTTAAGAACTCTCTGGTGTATGCCATCAGGACCTGGAGGCTTACCAGTTTTTAATTTCTCCGGTAAGTCTAGGGGTTCATCTCTGGTCACCTCAATTTGCCAGTACTTCAGACTCCCTTCCTTTAAATAGGGGTTGAGGTATGGGTATGTGTTCCATATGTTCCATAGTGAACACAAAAGCAAAATAGTCATTGAGCTTCTCTGTCAACTCCCCATCTTCCTTTAACACAACCCCTTTATTCCTTTGTCATCCAAAGTGTAGTTATGCTATGACTATGGCATAAGCAAGGCTGCATTCAGACAGCTTTGTTGGTTTGTCACTTCTAGTAATGAAGATCTTTGGATTGTGTTATACCCTTGCTCACATCCCCAATTATTCTGTTTGCATGGGTCATGCTGCTTGCCCTTTGTCCAGAAGAGGACCTAATTATCTTTCCATTTCTGATATACAACATGTTCGATAAAGAGGGAGTGTCTCAACCCAGTCTTACAAATGGAAGCTTTCTTCTTATCTCTGTACCATTCATCAGGAGAGGAAGCAGGCAGCATCTTGACAGCTGAAACTTATGTTTCTTTCGAGCATCCTGCAAACAATCAGTTTCCGTTGCAAACAAAGCCTGTCATATAATTTGCTTCCCATGGATGAAAAGATTTGTTATTTTAAGTTTACTCTTCAGTCAGTTTTCAACAGTCATGTTCTTGGGAGATCATTTTGACAGCAGACATTTTTTGTGTCTGTCTTCATGACTTCTGCTTTTGATAAGCTTGAGTTTAACAGAGAATTTGTGGGAAAGATTTCTTTCCATAGACTGCTTCATTAAGTTAAAGTCTTCCTAAAAATACCGTTAGCTGTAACATTGCTACTAAAGAAAACTTCTGTTGATGGAGAACTTGCTACTTAGAGCCATAACAAGCATAATGAGACTCAGCAAGACAGAAATGCAATACAGTATAGAAGGAGAAGATCTAAGAGCGCGAGTCTTGCTGAGATAATTGAGCTATTATAGGATATTGACCACCAGTGGGAATAAGCCTCTATCCCACTAAGCATCTCAGTACATATTGTTTACTCACCTTTTTTCCTTCTAATATAACATTAGAGTTGAATTCTCCTGCTGGTTTTAATTGCAAGCTAAGCCTATTACAGTTTTTTTCCCTCTGAATTGGGGACAACCCACTGTTATTTTTTCAGTAGCTATGAGTAGGGATTGGCATAAACCAGTTCATGAGCCAAAATTCAGCTTGAACTTGGCCCAGTTCATAGTCCATGAACCGATGTTCCGGGAAGGTGAACAGTTACCAGAATTTTGTCTGTTCAGGCCATTTAAACCTAAGGGCTGAGCAGGGCAGGCCTGCTTATCAGCTGCCTCACTCCCCCCCCCCTTTGCTTCCAAGTGGGGGAAAGCATTTCACTAGCTGTTTTGCTTCCCATTTTAGGAAATTTTTAGGAAGACTTTAACTTAATGAAGTTGCCTATGGAAACAATTTTTTCTTACAATGTCTCTGTTAAACTCCAGCATATCAACAGCAGAAGTCATGAAGACACAGACAGGCACACATGACCGGGACAAAGGGGATCTGAACTGGCTGGTTCAGTTTGGGAAAATTCTAGCTCAGTTTGGTTCAGGATTCAATTAAAGGACTGCCCTGAATTAGAATTTTTCAGTTCATGCCCATCCCTAGTTATGAGTTTGGTAGTCATGAAAGAGTGAGAAACAAGAGGCTTCCCATTTAAGGGAAGACATTTAAGAAAATATGGAAGAAATATTCCGGGTTTGATACAGTGAGGAAGTAGATATAAATGATGATTAAGAAGACCCATGATCATCTTGAATAAATCTATGTTAACTTTTATACTGGATACAATGTGTATGTATATTTCTGAAGGAACCTTGAAAAAATGAATAGGATTCATGCAGTAGACCAATTCTTTGGAGGTATACAGGGAAAAGTTTCGAGCAATGGTGTTTCTTCATCTTGTTTCTGAGCAGTTTCTCTAATTTTGCTTAATTTGCATTGCCAACCTAAACCATGTCATATCCTTCTAAGCTCATTAGTTCTGATGGATTTAGGAAGACGTAAATCTGTTTAGGGTGGCAGTTGTTTCAATATTTTAAATATTTATTTAATTATTTTGGACTTCATTTATACCCTTCCTTTGCTCCCAGTGGGAACCCAAAGCAGCTTACAACATTCTCCTTTTTATCCTTGCAACCACCCTTAGAGGTGGGTTAGGGGGAAAGTGTGAGACTAACCCAAGGTCACCCAGTAGGCTTCCATGCTGGAATGGAGCTTTGAACTTAAGACTTCCAAGTCCTAGTCTGACAATCTAACTACTTCACCATGCTTCTTTTCCCCTTCCAGAAACATCCTCAAGGTAACTCACATAAAATAATAAAGAGTCATTCAATTCAGGTTGCTTCTGCCTTTGCTCTTAAGTAGCAGTCTTTTGAACCCTTATTTTTACATCATTATGGTGGTCCCCTTTCACCATGTCTCGCTACTCACAGTTGGCTGTCTTGGGCTTCCGTGATCGCCGAAGCGCCGAAGTTGGAAGCCAAAACGACTTGACCGAAATGGTCTCTGGAAACTACCGAGAGCCTGTTCCTGAGACCCCCTCCACCCAAAAACTTTGCTGAGTTCACAGTAAAAAAATTCCCAGCAGGAGATCAGAAGCTGACTCCTGACGGATCCCTCCTAAGCTGGCTGTCCAGTTCTGGTGGCTGCAAGAAGCCTGGTCCGACAGATAGATAAGAACAGATTGCCGACAGCCAAACAGCTTTCAGTTAATTGGCTCCCTGATTGTCAGTGGTGGACAAGTGATGAACCAAACCAGCAAGTGTTCAAGCATCCTCAGTTGCTTTAAGCATTTTTCTTCCAGCTCAGTTCAATTCTGGTATCAGAACAGAAGCTGGAGGAAAACACTTCAAGGAGCAGAAAACAGAAAGGAGATGACAGGGCTTCATTCCTCTCACCCATTTCATATAAGGTTGCTTTCAACCATTCTGTTGGAAGGGGGAAAATAGTGTTATTTCAGTGTTCAAATCCTTGTCTTTGGATGACCTCAAATTGGGCTTTGGATCTTTGCCTAAGGCTAAAATTGAAGCATAAATCAAAGAAAGAAATATCCATGGAAGGCAATATAAAACCCCCATTCACTTGTGGATTGTTCACCTTTCAAACATCTCACGGTTTGTTTCTGCTGTGTTTCCACTTGATCATGCACACTAAAGATCATCTATACCCAGTATACTTTCAATGGCATCCCTTAGCAGAGTTACACCTTTGTACGCCAGTGGGCCAAAAAGAATGTAAGGGTGTCACAGTTTGTTACTTCGAACTTTCATGTGCTTGATTTTTTTTCACTGAAATATTTCTTTGTAACTATAGTCCTATGTACATTATTCAGCATCTTGAATTATTTAATGCACACTGCATGACTGTGTAACAAAAGACCTCTGGGATGCATATATAAGAGAAAAGTTAAGACCGGATTAGGAACTTAACTCAGAACTTATTGGTTAGTATATGATTAAAATTTTGACTGAAACAGTACTGTAGATCTCGGCACTTCTTGTGCTGCTGTGCAGAAACCTAAAATCAAATCTGGCTGCCCTTATTTCATTTGTTTTTCGCCCAGTGCATTATTCTTCCCAATCTATCCTTTGCACAGGAGGTATTGATACATGCAGATGTTTGCTTCTGTTTGTGTTAGGTACTGGAGATATAGTGAAGATATGAGAACTATGGATCCTGGTTATCCAAAACCAATCACCATCTGGAAAGGTATCCCAGAATCTCCTCAGGGAGCCTTTGTCCACAAAGAAAATGGTATGTATTTTCTTGGGAATATTCATGCACTTTAATAAACCCTGATTCTCATCAGCCTGTATCCAACCATGCAGTTCCATGGGCTAAGATTTGTTTTATAAAAGGAGCCAGTAATTTTTGCTACTTCCTCCTCCTATGGTGTCACAATGAGCCTTTTTGAATTCTATTATTGGGATTCAGCAACAGTTCAGGAATAGGGTCAGGGCAGAGTTGTGGGTGGGGTTTGAAGTGGGAGGGCAGGATCAGCAGAAATTATGCACCCTTCTTAGGAAAATGTGTCCTTAAGTGCCACTTGGAACATATAGTTGGACACAAAAATACAATTTTTAATTTCTCCTTTATCCACACTCTCTAGTTATCTCAATGTGTGCAACTTTGTACCCATATTTTCTATTTAAAAACTGCTTCATACTTATTTTAAATCATTGAAATGTTGAATAATCCCAAATATGGCCTGCCACAACATGCCACAATGCCTGGGGCCTACCTACTTTCCTGTGTTTTCTGGGGGCTACCTACTTCCTGACATCTGACATATCCATCCAGTATCCTTTTTCATCTTCCTGTTCTTGTACATTATTCTTTGCTCGATTTACACTTCTTTATTTTAGTTTGTTTCTCTTCCATGTTCTTGCCCTTTCTCATCACTCATTCTCTTATGAGCCACTCAGTCATTCATCCTAACCCTACACTATTCCTCCAGCCGACTTTGAGATGTACTAAAGGTGATGGGAGAGCTCATGGGGTACAGTTGAGATTACGAGATTGTGGGGGAAGAGCCGAACTTTAGACCACTGCTACCAATTCGCAGCAATAACTACCGCTTAAAGGGTAAGGCAACTGAGCTTGTAGCTTAGTTTTGCTCATCTTCATTTTGGACATATGTTTGCTTGAACCTGCTCTGCCACAACAGCACTAGCATCACACCAGTCTAGTGAGCTATGCTTCCTTTGTGGAACTTCCCAACTCCCTGTAATTAATCCTGTGGCCATCACAGCCATTTTTGTGGTAGTATCCACAGCCTTGTCTTAAAATTTCAAAAGTGAGTGTAGGATCAATAAGGCTGGGAATCTGTATCTATAGTTCCTGACCCTTGGATAGATGGTGCCATATCATTCCACTTTAATGTAAAAGTGGATATGAGCTGTCTGCCTGAACTACGTAGCAAAGAGAAGCTTTCTCGGTTCATGACTCAGTCATTATTTTAATGGGGTTTTAATGGGGAATTTTAATGGTTAATATATTGTATTTGTATTAAAACATTGTGAACCGCCGCGAGCCGGTTTCCGAGAGTGGCGGTCATACAAATCAAATAAATAAATAAAATAAATAATTTTTTTCCAAAAGTGTAGCTTGTAATCACGTAAAACAGTATTTCTGTTTATCTTTCCTCTGGCTAATCACAGTGCCTCTTAAAATCAAATGCAGGTGATTCTGGGGCAGAACAACACTAAGCTTAAGCTCTCTGTGCCTACAGTACAAACCACAGGGTTGGATCCTAATTGGTGTGCAGGCAATAGCCCTCATGGAAGCATGTCTCCCCCCCCCCCATGCAATCTATTGAACCTCTGAAGGGTGGTTCAAGTTAAATTGGGGGTGAAGTGAGAATTTGTCATGAGAAGAGGAACCAGGGGACAAAATCGCCATCCATTCACTATTCACTAGAATCCAGCTTACTTGGGAGTAAAATGGAACTTCAGGACTGTGATTGTTTCCTCTGGTAGGATTTGTTTATAAAAGGAGTCAGTAATTTTGCTATTTTCTCCTCCTATGGTGTCACAATGAGCCTTTTTGAATTCTGTTATTGGGATTCAGGAACAGTTCACCTTGTGAAGCCACCCAAAATCTCAAAGTGCGGAAGTCATTACTTCTGGATGCATTTTAATTTAGTCATGATTACCATAGGCTAATGATAAAGAGGTTGTGCTTTATCATACAGTTTGCCATAGCACACCCAATCACAGCCTGGGCCACTGATGAGTTCTTCATACAACATGTCGAGCCAAAAGGGATGGGGACAGACTGATAATGCAGTAGTCATGTGAAGTAGATTTAAGTTTACATCCAAGGTAATTTAAATATAGAAAGATGGCTAGATCTGTGAGCAAGGCTATAGTTTCAATGTATATTGTTATATAATTCAGTGCCTTATACTAACGTTTTGGCCTCCATATACTGTGGTGTATGTCTGGGTCTTGCCGGTTTCCATTGTATGCATGTCAATTCCTGCCTTTGGGCTGCTAGCAATTTGATGACATAGCCTTTAATTGCATGACTTTTGGATGCCTTTGAGGAAGACAGAAAGAGAAGTGGCTGGAACCAGTTTGAATTGCTATGTGCCTCCAGGACTGCATATGTGATTGATTTATCAGAGATTGATTTTTTTCCCTTTCTCTTTCCCGCTACTTTCTCCAATCTCTAATGCTATCTTATTTTCATTTCCCTGTAAAAAGATATAAGACAATTTTCTTCTCTCATTAAGAGTATTTATTCCTTCCTTTGGCTCAAATAACTAATTGCTGCAGAAAGCATTTTTTAAAGAATATGCTTAATTGCTTCCTTGCTTTGAGTCTGTTTCATTCATCAGTAGAAGCTCTTTTCCTGAATCGGGCAGTTTGACTGAAGGATTTTTTTATTTGCTCTTCACAGCAGGAAAAGAGTACATGCGGATGACGTTCTTACTCATTTGAGCAACAAAAATAGCTTCCTTTGTGCGTATCTATAGCTGAATATGTATGCATCTTTTAAACATAAAGATGGATATATAATTGCGTACAAATCTCTATCAAAGAGCAGATACAAATGGTAAATAAATGTAGTGAACGATCCAAAGTATACTGGCCTATAACATGCATACAGCTTCACGTGTAGAAGACCCATGCCATTCTCTTTCATTATATATACACATTCGGCTGTATGTGTCTTCTTAAACATATGAACATTTAGTATTCAACTTGCAAATTGTAATTAAAGTACTGGTTACAATTATCAGAGATACTTTACTGCCACTATATCTTGATGCTTAGGTAGTACAGTGATGCTGCTGCTAAAACATCAGTAGAGTTTTATTGCATACCCCTATTAGAGAAAAAGTGATGCTTTTCACCTCCCTCTGGTATCTTGTGAGTAGGAAATAAAATAAAAAGATGAGCTACAGTAGAAAATGGAACTGCTGTCACCAGTAAGTGGAACTAATATTTTGTCTTTGTTTATGTCCTGCAAAAGAAACATGTGGAACATTTCGGAGGGTATCTGGCTTCAGCCAGGGCTCTTCTGTAACAGTGAGTACCAGTAGATTCAAGTGGGTAGCCATGTTGGTCTGAAGTAGCACAACAAAATTTGAGTCCAATGACACCTTTAAGACCAACAAAGATTTATTCAAGGCGTGAGCTTTCGAGTGCAAGCACTATTCTGTACCAGTGAGTACCATTGGCCCCTGTATTGGGGGAATCTCCTTGTGTGTTGGCCTGCCCGACACAGCAAGAGAAAGACAGAGTGGACCCTCAGGAACAGCCTAGCGGGGATCTGCAGAGGGAGGGGAAATTGGTGGAAATTGGCTCAACCTTATGTATGCATACTGACAATGTGCTTTTTTTACAACAAAAAAAGTACCGGGTTCAGCACTACCAGAAACATACAGCTGATAGCACCACTCACTGGAGAAGTTATCTGAATGCTTAGAGACAAGCAGATGCTCTTTAAAATCATATAGTCAGGATCACATTACAGTAGAAGCATGGGGTTTGCTTCTTTCTCCGTAATGTGTGAAGCAGTCCTTAAGTCGTACTGAACTCCACAGGTTACAGTTACTAAAGGACTGGCTGAGCAACATGAGACTTTGACAGACAATAACACTAAGGTGAAAACAGATTTTTCTGCCTCTTCACCCCCCCCCCAGCCAAATTTTAAAAACCCTTAGGGCTTTTGGAGAGAAGAAAATAAGTATTGAAAGGTGCCTGGCGAAGCCTGCAGGAAACAATGCTGTGAATTGTTCCCTGAAGTCAGGATCCCTGCATGGCTCAGTTGGTGATTGCATCAGGAGACAAAGGAACGAGCACAAATACAAATGAGAAATTCAAAGTCTACTTTCAGAGAACTCTGATTAAATTTTGCCTGAAACCATTTCCCTTCTACTTCTTAGATAAAGATTTGACTTGAAATTGCCCCAGATTGCCTGAGGGGAGAAACTTTAGAGGCACTGCTTCCAATTAAGCAGCATCTCACATTAATATAGTAGTAATCCTTTTAGCTGCCTAGTTTTGTTTTGGAAGGTGGAAAAACATTCGTGGATGAATCCAAAGCAAGTGGGAAAGGGCGAAATTAAAGTTGCTGCATTTTATGCCCACTCTAAAAGTGTCTTAGCAGAGCAGCAGAATGAGAAAACGTCTTTTACAGAAAAAGTTTGGTCTTCAGATTAAATCAGGCTTTCTTAGCCAGGGTTTCATGAAACTCAGGAGTTTCTTGGTGACCCTGGAAAGGTTTCCTGAATGGGTGGGAGTTAATTTTAAACATATTTTTAAAATATGTTAAACATTATCTGGAGATATGGCAATATATGTCTCATGTCAACATAGCTACCCCTCCCAAAATGACCAGTGATGGGTCTGGACGAGGGCCCCAAGTGGGCATGTGCACAGCTATGCTTCCCAACCATATTCTGCATGATTGTGCCACTTCTCGAAGCCTGACGAATATTTCAGGGATTTCTCAATAGTAAAAAAGTTGAGAAAGGCTGGATTAGTTAGTTAGGCAGGCAGGCAGGCAGATAGACAGATACTTTTGAAACAAATGCTAACATTTTTATCTCATAGTTGGATAGAACAGAAAGCAATAGAGCAGAAAGTACGACAGGTAAAATTATCTGATATTAAATGCAAGATTAATGAGAACTTTAGTGTAAATAACCCCAGGAGGAGTCTGTTTCTTGTAGCCATTCAAGAGGGCCACTTTAGCTAACTGATCACTGTAAAATTGTCCCCACCCCTTAATACAGGGCCTGAGGTACAGCTGGAAATGGAATCACATGCTGGGAGGAGGTATTTTCAGCCATAAAACAGCAAGTGCAAAAACAGGCACACCTACTTAGAAGAGTTCCTTGTTTAATTGTCCTGTGTTTATTCAGTAGATTTTTTTTGGGGGGGGCGTGTTTTGGTTCTGTGAGTGCATTTGACATCAGTGGAAATTATGGGTCCTTTTTATTTATTTATTTATTTTATTATTGTATTTATATACCGCCCTTCCCAAAAGTTCAGGGCAGTTTACATGAACAAGAAAATGAGACAGGTAACATCACTTATAGTAACAACAAGGTGATAACAACAATAACATTAACATACTAACAACAACAGTAACATTAAAGAATGGTGGAAACTGTAAGGAGCCTCAGCTGAACTCTTACTGAGACCCAGTGGGTTGGGCAGATTTGTAGCAATTGTAGTGGGGGGGGGGGCTTGGGGACCAATTGGAAGCGATGGTTTAGGTCGTCCTCAACCAAATGCCTGGCTGAGGAGCTCCTTTTTGCAGGCCCTGCAGAATTGTTCAGGTTCCGTCAGGGCCCTGATCTCCTCTGGGAGCTCGTTCTACCAGGTGGAGGCCAGAATGGAGAAAGCTCTGGTCCTGATTGAGATCAAGCGGGCTTCCTTGGGGCCAGGGACCACCAGGAGGCTGGAGGTGGTAGAGCACAAGACTCTTTGAGGGGTGTTTTGTCCTATTGAATTTTTTTTTGTCCTATTGAATTGTGTAATATTTCAAGGGCCAGTAGCTAAGTTATTATTGTGCTAACATTTTCTTCATGTATATGTTACTCAGATGTACCTTGGTAATGTAACCAAAAAGTTCTAAAGAACCTGTTCTAATGTCATTTGCATAAACTTTCAGGAAAAAAAATTTAACATCTATAATGCAAACTTTTCCAGAAAACGTACTCCAACGAAATTATGTCAAGGAGATAGTAACACTACAGAAGGCTAATTTTAATGTCAAATGTTGGAACAAATATCTAATCTATTGCCTTCTGCAACCTATACTTTCCACATGACAAGTGAAGCCCAGTCTTTTTCTGCCTATAAGACTGCAAGAAGTATAGTGTGAGATGAAACAGGTTCCAGCTGTTTGAATGTAGTTCATAAACAGTGGGAGGAAGTTTGCCCATCAGGAAAGTTTGTTTCATGCTGGATTGATGCCACTATTCCGCTGGGACAGAGAAAAGCTTTAGAATCTTTTTGGCAGACAGGCAGAACTTCTGCAATTAGGCACTATTTGTAATTACCCTGGATTTCTGAATGATCAGATTCTAGCTCCCCACAGAAAACAGGAAGCTGTGTACACCTGTTTTTGGTTGGCACAGTTCATGTAGCATTTCCTCTACACGTTGTACGAGTACTGTAGAACAGAATTGGTACAAGGAGCTCAAGACAGAAGGGTAACAAACGGTGATCCTTTGCTTTAATGGATCAGTGGCCCTGAGCTGGGCAGAGGCTCCTGGGACAAAGAAGACTCTGGTTGAGCGTAGTTTGTGAAAGTACCCGGTTTCTTAAGGAGGGGCTTAACTGAAATGTTAATTCTCTCCAGTGTACTAAATGTAGTTGCTTTAGCTCTATCACAAAGTAAGTTGCCTTAGCTCTAACATAAAGTAAGAAGAGATCCTGTTTTACACAAGCAGGAAGCTTAGATGAATGGGGCTCAGCCCAGCCAAAGCCCTTCCAGTCATGAAGAATCAGTTGGAAGGGACCATGCAGGTCATCTAGTCCAACCCCCTGCTCATTGCAGGATTACCCTAAAGCATCCATGATGAGTATCTGTCCAGCTGCTGCTTAAAGACTGCCAGTGTGGGGGAGCTCACCACCTCCTTAGGCAGCTGATTGCACTGCTGAACTACTCTGAAACATTTTTTTCCTGCTATCTAGCTGATACCATTCAACATGTATTTAAACCCATTACTTCAGTTCCTCTCCTCTGCTTTCAACAGGAACCGTTCCCTGCCCTTCTCCAAGTGACAACTTTTCAGATACTTAAAGACAGCAATCACATCCCCTGTCAACTTCCTCTTCTCCAGGCTAACATTCCTGAGTCCCTTTGCTTTTCCTCATAGGGCTTGGTCTCCAAGCCTGGATCCTTCTCGTTGCTTTCCTCTGCAGCTTCTTAATTTTGTCTATGTCCTTTCTGAAGAGACATCCAGACCTGCACACTGTACTCCAGATGTGACCTGACCAATCTGGTATACAGAGTGACTATGACATCTTATGATGCCTCTGTTGATACAGACCCAAACTGTATTCACCTTATTTTACTGCCACATCACACTGTCTGCTCATAGTTAGCTTACAGTGCACAAGTACCCCAGAAGTGTATTTCCCATCCAGTACACATGCATCTCATTTTTGTGACCCAAATGTAAAACTCTGCACTTATCCTTATTGCATTGCTTCTTGTTCTCAATTGGGAACTTTTCCAGGAAGTTCAGTTCTTGTTGAACCCTATTTCTATCTTCTGGAGTGTTCAATACTCCTCCCAATTTGGCGGCATGTGCCAATTTAATGCGTAGTCCCTCCACCACACTAGTCCTGATCATTGATTAAAATGTTGAAAACTACTAGGCCCAGTATTAAACCACTGCTCACCTCCTTCCAATCTGATGAAACACCATTGACAATTACTCTTTGGGTGCACCTAACGATCTGAAAATCCAGTCTGTGCGATAGTCCTTGTTTCATCTCCACAACAACCTGTGTGGGAGGTCTCTCAAACTTCAGAGAGTAGGGGAAAACAGACACACATGACTTGGCTACGTCTTCCCTCCAGCTGTCCATAGCAGTATTTTAAGTGAGAAGGGGCTTTTCTGTGGCCTCCCTGACAGCAAACCATTAGACAAAAGGGAAAAGCTTTTCCTCTCAAGCATGCCCCCTCAAAAGGAATGCATGCGCATGTCCACAGACTCCCCCTGCTTTGCTCATGGAAGTGTCAGTGGCTCAGACAGTGGCTGTTAGAGGCATCCTTCACAGCAGGCCTGAAAGAAAGGAGGGGGGCTGCCTAAGCCTGAGCAAGAGCAGCAATTGGCCCTGAGTGTGGGATACTCCACCAATAGGAGGCCTTGTGACCTTCATTATGTTGTCAGGGTATACAGTCACAATTGTACAGGTCATGATAAGTTTTAGAAGAAATTACATCCTGTAATGATTTAATTCCATTTTGGTGGCTACTACTCACTCTTTGTTTCAGTAGTTTCTTACCAACGTTTCTGGCTACTGGAAATCACAATGTTAACATCGTTATGCTTTTTTCTCCCCTCAGGCTTCACATATTTCTACAAAGGCAAGGAATACTGGAAATTCAATAACCAGGTGCTCAGAGTAGAATCTGGCTATCCCAGATCCATCCTCAAGGACTTTATGGGTTGTGATGGACCAGCAGACCGGGACAAAGACCGACACAACCCTCAAGATGACGTAGACATTGTCATCAAACTGGACAACACAGCCAGCACTGTGAAAGCCATAGCCATTGTCATTCCTTGCATTCTGGCCTTGTGCCTCCTTGTCTTGGTTTACACTGTGTTCCAATTCAAGAGGAAAGGAACACCCCGTCACATACTGTACTGCAAACGCTCTATGCAAGAATGGGTGTGATGTAGGGGTATATTTTTTTTCTCTCCCAGGAGTTTGTGGTAACTTGGGATTCAACACAAGAGCTGTTATGTGGTTTCCTAGCTAGGAGCAGGCATCTGTCCGCCTCGACCAGGGCTGATCTTTAAAACCCAGGGGGGGCTGCCTGCCCTGCACATGAGTGAGAGTTCACTCCAGTGGGAAGCTTCCGTCATACACAGTATCTGCCGTTCCTCCAGTCCTTTGTCTTTCTTTGTCATTCGGTTCTAGCCTTTCCTCTGCACGCTCAATACCCAATGCAAACTATCAGGACTTTCACTAAAGAAGAGGAAATAGAACAACATGAAAAGAGGAATCTCCAGTGTCTCTTGGGGAGGGGGGTGTCTGCTTTAAAGCCTTCTCCCCTTTGAAAGAGTTTTGTGTGAGGTTTTAAAAAAAGGGGGAAATGTAATCAGTTAAAAAAAAAAGAATACAGCAACTATAACACAACAATCACAATGGAACTTTTCAGGAAGTGTGAAGACCCAAAACAGCTTTGTCTCCAAAGAGGATTGCTTTCTGTCAGCTGTGGATATAATCCTATACTCCTACGGATAATTTTCCCCCCTTTCTTTTTGTCAAGTGGGAGACAAGGGTGACACACAGGATTTCAGACTGTTTGGACAGCCATTATCCAACAAACAAGGGGCCAAAATATCTGCAATATAGTAACAGCCTTAATAATACATTCATTTTGTGTTTTATAAACTGTTCTGAGCTCCGTTCTCAATGTTTTAACACATTTATATTCATTACTATATTCTGATAATATCTTTTTATTGATTGGTTTATCTTTTTTGCTTGTTTCCTGTCTCATCCTTTTTTGGATTTTTCCCCCTTCTGAGCTGTACCAGGCCAACAGCCCCAGGCCTCCCGTAAGTCTGTCAGGAACATTTATTTTAAAACCAGAGCAGAAAGCACCAAGAGTTTGAAGTAGATGGCAGTGAACTAAAGTGACACTTAATGTTACAGAGAAGCATAATGCTAATGTTGGGCTTTCGTAATAGGTGGCCCTTTGAGAACTATACTATCGCTGACTGAACGAATTTATAGATCCACCCAAGCAATAGTGCAGAACACCTCAACTTAAAGCGATCCCAGTTTCTAATGCTTAATCTCCTGTAACTATAGGTCAGGTCCTGCTCCCTACATCATAACAGGCCTGGATATCCTGCGCTCCCTCCTCAACTTCACTGTCTTATTACCCTTCTCTCTACTGCTTCCAGGGGTTGCCTGTGGTCTAATGTTGGCTGCCGCATTTTAGTATAAAACTGCACAGCATCATGATGAAACGTGGTGGCAGGCAGCAGGATAAGGCGTTTCACAGGACAGACATTAGTTTGTTTCACCTCACACTGAAATAAAGTGCAATTTTAATTGATTGCACTATGAATGATAATATCACAGAAACAAACTAGCTTAGTGTAGTGGCTAAGAGTGGCCGTTTCTAATCTGGTGAGCCGGTTTTGATTCCCTGTTCCTCCGCATGCAGCCAGCTGGGTGACTTTGGGCTAGTCACAGTCCTGATAGAACTGTTCTCACAGAGCATGCCTGTCGGAGCTTTCTCAGTCCTGCTATCTAACAGGGTGCCTGTTGTGGGGAGGCGAAGGGAAAGCGATTATAAGGTGCCTTGAGACTCCTTCAGATAGTGAAAAGCAGGGTATTAAAAACAACACATTCTACTTGGCTGTTAATTTGGGTGGTTTTGATTAATAATATGGAGATTTGTCTTGCTCAAAATTCACCTGACTACAGTTTTGGCCAGGATATTGTACAATCTAGGGTAATTTAGATCAGTGGTCCCCAACCTTTTTATCACCGGGGACCGGTCATCGCTTGACAATTTTACTGAGGCCCGGAGGGGGTAGTCTTTTGCCGAGGGACATCACTGCCACCTGAGCCCCTGCTCCACTAGCTTTCCCACCAGCGCCCCTGACTTCCCGCCGCCCATTGGAGGGTGCTGCCAGCAGCAGCTGTGCAGTGCCATGCCAAAGGGGAGACCCAGCCATGGCAGCCACCGGAGAGCACCAAAAGTGTGCCGGTGGCAGAGTGGCAGGGCAGCCCCTGAGGCATCAGCCAGGGAGGAGGACGAGAAGGAGCCGCGGCCCGGTATTGTCTGATCCAAGGACCGGTACCAGTCTCCAGACCGGGGGTTGGGGACCACTGATTTAGATGATATGAACATTTCCTGCTGTCCTACACCACCTCTACCGTTTCCTTCTCATCATCCTGTCATGGATGAACCAGACCCAAGTATCCCCCCATATATTTACATTGCATGTTAGAGAACAAAATGGCTCATCTTCTGACCAAACACAAGGACATGAGTTGTTGTTGTTTTTTTTTTTAATATGACCAGGAAAGCCCATCAATGGATAGTTTTTTCCTGCCCACCAACTGGAATAACCGCTTACATTTAAGCTGGGTTACCTTTTATTACAGCCCCCCCCCATCTACTTTTCATGAAACTGAAACATGGGTCCCTGCAGGGTATAGTGAATAGTCTTAAGAAAATCTGAAAAGCAACAGCTTTGATATATAGTGGTTGTTGTTTTTTGTAATGTGATACCGAATGGGCACTTGCCTTAGTTCTCAAAGGGTCAACCAGATCTGTGGCATTTAGCTGTGCATTAAATTGCTGACAGAACCAAGGGACCACCAAAGCATTATGTCATCCTGTGTAATTTTGTGCTAACAGCAGTATTGTCATTTTCATGTGACCTGCAGAGCAGGTTGTGGATCAAATTTTTTTTCCTAGAGAAAAGTCAGCAACTGACAGACCTCTTTTATTGATTTTAGGAGCTGCTTCTTGCAGTCACAGGCTTTTTACAGTCACTGAGCTGTGAACTTATTAAAGGTGTTCAGAAAGAATGCACCCCACAAGTCAGATCCCTGGCTGCTTATGAAAGCCAGGATTCCTGGTGGGTTAGCTTTTGAAACAATGAATAGCTTGCCTTGAACTTTATTGATCTGTTGACTGTCATTACCAAGTTAAACATTGTCTTCTGTGGGGGGAAAAACAACTCTTTGCTGTCTGAATCTCCTTACAATGTATTGTTTGATGTCTTTGCTCTTTGACCTTTAACTTGCAAACTGGCACAAGCTCAAGGGGAAACCTGGTGTTGCTGATCCATTTGGATTGGGACTGGGCTTCTTTTGAAAATAATAATAATAAAAGAGAGGCCTATTATACATTGTCCAAACATTCACCTGTTTTGTTATGGGAGGATAGTGGGTACAATATTCTGGGAAGTGCCCAGGAAATGAGAGGCAACAGTGTTCTTGACCAGCTGCCATTTATTTTATTGGGAAACATAGAAGGACTTCCCATGAAATATGCCCAGTATTTAAAGGGGAAAGCTAGATGGAATAGCTGCTATGTATACATGCACACTCTAAAAATGAACTGCAGTGGAAATTAATTTCTCTTCCGTGCAATTGTCTGCACAAAACAAGTCCTTCCTACAAATAACTCATAGTAAATGTTCTGAAAGAAACAAAAAAAAAACACACACACACTAAAATACTTGAAAAAAAAGCCATAATTGGCTTTTACATTAAAAGGTTTTTTTATATACTAGACTCAGACAATTTCTTACTGATTTCCTAATCCACATTACTGAATCATTTTTTAGAGAGTGTAAGTATATATATGTATTATTTTTTGGTAATGAATAGCTCGACTGCCTTGAATTTATATTTATATTGAGCATAGCATGAAGATTAGTATGCCTTTTTAAATTCAATTAAACATAATTTGGGCTTTAGTTTTAAACTGAGGGTTTGTTTTATAATCGGATGAGGCATGCTATACAGCACTGAAATTTTGTTTCTTTGAACATAAGCAGATGTATGGATGGATGACAAAAATGAGGAGAAAGGGATTGCTTTATAGCACATATGCAATGCAGGTGGAATTTTGACGCTGTCTTCAAGGTATTATATACTGTATGCTTGAGGACATACTACTGTGAGACCATTGCATTACCCTGATATCTATTTCAGTTGCTGTTGCAGGCATACAGCACAGCTGCAGACACAGCTCTGTGCACAGTAAGACCTTCCATCTCTGTAAACCCCAAGGCCTGCAAAACCACAAGGTGGCTATGATTTTGTTTCAAGCAATTACAGCCTGCTCTAGGCAAACAAAGACCTGTCTCTTTGTTCTTGCATTGTTTTTTGGACAACTATAAAGCTGTGGCAAACTTGGTTGACCTGTATTGTTTGTGGGTTTGTTTTTTTTTACCATGGCCAATATATTTAATTGTTACCATGAGAGCTCAAACTCTAGCAAATGTTGACATTCATATGTGAATCTTGCCAGTCCTGAACAGATGTTGGGAGTGTCCAAAAACTTAAGAGATTGTGGGTCTGGTCCATCTGATAAAAGTTAATTGGTTTTCATGTTTATCTGAAATGTGGGCAAAGTATATTTTTGTTTTCAGATGTTCCCAGAAAAATTTTGGGGATGTCAGCCATCACATGTGAATATCAACCATTGCCAATTGTTGGGGCCTTTGCTGTAGCATATGCCTTACCAAAGTATCTGGCAGCGATTTCATTCTTTTTTACTATTCACTTGACAATTTTCCGTGTCTGTCTCATAGCAGCTTACATTTTCAATATAATTATTTCTTCAGAAACAAAGAGATGAGCATGTTGTTGGTTACTCCTTTAAAAAAAATAAGTAACACAAATGCTTATATTTGGAGGAGTTAACATGCAGTAATTAATGCGAGAAGGTAAGTAAGATAATATGGAGTGCTTGCTATAAGGTACATCATGGTTATGTGGATATGTAATAGTGATCTATTTAAAAGTGCATTATATATTGGGTAAATTGGGGGGAAACATTTGGGACAGGGTTTTTAAATTACCTTTTTTATTGATTATTTTGCAACAGGAGCTTACTGCCCATTTGTTCAAACTTAGATATGGAACCATGCCTGTGTTTTTAAGCACAGGAGTTCAGAAAACACAGGTGTGAATTTATAAGTTTAGATAGTGAGTAATAACTCTGCTTCACAAGGGGAGGGGGAATGCTGACAACCATTTTGCACTTGATTTGCAAGTTATATTATTCTTTAAAAAGACTTTTTACTATAAACCTTGGTGAAGGCCAGAACAGGTTCTTCAGTTTCAACATTTACAAAAAGCAGGTGAAAATGAGTTCTGAATCAAGAGGTGGTGCTTGTGTGCAGCAGTATATTTCTGTGTTTTAAATGCAATCAAGAACAAGGCCTGTGGCTCCAGAAATGCTGACAAATTAATTGTAGCAAGACTCTACTTTGTCAGATGCATGAAAGACGGAGTACTTATAAGCCTAGATTCCATTTTTAATAGATGCATCTTTATTCATATGCTCATAGTCCACACTGGGAATTAGTGCAATGCAACAAAGCAGATGCTATCAATGTGTTACAGTCAATTAAAACAGTTATAGCTTATTGTAAAAATTGATGAATAGCACAATATTGTTTGCAATAATTGAAGGGGAAAATCTTTGAGCTATCCATTTATTGGGGGGGGATATAAGAAACTTAAGTAAATACTTTTGTAACTAGAAAGGAAAGAATATGATCATGCTCCAAAGGAGCCTTTCCAAATCTCCCTGAATTTAATATGTATTTTATAATTTCCTAGTAACATTTTTTGTGGTCAGAAAGGGATTTTAAGCAGCATTAAATACAGGGCAAAAGGCTGTGGAACACACCGGTGCAGTGAAGTTTAGTGTTGAGAATCCCCATATCTTGCACTGTTCTGGAGGTGATTAGCAGACTGCTGACATGTCTGTAGTCTCATTTGAATATACCTGGTCTGTGACCCAAGGTAACATATATTGCTTCACTCTTGATCTATTTCATCTCCAATCCCTATCACGCAGTCTAAGCCCATGAATATTTTTTGGAAATAAGTTCCTTTGAATTTAATAAGAATTCCAAGGCAGTGTTCATTGAGGGGCAACTTAGTAATATTGTTTGTGCTGTTCAGACAATTATCTCTGCCAATGTGCTTTTGACAATTGCTTTAAAGTCCTTTATTTGAGGACTGCAGGTAACACCACAGGCATAATTCTATTTTGAATTTCTTTGTCTCAGTTTCTTTGCATCCTGATATTAATAAAATGCTAAAACAGGGGGTTCCAGTAAGAATGTAGTACATTCATGTAGATCCTTGATGTCTAAATATTCAGCAAGTTGTAGTTAGACACCAAAACTATCACCCTTAACGGAATATATCCTTGGTGCAGTCAATAGAGATAAAAGTCCTTTCTGCTTCAAAGGCTGATTTTCTGGCCATGTAGATTCTGATGTCTTTTGCCTTTTCAAATGGCAAATGAGGAGTCAGTTTCACTAAGCAGCAGCCTAAATATGTTAACCATAACAATGGGCCATACTTAAGCATAAGCCAAATACCATCCTCTCTTGCCCTGCATGCAAAGGCAGGGTTCATCTCCATTTGCCTTACCTGTGTCTTGATTCTTTAGTGACCAAATGGTAGAAATTATAAATTATAGAAATACTTTTATTCAGATTTGAACCAGTAATGGGATACATTTAATTGGATAGTAACAGCTGCTAAACTAGGGCTAAACTAGAGATATAGATGCCAATGCCATTTTTAAATCATTTAAAAATGCTGTGGAAAGCTGTTTGGAAACTTGAGAAGTCAAGGGGAGAAAAGCAAGATTGCCTGATCCCACTGCATTGCAGGCGTGATCAGGATAGGACCTTTGTTTCATTTTTAAATGGCCAAGTTCAGCTTTAAAATGGTGTCATCATCCATGGATTAGACATTCCTGCCCTTTGAGCAGTTCCTACAATGTCTCCTGTGTAAGGGTAGTTGACCTGTGGTCCTCCAGATGTCCATGGACTACAATTCCCATGAGCCCTGTCCTGTGTTACCTAGCAAAAGTACTCCAAAGCAAGACTGCAAAATCTATGTGGCCATCAAGGACAAACCTTCTGATAATCCGTTAACGCACAGCCTTTGGACTGTAGTCATTATGCATCCAGGGACGTACTACAAAATGATCCTGTGAAACGAAGGAAACACCATTTTGTGATTGCCTGGAAAAGACCTGTTTATAAGATATATTTCTACCTACTAATGAACATGTAGCGCGGGGGGGGGGGGGGAACCCTGCCTGCTGGGACTGCTTGGATAGCATTCCTTTTTGTCACCAGAGAAGCAGATCTAAGTCTGCCGTCAAACTCTGTATATCCACAAATCATTCTGCATCTGTATAGCAGTAATTTGCGCCATTCTTAAATTGTGCTTTCCTCAGGAATTTTGATATGCCCTGGCTTTCATTCAGGAACCATATAAATCAGATTACTGACAGAACACCCTCTCAGTCGGGAGAAGAAGCCAAAAAGCAGTTTGAAACACCATGATACCAGGAAATGTATGTAGAGTTCAGCTTCCTGCAGATGTAAATGAATGAAACAGATCGTGGAAAGGGGTCTTGCTAGGGCACTCATACATCCGATTCTCGCCCCCCCCCCCCCCATAAACACCCAGTTGCTCTCAGCGGCATAGTGGCACTTAATTTTTTTTAAAGAAGTATCTTTGTTAAGACATTTATTCCCATCTCCCCTTGAAATAAATGCTGCTTTACAAGATTCCAGATCTGCTGGTTTTTGCACAAGCTATTATACTGACTTTGGTGTTTAATAACACAGAAAAAAATATATTCAAATAAATTGTCCTTTCATTGGACAAATAATTATAGTTGTATGCCTTTTATCTGTCCCTTGCCATTTTGCTATATAAAAAGAAGAGTTACTAAAAGGCTGACAGGCATAATATAATCCCCTGTGTGCTATGTTGAGTTTGGGAGGCCTCTACAAACCACTCAAGCTGGAATACATACCTGATTTTGAAATTCAGTAGGTATCTCCTCCTGTAATTTGTAAACTGGACATCTGGCTTTATGTCTTGCAACCCCTGTGATCGTATAATAGGATTACACACACTCTCAACGAAACAGTGTGGGCTTTATGTTGTGTGTGCACATTTCTCTTGTTGTCAGTGCTGCTAACTTGCTCTGTATCTTCAAGACCCTGAATAAGCAACAGGTCATTTTGTTCTTTTTGTTCTCAGTTTTGATTAGTACATAATTTGTACTAGTGTGGTCGGCTATAAATCTCAGCCACCTATTGTTGCGGACCTAAATTGCATCACCAGATGCCATTTTTGGAGTCAAGACATTACTTTTTCTCTTAAGATCATTGATAAAGGAAATGCCATACATAGTCATGATGGCATTTTACAGAAGGCTGGATTCCAGCCATATTAACATTCTTTTTTTGCAATTTATTTCTTTCAGATTTCTGTAGTAAAAAAAAGTGTTAACCACTGATCCAATCCTGGTCAGCTTTCTCAACGTGGTCTGCTTTGGAATAGTCCCCATGGTAATATTTGAAGGCTTCCTCCAACTTCATTATTCGCAATGCTTTTGTCTCTCTCCATAGAAATCACTTTGGCATAAGCATCACGGTGGTCAGGCTATTTTGAAGGACTGTAGGGAAGGTTGCTGTTCTTTAGTTATTGAGAGTTTATTATGGGGAAGCAGATATATGGATGCGACTGATATGTTTCCTGTTGTGACTGAGCCGTCTGATGGTGGTAGCTATTTATTTTATTTCCACGGTAGTGGGAGCTGAGAGGTTTCAGGAAATCCGGGCATGTTTTCCTGTGAGTTTCATAAAGGACTTTTTACGCTAGCTCTTTTCCTCCCTCATTCCTGACACATATGGTTTCTGCAATTTGTCTTTGGTTGGAATATGCCTGCTCGTCCCCCACCTCGAAGAGCTAACCAAACCTTAAACACATAACAAAATCCCAGCAGTTGTTTCCTGTTTAAAACAAATGTTGCTTTAGGAAGCAGTAACTTTAAAAACATAAAAGTAGCCGAAGAAGATACATAACTATTCTACATTTCTACAAATAAAATGAGTCTGTCCCCTCCCACCTTCGAAGCATGCATGTATTTGCACAAATGCCTGCTTGGAGCTGTAAGGCTGAAATAGCTAAAAAGACAATTGTGGGGGGAGAGGAGGGGCAGACAGAAAAACATTAAGTACTTCCTGTCTTTTCAACTGATTTTCCCAATGTATATTTATGTGTCTAATTAGGCCAATAGATACAGGACGTAGTTAGGAACCACAAGGCCCAAGTTTCTTCTTTCTAGTTCCAGTGGGATATGCAATCATTTATTTTGAAAGGAAGCTTGAGGTGGTACCAGCAGATTGGCTCTCGGTGACCCATTATGCACGGAGGGGAAGGTCCGCATTCGGGGTGGAATGGCGTCGTCTAAAATCACTGATAACGCACGGCGCCGGCTGCAACCAGCCGCAGATTCAGTGCAGGCCACCGAAAAAGCTGTGTTAGCGAAACGTGGAAGTAAGCAGAGCTTCCAGGCGACCGGGGCACAACCAGAAGTGGTGCCAGGGTCACCGCGTGCATAATCGGTTACTCTGGGTTTTGCCGCTGTTGTGTCCCATCCCGTGCGTAAGCGGTTTGCTTCACGTCTTCCCCCTCCACGTTTTCCAAGTGACCCAAAATCGCCATTTTGGCAGCCGTGCATAATAGGCCAGTGAAATACTTCAAAGCATGCCCACGTCTCATTTCATTCAATATAACATAATCCTTAATGGCGTATGTGGCATTGTGTCTGCCACTAGTACCAGCATGGCTTATTATATACAAATCAACTAAAAATCAGCTTCCCTTCTTGTGGCTGATGATCCTTTATGATCTTCTTACTTACCAGGCATTTACATTTTGATTAATCACATTTGCATCTTGAACCATGGCATCTGGAAGTATGTAACCCTACAAGCAAGCCAGAATGACATCCTAACAGGCTTTGCAGGCTGTGGAAACATTCTCAACACTCTGACTACTGGATCAGGAACCATATAGGCAGGTGCTATGATGGGGGCCACCCAGAGTATGAGATATTTCAAGGAAGTAAACCCCTCACAAATATGGCTGTAGGCTTTTTTTCCACTCTTTAGGCCCATGCACATTTCATTCCAGAGTCGGGGTCATAGTGACGTATGTGAGCAGACAGACAACTGGGGAATGAAACAAAGTTCTTTTACAATTTCCACCCCCACCCCTCATTTATGTTATTGTACAGATCCCCCTGCATTCTCTCATTATTTTCTAAATCAGGGGTGGGCAAACTGTGGCCCTCCAGATGTCCATGGACTACAATTCCCATTGCCAGCATTCGCTGGCAGGGGCTCATGGGAATTGTACTCCATGAACATCTGGAGGGCCACAGTTTGCCCACCCCTGTTCTAAATGAATGACGTGTTACTCTTACAAGTAGTTTCTTTGGACAAACACAAAATTTGTGTGCAAAAGCAAGGCCGACTACATGGTGCTAAAGTGTATAATGACTGTCGAATATAATCAGGCAAAAATTTGTGGTGCTTAGACTAATTTTTTTTCCATTGGTTCCTTTTTTTTTTTCTTGATCAATGGCTTTAACAGTATTTTATTATAGATGCATTCATTTTATTAGTAAACCAAGGCCTCATAGTACACTGTTAAATAAGAATGGGTTAATTAATCTATGTACCAGCTCACCAAGCTATTATCATTTAACTACTTATAACATTGCGTAATTAAAGGTCAAGGGGTCATGATATTAATCTCATTGTGTTAGAACATTTTCATGATGGAACATTTTCAATCAAGTTCTTATGTTTACAAGTCTATGATAATCGTTTGACTGCTGCGGCAACCATTAACCACACAATAAAATGTCACATGCTAGAATTGTCTTTTTTTATTTTTTATTTTTGGTTCTTGTCCTGGCAATCAAAGAGTTAAGGGCTGTGCAGTGATTTTGTTTTCTATTTATTAATTTATATTTATTTTCTTGTTTTCTTTCATGGAGGGGGGGTTGGGTCAGGGCAGTTCTCGTCTGCTGTAAGTGTCTTAACCAAGGGAAGGATTAAAATGACTTTTTTATACTATCTTATGTACTTAGCATCATTTCATTGTGTTGTAATTAAAAAAACAAAACCCTGTCAATAAATAAGAGAGCAGAAAAGGCATTTCATAAAGCCACTGTGGTTTTATTTAGTGTGTGGTACTTAGAGCGACACAGTTTTGATCACCTGGCACATTCTGTCATTCACTAACTCTGTGCTAATGGTGAATGTGCAGAATGTCCCTTCAAACACTTGGGTTGGACAGGAACACTCGCCTTCCCTTAAATTATCACCGTGAATAATCTGTAAATGAATGAATCTTTGTTGGCATTCAGAAGAAAGTGTCTAACAAGTAAACAAATGAACCAGAAATGACTTGCGGGGGGGGGGGGGCTCTCATTTCCCCACCCCCACTCTTTTTCCTTTCCCTGAAAGCTTCCATGGTCTCTTCCTTTCGCCTATTTCTTTCTCTCCTTCCCCTCCACCACCCTCTTTTATCTGTCCCTCATCTTTAGCTTTCTGTGGTAGCCAATGCTCTGGAAAACCCTGGCCTTGTACACTCTCTGCTGCCTGTCCCAGTTGCATGGTGAGGAACCTGCAAGGACTTGTGAGGGCACCTCACTTTTCTGTAGATCCCTCTCCTATGATAGGCCTTTTCTTGTACCTGAGGAGACCCACGTAGGATCTAATGGTTTTGAAGAGACAGGTTTGTTTTAAACTGTAAAGCTTCCCATCAGTTTCAAACTGTTCTTCAGATAGCAAGTGGATAGCTTTGGGTTTGCCATCATGAGATAAGTTCTGTGGATAGCAGAAAGACAACAGAATCACGGATGCAGGAGTTATATGTAAATAACAAATATTTATTTAAATACAGATTGTTTTAAAATAACAGATCAGCAGCACAGGGCTCCAGTGAGTCTAAGGAGGAATCTGGCTAAAGGCACATAAATTAGCTATGTCTTCAGAATGTGGTTTGAATTCTCTTGAATGCTTTCAGGTATAAACAGGCTTTTACTGACTAGCCACTACTTTGGATCCTTTCACACAAACATCACAGCAGCTTGCCTTTTCTCAAATGTCAGAGTAAACTGTACAAGGTCTGCTCATGACCAGAGACAGGACTTATGATTGGGTTCTCCCCTACAGCAGAGTTAAACCTCCCAGGCAGAGCTACCCTCGAAACTCTGCACTCTTGCACTGAGGCTGACTTAAACCACCACTGAACTCTCCTAGGAAGACATGATTTCCACTGCCACCGTGCTTTAGCAGCTCAGAGGTGAAACAACTGAGTTGCTTTTTATTTTCCCCCTTCGAGGGCAAGACAGCCTCCTGCCCATCACACCTCCTCATATTATTTCCTCTTTCACTCCTCTTGGCAACTTTGTTATCCTCACCTTTCTTGCTTCTTTCTACCCACCCACACGCCTGTAATAATAATAACAATAACAACAACAGTTTAAAAAAGATTTATTTATATCCCATCCTTCCATATTGCTCAGGGCAGGTAATAATGGTAGAAGTATACAACATTAAAATTTTAAAACAGTACAATTCTCACTCCCCCCCCCATCTAAAATTTCTAGACAGAGAGGTTGGCAAAAGCCAGTCTTCCAGCTCTCTTCATCTTCCCAGTTGTGAGACCAGTATTTTGGGGTGGATGTTATCTTGGGCCTTGCCCATAAACCTGGTGAGATAACTCCATCTTGCAGGCCCTGCCGAACTGGATTAGGTCCTGCAGGGCCCTGGTCTCTCCCAGGAGCTCATTCCACCAGACAATATGGAGGGCATTTTCACCTCCTTTGGGCTGGGGACCCTGAACACATGTTGATCTGAAGTTATTAGTGCTCTTGGAGGATTATAAGGAAAAAGTCAGTCCCAAAAGTACGCAGGTCCCAGACCATTTAGGGCTCTAAAGGTGAGTACCAACACTCAGTCTCCAATCTGGAGTCAATATAGCAGGGCAAGCACTGGTCTTATACGTGCCCTTTACTGACTCCCAGTCAGGATTGGTGCAGCCGCATTTTGAACTAGTTGAAATTTCCAGAGCAGTCTTGAGGGGAATCCTGTGTAGAGAGAGATGTAGAAATCTAATCTAGAGGTGACCATCACATGGATCATAGCCTAATTTTTATGTGCTCCCCCTCTTACTATATCATCTATTTATTTCAGTTAGACTTCAGTTTTATCTACAATGGGGACCCAAAGCATCTAACGTCATTCCTCTCCTCTCCATTTTATTCTCACTAGAATTCCATGAGTAGAGATACCAGCTCCAGCTTTGCACATGCCTGAAGATTTGGTGGTGGAGCCTGGGGGGGGGGGGGGGAGATATTTCTGCAGGATATAGTGCCATATAATCCACTCTCCAAGGCACCCATTTTCTCTTGTGGATCTGATCTCTGTAGTCTGGAGATCAGTTGTAATTCTGAGAGATTTTCAGGCTCCACCTGAAGGTTGGCAACATTTTCTGTGAGGTACATGATTTTCAAAACAAACAGATTCAGCATAGTTCAAAACAAAACATTCATCTCATTGAGTCCATAAGGTGCCAAAGTTCCAAGGGTATAGATCCAGAATGACTCTCTTCCTGTGCAGCCTGAAGACTAGATTAGCAGGAATTAAGACTTGTTTTGCCATCCAGAAGCATAGCTCCTTATCAGTGTGGTTGAAGACTGCAAAGTGAGAGGAGCTGAAAGTTTCTTGGTCCTGATACAGCTTCCATGCTTGCAGATGTGAGTTTTAAGAGGCCCAGTAAAACAACCCTCAGAGGAGCTTCCATGGACATTCCATCATATAGAATTGCAATTGACATAAGAGTTGTAAAAAATCTTGTCATAGATGAGTTGCGAAATATATTTCTTTTAATAGAAAAGGCACATACTGCACAATGCTCAAAAGGGATATTCCGCTGAGGGATTCCTCTGTCCTAAACTCTCTTATCCTGCTCCTGACTAACATGTCCTGAAGGTTTTCAGGTAAAGCGAGGAGGACCTCTGCACCTGGAAATATTAGATGGGAAATGCCAGTGTTTCTGAATAATGTTTTTAATCAAGTTGTACATTCTATTATAGGTAAACACTACCACCAGTGTTCTGTTCATTCCATTTAGGAGTTAAAAGAGGTGATCTGGTAGTGTTTTTAGCCTGGGAGTGTTTTTAGCCTGTTTTGGAATCTTGGCAGAAAAAAACCCTGCCTGATGGTTGTTTTATCACTATTTAAATCTCAGACTGCAAACTGCAATGCCTTCTAAGTCTCAGAAGCTCTGAATATGGCAGATATTTTTGAGATGGTAAAGATGAAAACTGTCACTGACTAAGAAGGAACTGTCATCAGTAGGTTTCCCATAAACATCTGTCTGTGTTTCTATGCCATCTTCTATAACCACAACAACTAGACAATCGAAGATGGATTTGTCAAACCTCATATTATTTTTGACGGTATCACGTAGAGTGTTAATATATTGGCCAAACTGATCAATAATTCTTCAAGTCCAGATAATGAAAACATCATCTAGGAATCTATGAAGTGATATATTCCATATAGAAATACCTACTTTGCATGTAATTGTTTTCCCACTTATCCATAATGAATTAACTTAGATGAATTAACTAATTCTCAGACAAACTTTCTTGCCAAGAGAATGCGCTGTGGAATTAGGGGGAAATATTTTTTTTAGGCACAGCTCTATGACTTGACATAAAAAAGATGTGGGTGAATTTAAATTTTCTCTCCATTCCAATGCCTCACACAACACTTCTAGAGCCTTATCCTGTGGGCTTTCAGAATATAATGAGACAACATCCTTTGCCACAAACATTTCCTCACGACATTGCATTCTTGATGTGATTTTTAAAAATCCATGGTAACATGTAAATAGAATCCTAAGGTAGGGACAAAAGATTTTATGAAAAGGTCCAAATCTATAGCCAGGTGTTCCAGTATGGATTCACATCCTGAAACTATCCTGGAACAGGAAGAATACCTTTATGTGTCTTAGGTAGCATGGAGAACTGAGGCATTCTTCACTGGCAGTCTTCAAGCAAAGGTTGGATACACACTTTTCTTGGATGCTTTAGGATGCTTTGGGCTGATCCTGCGTTGAGCGCCTCTCTCCAAATTACTTGGATTGTGCCAAACTGGTATCTCAACGTGTTCTAGCCTATGTATTTCTTCTAAGACCAACTCTTGAAAAACCAAATCCTGGGAATGGTGTGTGTGTCTGCTTTAAAATAGTATGTTAATCATGGCTTTCTAAACAAGGATTGGACTTCCATCATCAACTGAAATGCATTTATTAGTGGAGCAGATACAAATGAAAAGCCTTTACCGAGAATAGAAAGTTCAATTTTAAATAGAACTTAAATCTGTGGGGTCTGAGAGTTTTTTCTGATCATAGGGTCTGGTGTTCTGAGGCTTGCATCTCATCCCTGATTGCAACCCAGACCTTAAAAATTATCCTCTTTCTTAATTTTGTAATGGTTAATGTTGTTATGTGATCTAAGTAAGAATACGTGTCAAATATAGTTTTAAAGGACATGGATTTCTTAGTATCAGTAGCTTTAAATGGTGTCCAGTTATAAACTGCTCTCATAATAATTTTTTTTTGTCCCTTTGAGACCTCTTAAATTAAATTTCTTTCCGTTCTGGGAACTTTTAAAATCTACCCATATGGCTCATTTTATACATAAAATTGCTTCAATTCAAAGAAGTCTTAATGCTTTTTTTCAATTGTTTAATACCTGCCTCAAATTTAGACCTTTCAGCTATCCCTACCCCCTACTAACAATTCCATCAAGTCCATAAGTCATTTGTTTACGATTGCAAACTCTATCTTTAAATTGTTCATCATAAGGAAACATCCTAGAGCTTTTTTCTTATATGTAGTCCCCTTAGTATGATTTTATTCTGACAAAAATCCCCAAGATCCCCTGCATGAGCACCAATTTTCATTTTTTCCTAACATGGGACCCCCCACTCATTGCTTTCATCAGAATGCATATCTCCATTAAAAGTGGCTGATTCGATAATGATAAAATGTACACAGCGCCATAGTAAATGAATAATCAAAATACAAAAAGCATTTGCAGAAATCTTGTAAGCCAAACAATTTAAATCAAGAAATTACAAGAATATTTTTCAAAACAACATCATCAACAACTGGTTTTAGAGTAATTAGCTTATAATACAAAACTGAGTAACGATTGAATAAGCCACCGGTTTTAAGCTTGTTTTCAGCTGAAAGCCTTCTTCCAAGAATCTGAAAAAAAATTATACACAAATAGGAAAGTCACAAAGCAGAAGACTTGAGATTCCTGGTTTTGAAAGTGCTACAGAGGACAGAATATAATCATCTGAATATGGATGTTCTCTTATCCAGGGAGGAAAATTATTTTATCTATAGACTACTTCCATATGATTATGAATCATGAAATGTGAAATATGAAATTGAGTTTCCATTTGTAAAATACTACTACTGTCCCTTTAACATTTATTTTTTTGGAAATTTTTACTGTATCTTTAATATGATTAAGCAGTTCAGAGCCAGCTGGCTGGATTAAATTTACTGAGTTTTGTTGCAACCCGAAGGTGCAAAGAAGCAGTTATGTATCAACAACCTTACTTGTCGCCTTGGTAAGCTTTAGATAGGGTCTGTCAAAATCCTTTTTGCTTAAGATAGGAGACTAATAATCATTGTTATTTTTCTTAGTTACACTTAGAAGCTCTCTGAGCCTTTTGCAGCTAGTGTGAGATGCAGCCTGGTTTGTGTATCTAAATGGTATGTGATTTGTAATACTTTGTCAAGTTTAACGACACAAATGAAAGTGTATAATTTTTGTTTCAGATTCTTGGAAGAAGGCTTTCAGCCGAAAACAAGTTTAAAACTAGCGGCTTATTCAATCGTTACTCAGTTTTGTATTATAAGCCAATTACTCTGAAACCAGTTGTGACGATGTTGTTTCGAAAAATATTCTTGTCATTCCTTGATTTAAATCGTTTGGGTTACATGGCTTCCTCAGATGCTTTTTGTATCTTGGTGATTCGATAATGAGGCAATGTGTTCATCTTTGTAATGGAAAATATTAAAAACTTTGAGCACAATCATGCCAGTTGCAGTTAATTTCCCAATTAAAACTATAGAGCAAAAAGTGGAAATCCAAGGATAACCATTGGCGCTTTGTGGCCTGGCCCTTACAAGTCCTCCCTCAAAGGCCAAAACGGGCTTGGAACGAGGTCCTATCTCTCCCTGTCCCTTTTATTGACTGAAATCAGGCAATACTGTTGAGGCTGCCTTGCAGTTCCCACAATGGCCACTGAAGGCATTCACTTCTTAAATTTTGGGCTGCTAAAATGGTGACCATGACAGAGATTTAGAAAATTATTCATGGGGTGGACAAAGTGGATTGAACTTTTTCTCCCTCTCCTACAGCACTAAATTTGGAGGTACCCAATGAAGTTTATGGGCAATTATTCAATGGGTCATTACATTGTGGGATTCACTACAGGTAGTAATAAAGATGGATAATAGTATAGATGGCTTTAAAAGGGAATTGGACAGATTCATGGAGTGGAGATCCATCAATGGCCATGGGCAGAAAAGAAAACCTAAATATCTAAAAGAAGCAAACCTCTGAATACCAGTTCCTGGAGGAAACATCAGAGGAAGACCTTTATCTCTATGCCCTGTTTATTGCCCCTCCAGGGCATATGGCTGATCACTGTGTAAAACATGATACTGAACTGGATGGATCATTGTTCTGATTCAGCAGGATCCTGCTTATGTTCTTGTGGTACAGGAGAAGAAAATTCATGAAAAAATAACTCTGTGCCAAGGAAATTCCAGGTGCGATCCAAGCCATTGTTTAGTTTAATTCTGTCTTTGCTGGTCTGGAAATGGCTGGTGACTGGATCTGAATATTTTCAAAGATGTTATGGGAAGCTCAGAATCCACACCTGAGTACACTTTTAGTTAGTTGTTATAATGTGCCATGATGTCTCTTATGATATGTTAGTAAACATTGACCTTGGCATGTCATGAATGTCCTCAGTTGTCTAAATTATGCTTAAAGTCATTTAGCCTGCCAGTTCTAGACTTCACTGCCTCACCTAAGAACTTTTATAAAAAGCGAATACGCAGTTGAACTACATGAAAGAAATCCGTGACAGTGATTCGAACCACACAAAAAAATGGACAGCTGCCATTATAACCTACTGACGATTCTCATCTGCAAGTTGAGCAGAACATGGCCACCCAATGCACATTCTCTCCTTCTTTTCGAATGCTGGAATATGAACACTGACCTCAAGCTGCCACTAACACCATTGGCCTGAGATACATTTTAATGCAATGATTGACACACATATCCTTTTCAGAAAACACCATTCCTGCAGTAAGCATATTAGGTCAAAAACATATTATGCATTATTTGACACTGAATCCCTTATTATGTTCCATTCCACAGTCTTTTGCTTATTATATGTGCTGATGTATGAAAAGTGTTACGGCTTTACTAAATCATATCTACTTCTACATCTAGGGTAGCACAATGACCAACCCTAATTTAAACACTGGAATTGATTAGATTTTGGTGTGGACAGTGTTGATGTTGTTATAGTCAAGTCCTGACATCTTGAAGCATCCCAAAGCTTTCAACATGATCTTTAATATTATGTTCGCATGTGTTTGTTTGTTCTCCTTCAGCTGCAAATTATCTGGGATCAGTGTATATGAACCTGCTCCCACCCCCTATCTAATCTTTTCTGAGAACTGAAATGTTCTACTGAGGCCCTTTTCAATGTGCCTTCCCTTTCAGCAGGTAAACCTAGTGTTAGCATTACTAGTAAAATGCCAGTTTAAGCCAGTCTCATTTGCCCAGTTTTTAAAAAAAAATAACAGAAATCAAGTTTTATGGTTTTACTTCTGGTGGAAGTTATACAGTTCATTGGTTCATCTATATTACTGTTGTATTTTTTTTAATGCTGTGATGTATTTTCCAAGTTTGTAAACCATCTTACAGATGTAAAATATATTTTGAAGGCTGCTATATTTAAAACATACGATTGCCAGCCATCATATAGTTAATTCTTTAAATCAGACAATAAAACCTCTAGTTTACAATGCCATGGGATTTTAGTTGTTAGACATGTGTAACCAATGCACAGAAACACTCAACTTCATTGACTTGTCTAGATATATTCTTATTTGACAGCTAGTGTGTTATAGCGGTTAGAATGTCAGATTAAGGCCTAGAAGAGCCGGCTGACATCCTCATTCACCAGTTGCAGTGACTGGCAACTGGTAGGAGCATTGCGGGAGGGGGCAGCATCCCAGGGGGAGATGAAAAAAGGGAAGGCTTAATCTACTTTCAGGTAGTTTTTACCATAGAGTTTCTGGAAGTTCCTAGAACTACCTGGAAAAGACACATGGTTGTTCTAGAAATTATTAGGAACTCTATGGTAAGAGTTTTTGGTGATTCCTACATCTATGCTACATCTATCATGAGCCTCTTGTGGCGCAGAGTGGTAAGGCAGCCGCCTGACAGCTTTGCCCATAAGGCTGGGAGTTCAATCCCAGCAGCCGGCTCAAGGTTGACTCAGCCTTCCATCCTTCCGAGGTCGGTAAAATGAGTACCCAGCTTGCTGGGGGGTAAACGGTAATGACTGGGGAAGGCACTGGCAAACCACCCCGTATTGAGTCTGCCAAGAAAACGCTAGAGGGCGTCACCCCAAGGGTCAGACATGACTCGGTGCTTGCACAGGGGATACCTTTACCTTTACCTTTACATCTATGCTTTATCATTTCTGGGTAGCTCTAGGAATTTCCAGGAACTCTATGGTAAGAACTTCTTGAAAGTAGGCAATGCCTTATTTTTCTTCTTAATTTTCTCTTATTGCTGCTTTTTTGCAGCAGTGAGGAACAGAATATGGAGATGGGGAATTCCACATGCCCACCAGGAGTTTGGCAGTCCTGCTAAAGAACACAGCCTTCTAAACCCTTACAGGAATACGCAGCTTGCAAATGACAGCAAAGAGGCTGCAATAACAAAAGCTGCTACAGAAAACTAAAGAAAATCATGGTTTAAAAAAACTATTACATGCTGCTTAGATGGGGAATTTGTTTCGTTCTCGTATTAATTATGACAAGTACAAAACACTTAATTTGTATAAATATTGTAATTTATAATAAAAGAAACGCACAAGTTTAATTTGTAAAACTGAGACATATTGCACAGAAGGACCTAGACACATTGGTTAAATGCTGACTACAGCAAAACTTCATAAGCCAATAGACATGAATACTGGATATCTGGCATCAAATTCAGCTCAGGCTTATGAGAAAATCACAACTGTGGGAGTAGGAAACTGGAACCTCCTTTATACCTGGTATGTTCTGCAAAAGAGCAGAGAAACCTGAGAAGTCAGTAGAATGGTACATTCCAGTGCAGGGCTTGCCTTTGGAATTTGCTGATTCAGTGCTTCCTTCCAGAGCCTCACATTCCATAAAGTAGAACTGTTTCATTCTCTTAAACTTCTTTTGTCTACGGATATAGTTTAAGCTTCACTAAAACTTCTAACTTAAATGGCATTCAACAGGCTAGGGAGCAAAAAGACTAGTGTTGCAAGTGCTGATGTTATGTACTGGCTTGATACCATATGTGATATAGATAAATGGCCTGTTCTCATGCTAATTTGAATATAGTTTTCCAGAACAAAATGACTGCACTCTTTCTATATTGGTCCCGTAATGAGATTAGAGCTTTTACAGAATGGGGACGGTAGGGGTACAGTTGACCTTTCAAGAATCAACGTAGGCCTGTACTAATGCCACCATGTATGTTTAAATTAATCCTGAAAAAGCACACGACAAATCTATGGAGCAATAAAGGCCCATAGGAAAAGAGGCAGATCTGGTAGATATGTGGGTCTCAGGCAGCTGAACAGTAATATCCATTGAACCAGAAGTAGATTATCAGTATGGTAGATTCATCACTTATGTGCTTATATTGCTTCACTCCAGCAAGCATTTTGTACCTTCCTATATAAGAGCCTCTTGTGGTGTAGAGTGGTAAGGCAGCAGTCACGCAGTCTGAAAGCTCTGCCCATGAGGCTGGGAGTTCAATCCCAGCAGCCGGCTCAAGGTTGACTCAGCCTTCCATCCTTCCGAGGTCAGTAAAATGAGTACCCAGCTTGCTGGGGGGTAAACGGTAATGACTGGGGAAAGCACTGGCAAACCACCCCGTATTGAGTCTGCCATGAAAACGCTGGAGGGCATCACCCCAAGGGTCAGACATGACTCGGTGCTTGCACAGGGGATACCTTTACCTTTATATTTCCAAGTGGTCATCAGTGGCAGACCCAATGTACATGACATTGGTCACAAGTATGCTGGCCCTGATTGCTGTGTATGCATGACTGTTGTATTGTCAGCATGGAATCTATGTGTTAGTTCCCATGATTGGAAAGCAGCATTCCCAGTCTCGGGGACTGAATGCATATACATACAGGAGGTAGAACCAACACATTTGTGCCTGTTCTTCTATGTGCATTGATTTCAACAAATGTAGCATCATCTGTAGAGAGACTGAAGTCATGGCAGCAGACAGTGTTCACTTAGGTGATATTCCTGAAAAAACTGGGATTATGGGGAGAAAACCCTATATGTGAGATTCATACACATCCATACTACTGTATTCTCTAGGTTGGATTATTGCAATGTCATGTGCATTTGGGCTGCCACTGATGACCACTTGGAAATATAGGAAGGTACAAAATGCTTTCTGGGGTGAACCAATATAAGCACATCAGTGATGCATCTACCATACTGATAATCTACTTCTGGTTCAATGGCCTGAGATCCACATATCTACCAGATTTGCCTCTTTCCCTATGGGCCTCTATTGCTCCATAGACTTGTCGTGTGCTTTTTATTAGTCATTACTAACCACTCCAGTTTTGTGGAATTGCCTTCTAGACTCAGTAAGCTAAACCCATGCTCCCTTTCTGCTGGCTTTTAGAATGGCCTGCAAAACAAGGTCACATTGCCTCATGGACCCAGATTGGTTGGAAAGGTGGCATGAAAGTATAAATGGAGGAGTCCACAACAGTGCAGTTCTTTGTCACTAGTACACACAAATGCAGAGTACACATTTGCATTTGTTTGTACCAGTTTATAATTGAATCTTAATGGTCATGTGTGAGCATGCACATGTATGCATACACAGCAATGTCACTTCCAAACCATCAAACTGTAAATATGAATATGTGTATGTAATTTCCAAAGAGGTTCACAGAAGTTTCTAACAATTTTCTGTATACTGCAACAGGAAAAGTTTGGGGAACTCATATTACGTCTGGGCTTAGCTATACAATATTTTACATTGTGAACAATTTTTTCATCCTGTCAAACTGTTAATAAAGCTCAAATGCACACAAAAAATAATTAGTAAGGGGGAAAAATATAAAATAAAAATAACTTTAAGGTTGTTGTTTTAACTAAAGGGATTTTGTTATGCCCAAGTGGAAGAAACTTTTGAAAATCCTGACACTTGATAGAGGAACAGCCAAATGACTTAATACCCCCTAAAAATTCAAACTGGGAATTGTAACCTCATTTAAATTTTAATTAAAAGAACCTCAGTATAAGTGGTTAAGAGAAATGAGGAATGTAAAGTTCTAAAGATTTAATTATTTCATTGACCAGTCAGGTCAGAAGGAATTGTGCATGATGCATGAGTTCCTTTCTGTTGGTTTGGTTCAATTTCTAGTGTCTCCCTCATCACAACAGCGGCTGCAGATCTCGCTGGCTGTTTCCAAAGGAGAAGCAGGTTTCCCCGGGAATTCAGCACCTCCATATATGCCATGATAAAGTGCAATTTAATTTTCTTTCCATTTCCAAACTGTTAAGCTCTTTAACAGGAGCACAGTCTCTCAGCCAAATGGCAGCACCTCTGCATGGGTGAAACAGTACAGTACAGTATTAGCTGCCTGGTCAAAGATGAGGTGTTGGAAAAGGACTCTTCAGAAAATGAAATTTCAATATTCTGAGAGCCTCACAGGAGTGTGATTGTTTGTGAGAGACTAATTTTGTTTGTGTAAACTGATTAAATTCATAACACTGAGGTGACGGAGAAGGAAGACAGAAAGAAAGGGGAAAAATCAGATTTATGTGTGAATCCCTAAATTTGCTTTTTTCCCATCAGCCTCTATATGATGCACTAAGGAAATGTACTGTGTCTAGTTATTTGGGGGGGGGGGTGCCATGCATGGGAACTAGTATTGTTAGTATAGTCTATGCTATCAAATCAGAGATATAAAACTGCTTTATTGGAATAGCAGCACATAAGCCCTCAGGCAAGCAGGCAGCCATCTTGGGAAAAGGTTTGCCCTAAGACCTCATTCTTCAGGAGCATACCTGACCTGACTCTTTAACAAAAAGCATCTGCCACACTCAGCCACTGGGGCAACTAACAAGATTACAAATATTATCCGCAATAACATATTAGACATTCAGACTTCTGGTGATCCCAGACAAAACTCTCCATGAACGACACGTTCTCTAACACTGAACCATGCCCTTTCCCCCAAAAACAGTGCAGTGGTTTTCTCTTCTCTAGAAGAGAATATACGTTAAATCTCCAACATCCACAACTCAGAACTGGACTAGCCTCTCCCTTGAGATCTGTGCTAAGTTTCATCCAATCAAGTTTTGACTTGTAGGAGGGTATGTTGGGCTAACTATGACACGCACAGATTTGGGTTGGCTTAAACAAGGCTACAGCTTTATTGACATGTCAGAGTGTTGGCCCAGCATGGGAGAGGGAGTCTGTATATGCGATCAGCCGACCACGATAATCCTGACCACAGCAGTGCCTGGGAGCCACCCAGTTACATCCCTGGGAATACATGTCCCCTTGCTGCTGGGTCCCATACAAGGGAGGTGTACTCACCTAGGGTGCCAAAGAGAAGTGCAAACCTCCTCTGTACCCACCCCAGACCACCTGATCTTGCAAACCCATTTGCCTCCCCCCGCTGGGTCGGCCCTGCTCGTATCCAACTACTTCGTAGGGAGGCCCATAACCATGGGGAGTTTGATACCCCCAACAGAACTCCCCCACCCCAAACAGGCTCCATCCCATGCTGGAACTCCCCCCCTCCAGCTGTGATGGATTCATACAAGAAAGTCTGCTACCCCAGGCCAACATAACTGTTTTTATGAAACAATTCAACAGTAACCAATATATCAGGGTGGGTGGGAAGCTGCTCAGCTCAGTTGTGGTAGGCAAAAGAGGCTGGGCTCACGAACATGGTGCCCTTATAAGGGCACCATGAGCCTACTCCACATTGCCTCTGTGCGTGCTGCATCTCACACCGCACTCGCTTTTCCCCCCAGTGGAGGAGAGCTGGAAGTATGTCTCCCTTGAGCCCGCTTCTCCACAGAATCAATGGGCAGGCTCCGGGTAAGTCTACACCACATTTATTATAGCTGCAGTAAGACACTGGACTGATTCCATACAAAGGTGACATATTTGAGCAGTTTACTGGTTCATACCCTGCAGGCTTTCTCCATAAGTATGTGGAACATGTTTTAACATTCCATATGCAGAGAAAATGATGCCCAGGCTGGACCACCTCTCCCAGTGATATCCTTAAAGTGAATTGAAAACAAGATTTCCTTACAAAGTCAGCCACTGACCTTTCAAAGAGACTCTGTAATGAATTTAATAACAGCACAAAATATGACTAGCATGAAATAAGCTATTGTAACAAATTGAAATGGAAATACTTAAAGCAATTATATTTTATGTAGGCATATGGCATGGACGTACATTGAATGACAGTCTTTGGTTGTCAAAGGCTTTTGTAATCTCTTTTTTCTGTTTTGAAGCACTGAAAGAAGTCATGATAAAGACAGGTTAAGTGGTGCAATTTTAATTTTGGAGGGAAAGAACCTTGGTTAAAATAATTTAAGGAAGACCCTGTAGCCTGTTCCTGAAAATATCCTGAAGAGTTTGGATGGTTGGTGTTTTACATTCATGCCAGTACTTAGAATGAAAGCAAAATAAATTGATTTTGTCAGCTACTACGTTTTATACAGAATAAACAGCAATGGAATAAGATCAAAACAAAATGTCTGTCCAAGGAAATAGCTGAAAATAGAATTCATTCCCAGCCCCCCCCCCCCCACACACACCCTTTTAGCACAGGGGAAGAAATAAAAGAAACTAGCTCGTTTTGAATGAAAAGTAATGTTCTCATTTTTTTTCTTAGAGTAGGCTACTTATTGTTGTAATACAGTAAAGCTGAACTTTTCAGATAATGGAAATACAGCTTTTTCCATGGAAGAAGCCCTAATTAAGAACAGGAAAGGGTATAGCTGTCTCCTCAGTAGTTCTATGAAGTTAAAATAATGTCAAGAGGGGGCAAAGAGGATTATGATCAATAGGTTTAAATGAACAATACCTGGTCATTACCAAAGGGGAATAGCAGGCACACATAAGTAGACATATTGATGGAATTGATTAAATTGGGATCCTCAACCTTGTTGAGTCTGCTGGGCAGAAGCCCCACCTGGCCCCAACCACATTCCAAAAACACTTGGCAGGGACCAAGAAATGGGTTGGCAGGTGCTATGGTTTCAAGAAACCCTGGTTGAGAAAGATCAGGGTCCTGCAGGAACTTAGACAGCTCCACAGGTCCTGTAAGACAGAGGCCTGGAAATAACATCAATTGTCTTGCCTCCCAACCTGAGATGCCCAAAGCACTCACCTATTGATCAGTAAAGACACACTTTATGTGCCTCTTTCTCCAAAGAGAAGGCGGTGGCCACTCTGAAACTGTTGGATTTTAATCTTTAATTTTAATTAACAAATTGGGATTTTTAATGTTATTTTGTAAGGTAATGTTACATTATGTTTTGAGCCACCTCGAGCCCCCAAGGGAAGGGTGGCATGGAAAAATAAATTTAATAAAAAATAAAGTTGCACAATTAGAATGAGCTTAATGAATGGCACCAAAACTGCTGGAAAGGAAGGTGGCAAAGATCCCATCTGCAAACCTTTCTCCACTTAAGAGTTGGATCTTTCAACTATAAAAAGGTTATATAGGGTTACATATTATGCTGACTATTTAGCAAAGAAAGCTCTTACTAAAGATTTAGTTATATTGGTGAATTGACTTATGGCTGTAGGAAAAACCATCTTCATTAACAAAGGAAATAAATGGGTATAATTTTACGTTTTAAAAAATAAATCTGGTAGAGCTAGAACTGTTGATTGAGTGTATCTTATGAAACATTTTTTCCCTATTGGAGTGAGATCCCAGAATTCTTGGTTCCACAAAATAAAATTAAGTTGGTTTGTTCTGGAGGACTCTTAAAAAAACAACATTGTCTTTGCTTGCACAGAGAACAGAAGATCATTGGTTATGTATTCATCTTACTAATTGGATGATGGCAGATATGTTTAAAATATGGGGGAAATGGTGTCATCATTTTTGGGACAAGTTTTTTTTGGGAGAATCAACTTGTGACATAGATATATGGGTTGAATTCAGACAAAACTGGGGAGCTTTTCGCACGCCTTCAAAACGCACAATGGTTGCCAATTGAAAACGCTACTGATTTGCCATTATGCACAACGTCGTTGACAATCTGCCACACACCTGAAACCGATCCGCAAAAAGCACTTCCTTGTAGCGCTTTCAGGGAAATCCCCAAAAGTGGATTCACCCTCCGGAAAGCGCTACACTCCTGCAACCAATCTGCAACACTAGCGGGAAAGTTCTGTGCATTACCATTGTTGTGGTTTCTACAAAGTCCCTCCCCCTGGCTCTCTCCTCTGATCTTCCGGTGAAGCGATCGCCATTTTTTTTTCTCCGAGCGAGCGAAGTTCAACCCACCAGCAAGCCTGTTTAGAGGCTTCCCCGGCTTCAGTCCCTCCCCAGAGCTGTTTAGTCACTAAGCACAAACAACGTTTGCTGATGTATTTTCCCTTTATTTTTTACACTGTTTTTGGCCGAAAATCGGGCCCGTGAGGGGGGGGGATTTTTTTTTTCACTTTTTTCACGAATCAACACATATTCGTTGCAATGGGTGTTTTTTTTTTTAAACCTTTCTTAAAGGGAAAGGGGCTGTTTGGGAACATGCTAACGGCTGCCCATTGGCTGCTTGATGGCCAGGGGCGGGACGAGCTCGGCAATAGTGCTTCCTTTCTAGCGATTTTTGCTGAGACCGGAAGCTTGTGGGAAACGATAGAAACGCAACTGGATTCCACTACAAAGTCAGGTATGCATAATGACGAATTCCACTATTTTAAATGGTGATTTTTCGTTCAGCAAACAATTTGCTACAAGGATCCCGGTGCGGAAAGCCCCTGGTAATTTCCAAAGATTTCTCCCTCCCACTTGCATTCCCCCCCTCCCCTTATTCCTCAAGATCCCTTATGGCCCTAGAAGCAGCATTCAGCTTTTTTTGTTCCTTTGTTATGACTGATGCAAAGTGGATGAAGTGTCCCATTGCACCTCCCCTGAAAAAAAAGCAGAGAATCAGATTTAAAAGGTCTCAAGCCAGGATATACTTTTAAACAACTAAAATGATCTTCTTGAATAGTGATTCAAACTATAGTCTTTTTTTTTTTACCAAGAATGATGTGTTAATAAATTTATTAAGCTTAACTATTATATTAAAAAAAACATGTTCAGGCATGTACAATGACACAATGGAATTTTAATAAGTCAACACTACCATTACCCAAAAGGGAACAGCTTCTGCAGCTGGTTTGAAATCTTCAGTATAAAAGTGATTTATTGAAACCTGGGCTCATTTTCTGAGCAGCCTTCATTTAAGAAGGACACCATCACATATCTTTTTATTTGTAGGAATGCATAGCATGCTATAAGAAATAAACTTAAGATTCGTAAGTGGGGATCTTTGAGTTAATATGATTTCTTTATTTGAGATCATTGTATCCCACACTTCTCATCAGAGTTATCGAAGCTGCTAGCAGTCAGCTATATGATGCACAAATCAAAAGGATTCAAAGTAAGAAGCAAAAGCATATATTATTAACCCTCAATATATGCCTCAAACAAAGCACTAAAAGCAACAGCAGTCAAAATTAATGACAACAAAGGCGATTATAGTTATTCATTACCAAAAGTTTGGGAAAATAAACTCTATTCCACTTGGCAGCTAAAACTCAAAGGAGAACATGTCAGATAGACAAATGCTATTGGAAGCATTGTGGCTTAATGAAATATCATCTGGTTTGTATGCAGAAGTTCCTAGGTTCAGTCATTGGTGCTTACAATAAAATGACTAGAGAGTTGCTTCTAGCAAAATTAACTATTGAATTTTGATCATCCATTGGTTTTAGCAAAATGTTTTCTACTGTAAGGTACGTTGGATATAGTGGTAAAGTATAAATATTCTAGATAAAAAGAAATCTTATTAATGCTATTTTAATTAATGGGAAGGAGTACTTTGGTTTGTAAGCACATTGTAGTGAAAAATCAGAGCTACATAGTAAAAAAAAGAGCATTTATTAACATTAAGGGGGAAAATCATCATTAATTTCAATTGGCATCCAGTCTGTCTGAGAACTGGTTATTCCTCACTGTAGAGGGGAGAAATTTAACCTCTGTCTGCTAGAGCCTAGTCTGTTAGCAGACATCTCCATTAGATTTTCTGGGACATCCAGGCTTGAATTTCATAGTATATGTTTTTCTACCAATTCATACACAGAACAAGGATCTCCTTTAACATGGATGTTACTGAAAGACGTTTCAGTTCTTCCATCAACACAGGAAGCAGCCAACATATTTAGCCAGATTATTTTTAATGCCCAATTTTTCCTCCTTTCCTATGACTGTTGGCAGCAAGAGTGTCTAATGGATCTTTTGTCAGTAAACACAGTTTATTTCAGATTATGAAATGTGAACTGAAAGTCTTTCATTCATGTGAATGTGCTACTGTTCAGAAAAGAATAGCTTCTCTTCTTGCATTTCAAAGCAGGATTCATGAACTGACTACCGTTAATCAAATACGGTGCACTGTATTTCTTTCTTAATAAAACAAACACAATAGCAATCTATTTCTTGGATCATAATTCCATGGATAACTCCTTCCAAGGCACCTACTAAAAGCCATGGACTCAGAGCTAAAATGTCAAGTCTATTCCCAGTAATTTATATCTCTGGCCATGCTCAAGTTTCATAAGTGCACCTGTAGTGGAGTGGGGAGAGCATTTGCTCACAAAGAAGTTCCTTTTGATTGAGATTATATCTCCCCTCTTTCCTACCCTCCCAGTATTAATTTGCCCTACTAATAGAACAAGGGTCAAATACCCTTCCTTCCCTATTCTATGTCTCCCTCCCAATTTCCCCTTCTCTTTGGTTATTTACCACTGAAAAAAAAAAAAAAAGGTGAGAGATCTATTCACTGATCTCTCTGCATCTAGTATAACTTGACCTTTAGTAAAATTGTTAAATGCTGCCTGTCTCTTTTTCCCCCCTGGTCTGGAAAAGCCCTTAGTTGTCAGCCATTTTATTCTGTGCTGTGTGATATTGTGCAGCTTTGAAGTGATTATTCCATTTGACACTCATTTAACACATTATTGAACATCAGCTGGACACGATACCTCTGACATTTAGGAATATTTATACCAAGCATGCTTGAAGGAGAAGGAAAAAGGTATTTTCAATAGACTATAGTTCATTGCTAGCACCTGAACAAAACTATAAACAAACCATGTCTCTGACTGAGTTCTTCCCCTTCCATCAGACATGTTATGTTCCTTCAAAGGTGAGAGACCAGCCTACCTTATTTCCATGTGAGCCTACCTACCTGTTATAGTTATCTTTGGAGGCTCTGCTTCAGGTGCCCCATATGAAATCAGATGGGCAGCAAGCCAAGAAAGAGCCTTCTAGGCAGTGGCACCAAAACTGTGAAATTTCCTGCCTAACAAGCAGTAGTTTAGCTTCCAGAGTTTTATGACATGTTCCAAAGCATCACACTGGTGCAATGCCAGTTCCTCTGTGTCTTGCCAGAAGTGACATCATCAGATGGTGTTGATTATTGCTGCCTCTCCCATCGGTAAATATCCACCATCCTTCCCCAACTCCTACCTGTTGGCATCCCTGTCAACCCTAGCCATAACAGATCATACCCCTGAGAGCAAGGTGAGATTGGGACTTTCTGCATATGAACAAGACCCATAGACCACAGTCCCCCCCCCAAGAATTTTATTACTGTAAAACTGCCAGATTAAAGTACGTATAGTGACAGCTTTTAAATAATTTGTTTTCCAAGAAAGTATATTAAACTATTAATTCTTTTTTCTCCTTGCTGTCATTTCTCTTTATCATTTAGTTATACTGCTTGGAAATGAGCAAGGGAACCTGGGATATTTAGAGTCAAGCTACACCTGATACTGGGGATCTGTAATTGGGTCCCCAGGTGTGTAATTTGTCTGCCAAAACAATCAAGGGCCCCCAATATGCATTGGGATCATGCCTTTATTTAAAATACTTATATTCACACCTTCTTCCTAGTACAGGACTCACCATGGCAGCTAGCCACAAACATAGCAATTACAGTGTATAATAACAAATATAAAATGCAAAGCTATAAATATAGCCAACCCGCCCCCAGAATACCTCACTAGTAATGCATTCCTTCTACAATCTTAGAATCATAGAAATCATAGAAATGCTGATTTTATGAACTTAAGCAGATTGTGAGTGGGTAGGCAGGAAGGGATGAGCCAGTGTTTGTTTTGTGTGGCCCTTCCTTGCATACCCAATTGCTAATCATTGGGGTGGTAGGTTAATTTCCTCCAGGTCAGACTAGATTCTGGAGATTTTTAGTGGGGGGGATCATAGAATCATAGAGTTGGAAGGTGTCTCCAGGGTCATCTAGTCCAACTCCCTGCAGAATGCAGGAAATTCACAACTAACTGCTCACCACAGTGATGCAAATTCCATGCTCAGATGATGCCCTCCCCCCCAACAAAAAAAAACCCTCACCTCCTGACTCCAAAGTGGTGATCAGCATTTCCCTGGGCATGTGAGAAAGAGCCACAAGAGCCAAGCACCGACACAATTCCTTCTGGCCACCCACTTACAATCTGCCTAAATTCACAGAATTAGCATTTCTATCAGATGGCTATCTAGCCTCTGCTCAAAATCTTCCAAAGAAAGAGAACTCACCGCCTTGTGAGGAAGCCTGTTCCACTGAGGAACTGCTCTAAATGTCAGGAACTTCTTACATATGTTTAGCTGAAAATTCTTTTCAATTAATTTCATCCCATTGTTTCTGGTCTGATCCCCTGGGGCAACAGAAAACAACTCTGCTTTATGTGACAGCCCTTAAAGTACTTGAAGATGGCTATCATCACTTAGTCATCTTCTCTCCTGGCTAAACATGCCAAGTTCCCTCAACCTCTTGGTCTCCATATCATTTTCATTGCTTTCTTCTGGACACACTCCAGTTTGTCTACATCCTTCTTCAACTGTGGTACCCAAAACTGAACACAGTACCCTACCAGAGCAGAGTAAAGCAATATCATAAACTTGCGCAATCTGAACATTATATTTCTTCTGATACAGATCAAAATCTTGTTTGTCTTTTTAGCCACTGAATCACAATGCTGACTCATGTTCAGTGTATGGTCTACCAAGTCCTCTAGATCCTTTTTCCTACCTAAATGCAGAACTTTACATTTTTCATTATTGAAATTCATTTAATTCATTGTAACCCGGTTTTCTAGCCTGTCAAGATCATCTTGTATTCTGATTGTGTCTTCTGCTGTTTTTGCTACCCCTCCCAGTTTAGTATAACCTGAAAATTTAATAAACACCCCCTCTATTCTTTCATCCAAATCATGTATAAATATATTGAACAACACAGCCCAGGACAGATCCCTGAGGCCCTCCACTTGTCACTCCAAGAGTATGACAAACCATTAACAAGCACCCTTTGAGTGTGATTTGTCAACCAGTCCACCTAACAGTAATAGGATCCATACCACATATTATCTTGTCAACAATAATGTCATGTGGAACCTTATCAAAAGCTTTACTGAAACTGAGATAAACTACCTACACAGCATTCCCCTCATCCAGCAAGGAAGCAACTTAAAAAAAAAAAAAGATGACTTTTCTTGAGAAAGCTGTGATGACTCTTAGTCATCTGCTCTAGCTGGTCAAGGACCAAGTACTTGATTATTTGTTATAAAATTTTGCCTGCTATAGATGTCAAGCTGACCAGTCGGTAGTTACCCGGGTCCTCCTTTTTACCTTTCTTGAAGACAGGAACAACATTTGCTACCTCCAGTCTTCTGGTACTTCACCTGTTCTTCAAGAATTGTTAAAAATAATGGACAGAGGTTCAGAAATTACATCCACAAGTTTTTTTCAGTACGCTTGGATGTAGTTCATCTGGCCCAGAGGACTTCATTTCATTTAAAGAAACTAAGTATTTATGGACTAGCCCAGTGGAGATGAACCTATGGCACACGTGCCAGAGGCAGCACTCAGAGCCCTCTCTGTGGGTACACATGCCGTCACCCCAGCACAGAGTTTGCTCAGTCAACCTGCATGGGATTGGGCTTCCTGCTGCCCAGAGGATGGGGAGGACTCTTCCCATGTGTGCCCTGGCCCAGGAAGAAATTGTCTGGCTTGGGTTGCTCAGCTGTGCTGGTGTCTGCAAACATCGGCAGGAGCAGGAAGGCTATGCTGGACAGAACCTGGGAATAGCAGAGCCAGGCCAGACTCCACTGGAGATGCCACACACTGCTGCCCACATGCCCAGCCTCGACGACTCCCCCCAGTGGAGCAAAGGTGAAGAAGGAAGTCAGGAAAGGAAAAGGTGCAGAAAAAGGGAGGGGAAGACAAAACCTAAAAATAAATGGCCGAAGAACAAAGGGCTCTGTGTTTTTCTTTTAAGGCAAAATATGTTAATGTGTGAGTTGTTTTTCCTAGACTAAAACCGCAGCATTCAGATTAAATTGCCAGGTCGGCATTTTGCATTAAAAAAGTGGGTTTGGCGTTGCAGTTTGGGCACTTGGACTCTAAAAGGTTCACCATCACTGGACTGGCCCTACAGGGATTCTAGGCTGCAACTCCCATCCCTCAACACATGATATGATTTTACCACATAGAGCACAATTTCCCTGGCAAGAGAACACTGAGGAGAAGTAGGAACTGAACAGATCAGCCCTCTGTCCATCACCTACTGCAGTTTCGCTTTCTTGTCCCCGCAACGGTCCTACCATTCTTCATTCTTCATCCCCAATCCAGAACCAATTTGAAAGTTTCAAAACCCTTTCAAGAAGCTTCATTTCTATTTCCATTCCTTGCCCAATTAAGTCCAGAAAATTGTGATGTGGGGTTTAATTTTTCTCCCTTGCACAATTTCTTTGATTAAAAAAAATATCTCCCTTAAGTCTTGGGTTAAGGAAAAGGCTGACATCATAGGAATTATTGTCTTTTTCCTGTTCTGGAGTTTCAAGCAGCTGACAGGAGGGGGATTCTGATTAGGGAGACATGAGGTAGTTAAATTTCCCCTTCCCCTTCCCCAGCCCTGTGACCCCAATCCATGCCAAAGCTCCCAGCAACTATCTTCTGAAGTTAAATTTCATGTCTGGGAATCCGGTGTCAATTTGGTCCTTTCCTTTAAAAAAAAAAAAACTGTCCTGAAACACGCTATACTATTTCATTCTTTTGACTTATACAGCCAAAAATGCCCCCCCAAAAGGCACAAGATATCCTTGTTGCTTTTCTCCATCAGGAAGTATAATGAACTTGTCAAATGATTTGATAAAGGCAGAGCAAAATGATTCCGATCCATGCAGCTGTATATTCCCAAAGAGATTCACTCAGCGTCCTGTTCCACAAAACGAGCCCTACTCGACTTCCACTGCAGAGGCTCTAATTGGGGTGGTTGTTCCATCTGGTGTGGGGCAAGGCCAGACAAGATTCCATCAGGTGAAACAGCAAGGCTGAAACAGGAACATTCTGGCTTGCTTTGAAGAACCTCCTTAGCATTCTGAGCAGTGTGCTTCTGGCAGCTAAACAGGGAGGACGGCTCTAGCAGGACAAACAACCATGGGAAGACCAAGGACCTGAAACATCAAATAAATTCATGCACCTGGGTTATAATATCATCTATTTCTCCCGCCACCCCCCCCCCCCCGAGAATCTCAGGGGTGGAAAATGGGCTTCTCTGTTCAGAATCGTGCAATATTTATTCCTATTAATGCCTCAATAAAGTTTAGGGCTTTTCAGTGCCATGTTTGACCGCTGTTATTCTTGACTCTTAACTTGTAATGCCTGCCATATGTACTGTCACACACTGCCATTGCCAAACTGACTCGATATTTCTGCCCCTAATCTGAGATATAGGTCTAAATATGAAGTTGCATTGTGGTAGCATTTTGAAACAAACATGAATGACCGTGTCAGACATTTTATTTCAGAAATACTTTTTGGAAAATAAAAAAAAACTGTACTCAATGGAATCTAAACTTCCACAAAATGCAAGAAGTTACCTTCCCCTTCCTATTACGGATCTTGCATATTCCAACAGTCCTGAGTGTTGTAATAATAACTTATAACTCAGCAATCTGTTTCTGAAGTTCTGTTACAATAAAACAGCTGCTTTGAAGTCCCCCGTCGAGTGTCCTGGAAGCCTATGGTCATACCAACTTGAACTCACTCGATCTTGTCTGATCTTGAAAGCTAAGCAGGGCTGGGCCTGGTTAGAGTGCCCTGGTAGGTTGAAATGGTTTCCTGCAGGTTTTTCAGTTTTGTGATGTCAGATCTGTGTCCATTTATCCTTTGGTGTAGGATATGATGGGTTCGCCCTATATAGAGAACTGAAGGGCATAGCTGGCATTTAATGACATATATACTGTTAGCAGTCTTGGGATACAATCCCCAAAATGACAGAATGATCTCAGTTCGAATCCAAGGCAAACCATTCAACATCACAGTGATCCAGGTCTATGCCCCAACCACTGCTGCTGAAGAGGATGAAGTTGATCAGTTCTATGAAGCCCTACAACACCTTATAGAAGCAACGCCAAAAAATGATGTGCTTATCATCATGGGGGATTGGAATGCTAAAGTAGGAAGCCGAAAGATAACCGGGATAACAGGCAAGTTTGGCCTTGGAGTACAAAATGAAGCAGGGCACAGGCTGGTAGAATTTTGTCAAGAGAATACAATGGTCATAGCAAACACTCTTTTCCAACAACCCAAGAGACGACTCTACACATGGACATCACCAGACGGTCAACACAGAAATCAGATTGACTATGTGCTCTGCAGCCAAAGATGGAAAAGTTCTATCCAGTCAATAAAAACAAGACCAGGAGCTGATTGTGGTTCAGATCATGAGCTTCTTGTTGCAAAATTTAGGCTTAAATTGAAGAAAGTAGGGAAAAGCACTAGGCCACTCAGGTATGAACTAAATCATATCCCCGACGAATACACAGTAGAGGTGACAAATAGATTTAAGGAATTAGATCTGATAGACAGAGTGCCTGAAGAACTATGGACGGAGGTTCGCAACATTGTACAAGAGGTAGCAACTAAAACCATCCCAAAGAAAAAGAAATGCAAGAAATCAAAATGGCTGTCTGAGGAAGCTTTACAAATAGCTAAGGAGAGAAGGGAAGTGAAAGGCAAGGGAGAAAGAGAAAGATACACCCAATTGAATGCAGAATTCCAGAGAAAAGCTAGAAGAGATAAGAATGCCTTCTTAAATGAACAGTGCAAACAAATAGAAGAAAACAATAGAATGGGGAGGACCAGAGATCTTTTCAAGAAAATTGGAGATATGAAGAGAACGTTTCATGCAAAGTTGGGTATGATAAGGGACCAAAATGGTAGGGACCTCACAGAAGCAGAAGAGATTAAACAAAGGTGGCAAAATTATACAGAAGAACTATACAAGAGCGAGCTTAACATCCCTGATGACCACAGTGGGGTAGTTACTGACCTGGAGCCAGACATCCTGGAATGTGAAGTCAAATGGGCCTTAGGAAGTCTGAGCAACAATAAAGCTAGTGGTGGTGACAGCATTCCAGTTGAACTATTCAAAATTTTAAAGGACGATGCAGTAAAAGTGCTACACTCAATATGCCAGCAAATTTGGAAAACTCAACAATGGCCACAGGATTGGAAAAGGTCAGTTTACATTCCGATCCCAAAGAAGGGCAATGCCAAAGAATGTTCAAACTACCGCACCATTGCACTAATTTCTCATGCTAGCAAAGTTATGCTCAAAATCCTACAAGCTAGGCTCCAGCAATATGTAGACCGAGAACTTCCAGAAGTACAGGCAGGATTTCGAAGAGGCAGAGGAACTAGAGATCAAATTGCCAACATACGCTGGATCATGGAGAAAGCTAGGGAGTACCAGAAGAACGTCTACTTCTGCTTCATCGACTATGCTAAAGCCTTTGATTGTGTGGAGCACAACAAATTGTGGCAAGTTCTTAAAGAGATGGGAATACCAGAGCATCTTATTTGTCTCTTGAGAAATTTATATGCAGGTCAAGAAGCAACAGTGAGAACTGAACATGGAATCACTGACTGGTTCAAAATTGAGAAAGGAGTTCGGCAAGGCTGTATACTGTCGCCTTGCCTATTTAACTTGTATGCGGAGCACATCATGAGAAATGCGGGATTAGAGGAGTCACAAATTGGGATCAAGATTGCAGGGAGAAATATCAACAACCTCAGATATGCAGATGATACCACTCTAATGGCAGAAAGTGAAGAGGAACTAAAGAGCCTGTTGATGCGGGTGAAGGAAGAGAGTGCAAAAGTTGGCTTGAAACTCAACATCAAGAAAACAAAGATCATGGCATCCGGCCCTCTCAATTCCTGGCAAATAGATGGGGAAGAAATGGAGATAGTGACAGATTTTATTTTCCTGGGCTCCAAGATCACTGCAGATGGGGACTGCAGCAAAGAAATTAAAAGACGCTTGCTCCTGGGGAGGAAAGCTATGGCAAATCTAGACACCATCCTAAAAAGCAGAGACATCATCTTGCCAACAAAAGTGCGTTTAGTCAAGGCTATGGTCTTCCCAGTTGCAATGTATGGCTGCGAAAGTTGGACCATAAGGAAGGCCGAGCGTCAAAGAATTGAGGCTTTTGAACTCTGGTGCTGGAGAAGACTCTTGCGAGTCCCTTGGACTGCAAGGCGAACAAACCGGTCAGTCCTAGAGGAGATCAGCCCTGACTGCTCTTTAGAAGGCCAGATCCTGAAGATGAAACTCAAATACTTTGGCCACCTCATGAGAAGGAAGGACTCCCTGGAGAAGAGCCTAATGCTGGGAGCGATCGAGGGCAAAAGAAGAAGGGGACGACAGAGAATGAGGTGGCTGGATGGAGTCAGTGAAGCAGTAGGTGCAAACTTAAATGGACTCCGGGGAATGGTAGAGGACAGGAAGGCCTGGAGGATCATTGTCCATGGGGTCGCGATGGGTCGGACACGACTTCGCACCTAACAACAACAAATACTGTTAGAAGATGAGAAAGTAAATGAGCCTGAGATGGTGCATATGATGTTGTTAGCTCCAATGATTATATTGCCTGGATGTTTGTGCAGCAAAGGTATTTATTCAAGTGATTTATTCACTGCCCCTCCTGGCATAGCTGGCTTGGGGGCAGTTTACAACAGATCAATAAAACAGGAATTAGTTCATAACACAACTAGTAATTAAGCTCGCTGTAGCTTCAATACAGCGGGCACTAGCTGGTTTCCCGCCCCCCCCCCCCCGCGCCTTGGCCTACCTGTGTGTTTGTAGTCCGTGGTGGGGGCCGCGTTGTTGGTGGCGGTAGCGGGGCTCTGTTGGTCGGTGCCTGGTCAGGGGCTGGGCGGTATTGGCGGCGGCGGGGTATCCTCCGGTGCCGCCTCAGTTTGCGCCGCGTCACCGCCGCCACTGTGTTGTCCGTTGCCTGGCCGGCAGGCTGGGAGGTTTGGGGGGCGGTTCGGGAGACTCTGTTTCCGGCGGCCTGATGCAGCGGGAGGCGCTTCACGCCTCCCGACGCGTCAGGCCGCCGGCAAAGGAGCAACTGCGAGCCGCGCTCAACAAAATTGAGCTTTTTCTTAAATAAATATCACAAATGAAATCCCCTTGTTCTGGCAGCTTGTAGGACATCGATGGTTTGACTGAGGGACTCTGATCTTTTTCCTTTTGCCTTCACTTCTAACTCTTCTTAATCACTTCTTCCAAACTATTATTTTGGTTTCTGTGGATGGGGTGGGTTGGGTTTTGAGGGTGCTTTGGGATTTACTGTTTCTTTCTCCTAGTGTTTCTTCTTTTATCCAAGGGGCAGCATTGTTTGCCTTTTCTTCTTGGGGCTGTGTTTCTTTTAAAAATTTATGTTTACAGTTCTTTCTTTCGGTGTCCAGTTTTACAGTTCTTTATTTCATTGTTTTGTTGGGGGGGGGCACTGCAGTTGTAGTTAGTTGTCCATTCTCCCAGTTTGGTAGCTGTTCTACTTGTTGTAGTAGGTTGCCAACTTTGGGTACTGTTGTTCTGCTCTGGTTTGTTGGCCTGGGAGGCACTGTTTGGTTCTCCTGCCAGAGCTGTTCTCACAGAACAGTTCTGTCAGAGCTCTATCAGGGTGTCTGGCATGAGGAGAGGAAGGGAAGGCAATTGTAAGCCATTTTGAGACTCCTTTGGTTAGTGAAAAGCGGGGTACAAAAACCAGCAGCTATTCATCCTCTTGACTTTTCTGTATTTGTTGCAGGGGGGGAGGCTGGATGGGAGAGCCTGTGATGATGGAGCATTTCCCACCCTCAGCTTATATGTGAGTCAGTAAGTTTACCCATATTTTGTGGTGAAATTGGGTGCCTCAGCTTATACGCGGGTCAGCTTATATGCGAGTATATACGGTAAGTAGGTATCCTCAAGCTAATAACTAATAACTTGAGGACCCATTCTGTTGAAAGACTCCCAACATGAAACTTATGGGTAAAATGACTTTTATAAAAATAGGTGTGGTATTTTGCTCTTATTTGGCAGACTCTTCCCTAGGCATAGGAAAGATAGCCTCATCCTACTTAGGAGGAGAAGAGATGACAACCTCCTAAATAGGCTTGCCAGTGAGTGGGCCCATAATGAGATGAGATAATCAGGAAGGATTTGTCATAGAAGATTGTGACAATGACATTACCCTGAGTCATGGATCCCATGAGTACAATAAGAAATATCCTGACACGTTCTTTGCTAATTAACTAAAATCTGCTTTTGCCCTGAAATTTCACAAAAGAACCTGTTTTCTATGTGAAGAAATGAACACCAAAATAATGTGTTCAGAATCTGATACCTCTATTTCCACTGGGAATTTTCAGAGGAATTTTGAGTACTTTGCAGAGTCAATGGAATAAAAATCCAGTTTTTCTTTTTTGCTTTGCAAATATTATCCTGATTCTTAGCAGACTATTCAGCAAGAAGATTAGTTTCCATTTTCTTTCTCAAAAAAAAAAAAAATTCCCAAAGCTCCATTGTAATCAATTTGAATACAGGATTCCATCAAGTCATATGTAGTTCAGTTATTGATTTCTTCAAACAGGTGCAGAAAATAACCTTCATATGCATGAAAATCAATTTGTCCTAACCTTTCCTAAAATTGAGTTGCAAGATCTTCATTTCTAGAGAATTCACATACGTATTCAAAGCCCATCCTGCTAAACTTTTTCACAAATTGATTTGTTTGTCCATTACAGCAGCTGGATGAATTTGGAAGCAGCAGCTATAATTAAAGGAAATGGCAGATGACAAAAGGCCTTCATGGGGAAAATGCCCCATCTTTTCTTCATCTGCTGTTTATAAGAAACTGTATGATTTTTATTTATACTCCCTGGCATTATTTGAATGGAAAGCATTAGAGTCATCATCTTATTCTTGGTTTTATTCATATGAACATTATGCTGTTTTAAAAAGTCCTCTGATCAAAAGGTCATTGCTACTATCTAATTTTTTTCATTTTGGAGGGAGGGGAAATCCCCATGCCACTAAACTCTTCTGTGTGTCTCTGTGTGTAACTTCCTACAAGACAACCAGCAGGTTTGTGCTGGAGAGTCAAGTGATGAGAAATCATTATAGTCTATTAGAGAATCTTGATGCTTACCTTGATTGGGCTATTGCAATCAAGGGAAAAACTGACTATACTGTCACCCAATGTCACATATTGTAATTGGACAGACACAGCAGGTGAACGTTTAGCATAATTAGCTACATTAAATGTCATTTGCTATTACCTGTATCATTGTTTCCGCATTCAGGCTAAATCTATGAACACAGAAACAGGCCATTAGTCTTGGTTCGATGAGCTTCTGGATGGATATTGTACCCTAAATCAGAAGTATTTCTTTAATCCTTTGACAAAGCAAGAGATCTTAGTCAATTTCTTGGTGCTTTTGCACACAATCAGACTCAGGCGATGAACTCACAATGGTTGCAAGCTAAGCTAACAACATCATATTGCCCATCTACGGGATTCCCAAAAGCATTCTTTGACATAGCTAAACCATGTGCATTTCTTCTGCGTGACTGTCTGCAGGTTTGAGGACTACTGTTCAGGGTTGTTGTGCAGATGAAACAGGAGGCAAAAAAGCCCTCCGTAACAGCATCCGTTGGGCCAGGAAGCCCTCATGCCACCTCTCCCAGCCTAAGCCAGAAAGGAGGCTCTCCCAGCCAACTTACTGTGCTTCTGTCAGCAGCCAGGGGCAAACTGGCTGTGAGCTTGCAAGATTGCCCTTGGCCGGACTGGCTGCGTCACCTCCCTATTGGTCCAAAGATCTGACTGGCCCTACCCACTCTCCACCCACCTAGGCCTTAGCTTTTTATATTAAACAGTGAAGCTGTTCCACATAAGAATTATGAAAGATTGAATTGCCTGTTTAAACAATATCCTGATGACTGGAACAGTAGGGCAGCAATGACCAGGGGAGAGTAGAACATAATCAGGCTGTGTAAGAATGTGCATGCACAAAAACTCAGTTGTACTATGCTGCACCATTAAGAATGAATAGGGCATCCAAATAGGAACGAGAGAATCATTAACAAATGAACAGTACATTGAAAAACTGACTCCCTGGTCACCACTGTTGAACAGGTTGCAGGGCACAGCAGCAGGCATTCAAGCACCCCTAATGCTGACCTGACTGTTTCAAAGATTCCCCCTTTAACTCTTTTTGACAAGAACAGCACCCAAGCTATATCTCAACCCTTGTTTCTGTCAGTTGGCCAGCATTTTAGTTCATCTGCATGACTTGCAGAGGCGGGGACTGGAGTGGGGCCCACTAAGTAGACCCTGCCTGGACCTGCCTCCCACTCAGTGCAACAGCTGCATGCTGCACTGGACATGCTGGGGCTAGCCAGTCCTCCCCCCACCTCCTCTCCTTACCAGCCTACTCCATCAGCTGGGGCCCTCCCATCCTCTGGCCATGCAACCTGGCAGCCTGTGATGAGTGGTGGCTGCACTTTTGTTCATTTGCACAACTCCTCTCTTTCCCTCAACATTCCATTCCACCATGTCAAAGTTGATTGTCTGACAATCTTAGAGGATGGAAATTAAAACCATCTGTCCCAGGGACCTTCTCAGCTTCAATTACCTAACAGGGTTGTTGTATGAATAAAAAGGAAGGAAGGAAGGAAGGAAGGAAGGAAGGAAGGAAGGAAGGAAGGAAGGAAGGAAGGAAGGAAGGAAGGAAGGAAGGCATCATAATATGTGAGCGATTGCAAGATCTGGTCAGTCATATGATAACTTCATGGACAACACCAATACAGGGGGGATATTATCAAAGAAAGAAGGGCATTGGTATGGAAGCAGATTGGGAATGAGAACACAAGATAACAGAAGTGACCAAGGAAAAGGTTCAGAGAACATTTTTCTTTCTCTACATACTGCACTCATGCCAAAAAATGTCTGGGACTGAGGCTTTGCCTCTACTCTACCTATCATTCTCTTATGTTTTCCCAGAACAAATACCTTTCCCCTAAGGTAATACCTTTAAGCTACTCCAAATTACATATTCTATTTACATTAATCATTACACATAACTAACGACACCTTGTCTTGCATTTCATTTTGGACTTTCTGGGTTTTGGTGTTATGCACTTTAGAAATCTCTGAAGGACTATGTTTTTTAAAATGAAAAGGCATGGAGACCGGGGCCCAGGAAGAGTGCTCAAAGGCCCATGTACTTTTGTGGCTGAAGGGGAATCATTGGCAGATGCAGCATGAGCACTGAAGCCACTAGGATTCCATGGTTTGTTCTTCATTCCTGCAAACTGCATGAACTCAAAATATACCAAGCCTTTCTTAAAGAATGCAGACATAATTATAGCATTTGCTAAACTTGCTGAGAATTGCATTTCCTACAGTGTGTTTATGTATATTTTTGCTTGTCTCTGGGTATAATATTTACTTTGGATCTCTTTGAAAGGACACTTCCCTCATCTGGCTCTGTAGAGCTTTGGGAAAACGCTTACATTTGGAATCGCTTCCTTCCGATATTATAGTTGCAATTGCATTTGGAAATGGATTTTCAAGATAAAATGATTCCTGAGAGATCGACATCTTGTAACTTCTCTCCCTCCCTGCCCTCCCCAGCCATAAACATCAAATTATTATTGTTGATCTGATCTCCACCTATTGAAGGTAGATAATTCAATGCAAGGGCCTGAGTGCCAGTAAAATGTCCTTTTATTCTGCCAATCCATGCAGAACATGACCATATTTTGTAAGGCCTTCTTTCTGCTTTCCCTGGCAGCATGAATGCAGACAAAGTCCTGTTCCCCAAGGGAATATCTTAGGGTTGTAGCCAGAGGGAATGCTGTGGGTGCATTGCCCCTTTGCCATATAATTTAGGATTCAAACATTAAAAACATGACAAAGCAGCTTCTATTTTAAAAAAGAACTATTTTAATAATATAAACAATATAGTTTTTTAAGTCCTGCCCAGCATTATTGAGCTAGAATCTATTCTCTTAGACCTTCCAGCACTGTTCACCCCTAGTTCAGGGTGGATTGCTATCACCTTAATCTAAGGTGACCAGATTTTAACATTGGCAAAGCAGGACACCATTGACCGGGGGGGGGGGTCTTGATTAAAAATTTGGTCTATATGGAGCAACAAAAAGCTTCATAGAACGCATAGAACACAAAAATAGTATTGTAATATATATTTTTAAGTTTCAACATAAGTGCAAGTTGCCAGGTGCCCCCAGATGTCCCTCCAAAAGTGGGACAATCTGGTCACTTTATCTTAATCCTATATCAATGATCCTTACAAAATCCACCTAAGGAGAGGACAAGCTTGGTTCTATCATTGATATTCATTTTTTTAAGTTAGCCAACCTGAAAAAAGAAAGATTTCAAATTTGAAATGTTCTGCATTTAATATACTATACATATTTCTGTTTATGATAGGGAAATCACTGTTTTTTTTTTATTCTCCACTTGAGAGCATAGCCGTCCCAGCTAGGAAGGCTTGGGTCCCTGACCCTCCCATGGGTGTGTTCTTGATTCTGCACTGTACTTTAGGGCCAGTTGTTCTAATTATTTCTTTGATTAGGTTACAAAGTAGGGATTTCTTAGCAAATGAGTCCAGAATCCCTGTCTCCCCATCCCATCCTAGGCATGCTCAAGCATGTGCCAGATGGCTCACTTCCAGACAGCAAATTAATTGATATTTTATTTGGCTGCATGTTTTCACAGAGACTTGTAGCCATTTTGCTATATAACCAGCAAAGATGTGGACAGGGAATTAGGAGTCAGCTCCCAGGTGATTTGTTGAAAGTTGTTTTTGTCTAGTCTAGAGATCCTCCCCCATCCCTTCCCAGTTTGCTAACATGTAATCAATTGTCAAGAGGGGTCAGAAGTCCAGCTGATTTCCTTTCTCTTCTCCCCAGGCTTGGGCTGAAGAGACAAGAAAAGAAACAAACTCTTCTTCCCCTTTTGCAATGCAGACATTAAAAGCATTGTTTCTGTCCCTGCCTAGTTTCAAGGGGATGGAAGAACACCCTTTTGCAATTTAGATGTGGAACTATTTTGCTGAGGGGATGGGATGGATAAGAAGGCAGGTCTCAGCTGATTTCTGTATTGGATTTGAGTTGGCTTCTGACCAACAGGCAGCTGTAAACTTGTTCAACAGCTCTTCAAGTCACTCAGTGTGATCCAAACATATCAGCTCACAGCCTACTCTGAAATGCTGAACAAGAAAAGTCTGCCTACTGAACAGGAGTGCAGAGGAAATTGCTGCATTGTTATTGTATCCCTTCCTACTCTCAATCCTAAAGCATCCGGTTCTCATTACATGTTTGGTATAGGCACTGGTATAATATAGACTCAACACACTGCCTAGAAAAGGCTATAGAGATTTTCACTCCAAAAGGCTTTTGAATAAAGCTGGTGGCAGCGTGTTGATGATTCACCATAATCACAACTTGCATCTTTATGGTTTCTGTTGATTCACAGAATTCACATATAATCTCTTCCTCTGGTTTTGAGGATGCTGCAACAATTAGAGAGTGCAGTGCCCAACATTTTTATACCTCTTTCCTAGCTGGTGCCAGGATGGAGTCATAGGCAGTCTGAAAACAGGAAGTTGTCAAGCCTAGGAAGTCTGGGGCCATGGCTCCGATGGGGTATTGGGAGGCATGGTGGAATCTAGGAAGTGGATTCTCTGCAATACAGGGAAGTTCATCTGCAGAACAGCCTGATCCCAATTAAACTGGAGTCAGCTAGAAAGCTGGAGGAACAAGACTGGGTAGCAGTGAGACAACAGACATAAAGAGGCATATGGATAGGCGCAGAAGGAAACTGTAGGCTATACAAGCTTGAAAGAAGGAAACACATACATCTATACACAAAGAGTGGCAAAGGAGCTGTTTGGGGAATGCTAAGTGATGCCCAAGCAAAGGGCAAACCATGACTCAGGATTATGTATAGCAAGCTCAGGTCAGAGAGGTTCAAGGAACTTTTGAGGGGAAGAAATTAAGCACACAAGATGGAAAGAGATCATGACTTCCCCATGTATATTTTGCAGCTTTCAGTGATTTGTCACCAGAAGTGGTATATTTTCTGACTGAGCTGCAATGCTGTCAATGGAAGGCTTTAACTTTCATTGGCCTGGCTCAGCACCCAGTCTGGAAAAGGTTAAAGAGATTTTCACTCCAGAAGGCTTTTGAACAAAGCTGGTGGCAGCGTGTTGGTAAGTACAGTTTTATCTGAGTTTCTGTTTTGGTGATTTATGATTTTGATTGCTGTCACCTTGGGGCAGAAAAAGGCATACTACACATGAACCAATTCAACAAAACAACAGGTCAGAGGTTACATTGACCTAGGCCTCTACAAGAGACTTCTATGAGGGGAAGTGTTTTCAAATTATCAAAGCTCATAGACTTGCAAGTGGGAAGGATAAAATTCAGAAGCCCTCGAAGAATGTTAATGAACTGAAGGAACTTGTATCCTTCAAATATTAGTTCCCTGTAATCAAAATGCAGCAAACTAAAGTTTTCATAGCTACTGATGTACATATTTGAAGACTATGCATAATTGATCTAGGATAATAGGTGAGCTTATCTGTCCAAACATTGTGCAGTCTGGCCAATGAAAATGCCTCTTAAAAATAAAACAAGCTAAGAGAGGAATCAAAACTGGGAATTTGAAATTCTATTAATATTCCAACATAAAAACATGCCATCTCATTATGTGGCATATCACATTGAGAAATATTTGGGTACAGAGATCACATTGAGTAGAATCTGACTACATATGCAAAAACAAAGTTATCTTAATGAACAAACAATGTTAAAAGGGTTAAAAATAAAGCCAATCCTAGGACAATCCACAGTTACATATTTGGTCAAGAGTTTGGAGGTCAAAATTGTCCCCCCTGTAAATTGCAAAGGAATCCTAAAAGTATGTGTCACTTAAACCAACAAGGATCCACAGCTCTGCTGTCCTTTCAGCTCTGCATTATCTTCCTGTTCCATGTGTGACTGGCTCTGACATTTCTGAGACTCCGTTTGGGAAATATTGAAGGTACAATAAGTTATAGGCCTTATTCTCTGCTTCATTCTTAGGAGCAGAGGGAAACTGGGACGGGGCAGAGGCAAGTGAAAATTCGCAATGGTGGGGTAGCTAACCAGAAAGTTTGGTGTAGTGGTTAGGAGTGCGGACTTCTAATCTGGCATGCCAGGTTTGATTCTGCGCTCCCCCACATGCAGCCAGCTGGGTGCCCTTGGGCTCACCACGGCACTGATAAAGCTGTTCTGACCAAGCAGTGATATCAGGGCTCTCTCAGGGTGTCTGTTGTGGGGAGAGGAATGGGAAGGCGACTGTAAGCCGCTTCGAGCCTCCTTCGGGTAGGGAAAAGCGGCATATAAGAACCAGCTCTTCTTCTTCAAGATTTTTACAAACTCAGTCAGAAATGCATCATCTTGATTGTCTGCCAAAATAAGAAGACAACATCCTGGAAAACTGTCCAGCTTGAAAGTATCTGTTGTCTGTCATGGGGAGATGATTAAGCACCACTTCCTACCTGCAATTGTCTCCTGCACATGTTTCCTAAACCTCTCATTAAGGTTACGTCATTCCACCCAAAATAAGAGAGTAAAGAAAACAGACAGGGAGAAAAATCTCAGCAATGCAGAGGAAAGAAGCGCATTGAGGGCAAAATGACTCAGCAGAACAACAACAAATAGTCATGCCTGAAGACACAATTCTATTACAAATGATGTAGGCTGAAATTGGTTCCTGAGCCCAACTGCCTTATTCCACACAGAGGTACAGAAGCGGTGAGAATTAGTGATGACTGCAAAATTCTATTACTCTGGGTTTCACAGGTGAATCAGGGTCTTTGGACTGTGTGGGGTGGAATCCCAGTGCCGGGGATGTGAGATGAGCAGTCTGAAAAAAAATTGCTTCTTGTCCTCCCCCCTCCCTTCCCCAACACAGTAGGGGAAAAGTTAAGGGCCATGTTCAAGATTTCAAGATCTGGAGATCACATTGAGAGATATTTACATTTCCTAAAGTTCCCCAGTGTCTGCCAAGCAGGCAAGGCACTTTAGAGAGAGTCTCGTGGTGGTTTTATGACTGTTAGAGTGAGTGGCTCAGCATGCCTGGACATTGGGGGGTGCTACGTCCCTCTGGGCAGGTATAGAGCAGGGGTGGACAAACTGCGGCTCTCCAGATGTCCAAGGACTGCAATTCCCATGAAACCCTGCCACTATTTTAAACTCTAATTTGACCCTTTTATCTGGATTTGACCTTTATCACATGATTCAAATATTCTATTTACATAGTTTCTTTAAGAAAAAACTTGTTGGTTAGTCAATGTAGAAGGTTTCAAGTCCTGCTGCAGAGGAGCATTGACGAATTCTAATGCTCAAGAGTCTACCTCAACGAAGCCCAAGAGCCAAATGAGCTATCATTCAACCCAATTGTCTTAAGTCAGTCAGGGAGAAAATAACTCGGGAGCCATTCAAGCAAACCTTAATTGCTCCCTGTCCAGGTTTGCCAAAGCATTAGCAGCCCCCCTCATTATCAACTGCACCGAAGACATCTGCTCCATCTAAGGGAATCTGTGTTCATTGCCTAAAGGGAACAACCGGCCATCCTGTTCTCTTAGGAAAACAGTCTCTGTTTCTTGATTGTTTGTGAGGGCTTCTGTGTACAGTATAGAAAGCCCAAGTTTGTTTTTTCCAAGACACTCTTAAAGTGTTGCACAGAGTTATGCTTAGAGCATAGTATCTATCCATAAACCAATACAAAACACTCTGTGACTTTCTCACAGTCTCACACTGGGCAACTGACTGTTGGCTGTTGGTCAGGTCACCTGGGCATCTTCCTTGGTTTTACCACTCACCTGCTACCAAGTGCTAAGATCAGTGCTGCTACCAGGTACCCCTGTGGTTCCTTTAAGTCCCATCCCCTCATAACTCCATGCCTTCAGCCAGATTGTTTATTGACTCTTGGGGGTTGCCTTGGAGACTGGTAACCCTGTTTCTCGCCCCCCTGGCAAGTACATTCCTTGGGGAGTTCTAGAACTGGGTGTTCCTTCTGTGGTTGCTTGCCTGCAACCTTTCTCCATTGCCCCTTCTGAGCTTTTAGGCTCCTGTCTCTAACCAGAGGGCTCAGCTCTTATTTTGGGCTGCATTGAGTGCCAATCACCTGCATAGGTTCTGGTGATAATCCCTGGCTATCTTGTCAACTGCACCTCACTAACTCAGTTGAGCCACTAGCCATCCTGGCTAGGCACTGCCACTTTCCTCCATGGTCCCGGCACACCTTCCTCTGCCACATCTTGCCTTTCTCCTGCCCCCCAGCAGCCTTTTATACAGCCAATCAGCATGATCCCTGTCCTCCTGTCAGTGTCCACATGTTCCTTTTGGCTTGGCCATTTTGGGGGGGGGGGTAGGCTCTCCAGAACAGTCAGACTCTTCTTAGATCTTAACCACTGCACAGTCCAAGAGCAGCCCAAGTGGCCACACAGTTATGAAGCATTAAAGCAATATTCTATGGTCACAGTGATCTCTAAATTATATGCAGCATCTAAAAAGGTAATTTCACAAAAATATATCTTTGACATCAAGATACCAAATACCTTGGTACCAAATACCCCTCCTCTGGGGAATTTGATGATTCACAATAGCTACTGAGTTAATGTAATTTGTTGTAAAATTTTTGATTTGTCAGCTCCTATTTCCATGATCCCGAGCAGTGCTTCCTTGACCTGCTTTTATGATCTTGCCATGTAATGCTTGACCTCTTTTATAATTTTGAATTTTAAATCTATATAAATCATGTCAAATAGATAAAAACGAAATAAATGTCTTGTGCTTGAGATGTTGAAACTGTTAGGTTTGGGAACTGTCTTAAGCAAATTTCAGAGATCTGCAGCCTCCCAAGATTTCAAATAATTCAATAAATAACTTTGGGTCGCTGTGTGAATGCAGCTGCCATTCACTGCAATGGGTCTTTGTGCAGACGAGGATCATGGAGGATTTGTCCACTGCTTATAAGGATGGGCATGTGAGGCTCCAGGTCCAGCTGGGTCCTAAGAATTTAAATCTATCTTTTCAGCTTTCTTTTTTGATAATCTCTTTGAAAGCCCTAAATGCAAAGGAACCTCATTCAGAGGTAAACATTCCCCCTGTGCGATTTCTCTGTGGAACAATCAGAGCTGTATCCAGCACTGTGTTTGTAATTCCAATTACTCTTTTGCATTTGTTTAATTAGCAATCCTTATTTGAGTTTTACACCCCCCTCCATGCCCATGTAGTCTAGGAGGGGGTCTAGGAGTGCTGTTTCCCTGTAGGAGACAAAAGGTAAAATCTGCAATTCATCTAAATTTAATTCTCAATATACTTTTGAATGCTGTTACCTCTCATGGTTTTATGCAGTGTCCCTAATCAAAGTCAGACATTTAAATGGCAATAGCCACTTGATTCCTGTTGGAAATAAAGATTATTGGCATTCTGCTATCTCCAGTGCTTTACTTCAATCTTTGCTTCTACATGCTGTCTGCAAGAGATTTGTACAGCTGCGATTTCCACTCAGAGGGTACTCAAGAACCTTAGACACTTCACTAGAGTATCTCTTTTGCATAAACTGGCTTCCTAATTTTCATCCCTTTCAGATGGAATAAACTGGGGAGAGTTTACTCCTAAAAGATATGGCAAACTAAGTTCTGCTTGGGCAAGCTCCCCCTCCCTTGCCAGTAAGTTGAGGCCATTTATGGCAACCCCATAGGGTTTTCAAAGCAAGAGGGGATCTGCCATTGTCTGCCTCTGCATAGCAACCCAGGATTCCCTTGGTGGTCTCCCCGGACCAATTCTGGTTGGCTTCTGAGATCGGATGAGGGTGTAAACTGCATGGGGCTTTTATTCCAACCCCAGATCGATTCAGTCCCTGCCCTCTACACAGAATGCGATTTCCGTTTGGATTTGGGGCAATTTTAATTTTCCTTCTGCAGCAAGAAGGACTGATCCGGAGTGACCCTACCTTTATTGTGGGATATCTCAGACTGCTGCTAATCCTGAATATATTCAGAAAATCGCATTGTTTTGAATCTGGGCTCTCCTCCGTGGTAGAGGACCCGTGATTGGCTACAGGTGGTCATGTGACAAGCCTGCCTCAAAGGAGAAGCCCCTATTTTCTCTCAACTTCTGTCGGCCTTGGATTTTTTTTGTGCCTTCTTCATTCCCCCCCCCCCCTTCAAGAAAATAAAGGATTTTTTCCTCCCTCCTCTGACTTCTTGGATCCTCTCCCCTCCCTTCAAGAAAACAAAGAAAGAGTCTCCATTTGCCTCCCCCCCTCTTCTGAGCCTCCCTAACCACGTGCAGAAGACTTTCCTGTTTCAATGGGGGGGGGGCGGAAGAGGAAGACCCGAGTTCAAAGTGATCTGAATTCAACAGGATTGACAATGGAATAAAAAAAAAGTAAGTGCAGACTCTGCCCAGATCAGGCTAGCTGGGGCTGTCCAGGTCAAAGCTAATGAAAATCAGGACAATCTAATTTCTCCTCTATGTTTCCCTCAGACCTTTGGTGAATGTGTCATCACAAGCCAAGAAAATGTAGTATATCAGACTAGGAGCTAGGAGAGCCAGGTGCAGATTCATACTCCATTAAATTTAACTGGTTAATTTTGGTTCAGTCATGCTTTCTGAGCCTTACAGGGTTGTATTTATGAAGATATAATGGAGGACAGGAGAATGATGTAAATCTCTTGAAGGAACAGTAGGCTAAACATATACTTAGCAATAATAATAAGTAAGAATAATTCATGGTGAATCAAATCAAGTCATAACAGTCTACATAGGACCACTGATAAATTATCATGGAATATTGTAGTCAAATACATTTTCAAATCCATGGTTTGAATTGGAGCTTAAGCATTTCACAAGCCAGTGAGTGTGCCAGTTGAGGACTGTTTCATGACACAGAAATTCTTAGTCATGCCAAGCCCACAGCTCCTAAACCCTCCATGGTTGAGACCTTGGTGATGTCACATTGAACAACAATGCTAATGGCTGTACTTTTGCCCTTGGAATTATATCACACTGTTTCTCTGAATGTGTGCATGCCCACAATCATGCATATTTGAAGATCTGACTACCCAACACTCATTAACATTTCAAAAAGCAGAAAGCCATCAAGTGTGTGGTTGATAGTCCTGTGGATTCAACTTGCCACCATGAGATCTGGCAGCACCATTAGTTGATGACCTGTGTGTGTTGTCTTGCATTCAATTGTATGACAACAGATGGACAAATTCAAAATTAATCTAGTCTATAGTGAAACAGATCCTTCCGGAAAGGCAGGATGTTGGTAGTTGTCCCTTATTCTCCCCACCACCACCACCACCACCACCACCACACACACACACACACACACACACACACACACACGATCTCTGGAGGGTGTAGTCGTACAGGAAGGTTCTGTCCTGTCCTTCAACCAGGCCTTGCTTATTATCATGAGGCAAACCTGACCTCTGCATCATTGCTTTAGCAGGATTTTCATGCTGTAACACTAAATTTCGAAAATAATGTATTTTTAAATGGATCAATACGTTTCTGAAATAATTTGAATCCCCACATTCAGGAATGGCATTTTTTTTCTGTACAGGTTTTTACATTGCATTCCTCCCATCCACTAGAGAGGAGAAGACAAAGTGGCAAAAATATAGTTGCCTCTGGTTGTGTAGATTCAGAGAATCACAGATTGGAAGGGTGATGTGTCCTTAACCCTGACACATCCAAATACATCAAATATGTCACAACAGGTGATGCAATCATGCATGAACACAGCTCGCAGCTGTGCTCCTATTTCTCCTCCATCCCTCTCCTCCCCACTTTATGAGAAGACCTTGATTCAGAACTTCCTGGTCTGATAAAGTTCCAATTGACTGTGATATTCAAAGGGAGCCACCACAATACCCACGATTTTGAAGTTCCAAAGTGGAATTCAGCTGTAGTTTAGAATTCTGGCTTTTGGACAGTATATAGCAGAATGAGATGGTAAAACCCTGAGGTGGTAGAATGGACTATTATCACTTCAGGTTAGATGTAACAGATGGGACAGATGCTTTTTCCAAATGTTCGAGCACACAAATACTTTCCAGCAAGCAAAGGCAGCTTTAGGGGAGCTTTTATGCTGAGGGACATAAAAAAATTGATGTTCCACCTGCAGTCTAATTAGGACAATATAATCAGCATTCTACCACTTCTTTTGGCCTCATACATCCAGGCTTTATGCTAGAGGTGAATAGATTATAATTAAGAAGTTTAACCTTTGTGGTGGTCTGAAGTTTGTTCTCTTTGCTTACTTTCCTCAAAAGAGAAGTGTTGTCCCTCCTTTTCTGTTCAGTTCTCAGTTCAAGTTGATTTTATGTATGTGCCTAAACTTATCTGTCCTCTAAAGCAGAGGTAGTCAACCTGTGGTCCTCCAGATGTTAATGGACTACAATTCCCATGAGCCCCTGTCAACATTTGCTGGCAGGGGCTCATGGGAATTGTAGTCCATGGACATCTGGAGGACCACAGGTTGACTACCCCTGCTCTAAAGTTCAGATGAATAACTGGCAGTGTACAGACAGAGCTGGACAATGGGACAATTTCATTTGGCTGCAGGTATGGAAAAAAGTTTGTCCACAGTTTCCTTTCTGAAGAAAGGAAAAATGTTTTTCAAACTGGATAAGTGAGATTCTACACATACTTTCAGTTATACAAGTGTACTGTTTATGTATAATCGAAGTGTATGTATTTGTAGCAGTGTGCATTCATTTAGTGACTAATCAAAAATAAAATGATGACCATTGATTATGTTATTGCTCTGAAGAGGTACTTCACCCCTTCCATTTAAACTCTCTGCCCCCTGTGGCATCTTTTGGGGATTGGAAAGCAGGCATATTTAAACCCATTTCACCCTCTCATTTCACTGGGAGCAGAAAGCAGCCTCTTAAATGGTTATTTAAACCCTCTGGTTCTGCCCCCATCTTCAAAGCAGCTCAGAGCCATTTAAACCCTTCATCCTGGTTCTTCAGTTCATGAACTCTACAATCCCTTAACAGGCCAAAATTCATGGCAAACTTGGATTATTCAGCCAGTTCATGCCCATCCCTTGCCATACGATTTCCTCTTTCTCTCCCTTCCCCTGACAACCCCCATATTCTCTCCCTTTTCACTGCCTCATTATCTCCTTCTCAGCCATTCACCAACCTTTTGTCTGTTTCCTTATTCAGCTATATTTATTATTTATTTACACCATTTACACCCTATCTTTCTCCACAATGGGGACCAAAGGGGCATATTATCTTCCTTTTTTATCCCTGCAACAGCCCTGAAAATCACTCAGTGAGCTTCTAAAATCACTCAGTGAGCTTCCACAGTAACTTGGGGATTTGAACTGGGTCTCCCAGATCCTACTCTGAAGCTCTAATTGCTATGTCACCTCTGTGGACTATAGAGATTAACATTACAGGTGATACTCTGTCCCCCAGACCACTTTTCTTTTGTAATTTTATTATATTACATTACCTTGTAGAACCTCTGCAGAATCTTTGGGTTCTAATTGGACAAGTTTGTGATAAATTGATATATTATTATTATTCTCATTATTATTATTATTGCCACTGAAGAAAAGAAAATTTGAAAATGTTTGAATACCAGTTTGTGTTCTGGCAACTGTTCATTCACTTTTGATTTGTCGGCTGTTAGAAACATCATGAATTAAAGAACTCTTTGTTTAGAGCAGGGGTAGTCAAACTGCGGCCCTCCAGATGTCCATGGACTACAATTCCCAGGAGCCCCTGCCAGCATTCGCTGGCAGGGGCTCTTGGGAATTGTAGTCCATGGACATCTGGAGGGCCACAGTTTGACTACCCCTGGTTTAGAGAATTCAAGTGTAGCTTCTCTGTCAGTGTCTTCAGCTTTTAAGCTCCAGGAAGTACTTGCAGATACCTGGGAAACCTCCCTCAAAGGTTTAAAAAAGACCCTGCTCCCCTTGCTTTTTTAACCACAAAACCCCAGTCTGGAATAGTGTGGTTGCTTATGAATGGACATTAAGGAAACCTGTGGCTTAAAGCTACAAGGGTTTCTTTGATCACTTTTGATTATTTTTTAAAAACCCTATGTTTTGTGTTTTTTCTTCAGATTTCACATTTTTCTGCAAACCTGGGGCCTTATCAAGTTTGCAGAATGATCGGTCTTGTCCATTCAACACTGTAGTCAACAGATTTAAATATCGTAAAAACTGGCTGAGCTGCCTATTTGTATATAAGTATTTGTTAATCTTACAACTGGTCATCTCATTTAGAGACTTGAAAAATTGCTAAGGCTCAGAGGAAAAGAGAGAAAGAGTCCGGAAAGCCTGAAACCAACAGGGGTCATTTCCAACCAGCCAACTAAAACATGTCTTTCCACACAGGAGAATTTTCCTTCACAGCTCTGTGCTTCCCAGTCCCATCTCAGCTAAGAGATCCAGCCAAAGAATGTGTCATGTAGCCCTGTACTACATGTCATGGATTCTGGTGAAAAGTAAGCCAAAATCCTAGGAGCCATAGGGCTCCACTCCTGTCCCCCCTCCCTCCTTCTCTTCATCCGGCTCTCAGCATACACATTCATACTGTAGTCTGTTCCCAAAAAGCAGAAGTGTCCTCCACAATCCTATCTCCTATTCTGCATGTTATGGCTCTAGCAAATAGTTCTGCCACCTTTTAGCTACTAGGTGTAAAATTGTAGATTTTGCTTTGTCCAGTTTGGTGTAGTGGTTAGGAGTGCAGACTTCTAATCTGGCAAGCCAGGTTCGATTCTGCGCTCCCCCACATGCATCCAGCTGGGTGGCCTTGGGCTCGCCACGGCACTGATAAAACTGTTCTGACCGAGCAGTAATATCGGGGCTCTCTCAGCCTCACCCACCTCACAGGGTGTCTGTTGTGGGGGGAGGAATGGGAAGGCGACTGTAAGCCTCTTTGAGCCTCCTTCGGGTTGGGAAAAGCGTCATATAAGAACCAACTCTTCTTCTTCTTCTAACTGAAGATTTTTAAAAAAACACCTTCTGCTGTGGAAATAGCAAATGGAAGGAAAATGTTACATTGGTAGGGGAAAAGGGGGTGTCGATATGTACCCTAAGTGGTCAAGCCAGTTGTTCTTAGCAATACACTTCTATCATGATGCCTCCAGATGTACCCTCTGCGACACTGCAAACAACTTTGAACTTTTTTCTATGAAGAATGTTTCAGTTGTCTCCTATGAATGATTAGCCTTGGTGTGTGACAGAATACTTCCAAAAGTAGCATCAGGCCTCACTTATATCTAATTTCTATTCTGTTGTAAAGCATATAATTACCAATTTTCTCTTTTTTTAAGGTTAATACAAATATAGCACTCATATCAGATTCATTTGAATACAAGGAAAACAAAAAATTTCCATGACCTGGGTTGGTCAATACTGGAATGGTTCTCAAAATCTGTTTCTGTTTCTCTAAGGGATCCATTTCTGGCTGTTAGGAAAGGTTCCAGCAAACAGCTGCTCTGGCCTATTCTCAACCTTCAGTTTTAGCAGTGAATTTAGAAAGCACACAAGGAAACTGTCATTATGCTTTTCCAAGCCAGTGATTATCCTTGATCTTCTATATCGAAATGTTCAGCTTAACTAGAATTGTACTGCAGAATCAAGTAACAGCAACAGCAAACCTAAGAATGTCCTTTAAATCTTGAACAAATGGTCGGGCAGAAAGTTTTGCAGTATACTGTGGAAATCAGTCTGACCCAATTCTCACATTTATTTTTGATGTGAGAAGGTCACCAGCATGTACATGGATTCTGTTAACATGGCCTTTTCTTGTCCTCAGAACTAAGGATGCAGGGTTTGGGAAAAGAGAAGGATATCATGAGCATACTGATGAGAGTATACTCCTAACCTGCAAATAATCTCTTATTAATGGCCTAGTAAACAAAGGTGACCATGGCTGCAGAAGGTGGCAAGTAGCAGATAGGGTGGATTATCCAGAGAAATATGGCACCCAGCTTCTTTATGTCTTCAACATACAGTGAAATGTGCAAGGAACAATCAGAATGTGCCTGGGGAGGAGCTGTGACTCAGTGGTACACCATCTGCTTTGCATGCAGAAGGACCCAGGTTCAGTCCCCAGCATCTCAGTTACAAGGACCAGGTATTCAGTGATGTGAAAGACCTCTGCTTCAGAGCCTAGAGAGCCACTGCCAGTCAGAGTAGACAGCAGTGTAGGAAAAGACTTTGCAGATCTAGCATGAGAGAAAGATCCTGCATGACAGAAGGAGATCTGCAAGACTAGCCTGGAGGCACCTATAGTTATCTGATACTGAGTAGCCGCAGACCCAGTGCCTAGGCAGTCTGCAGTCTGCATTTAAGCTTCAGTCTGGGGGGGAAACCAATATGGAAGCAACTGAGCATTGTGATAGGTTTCTGACACCTTCCTTGCATGTTCTTGTCAGAAACCTAGCTTGCTGGACTCTTCAGACTTTTGACCTTGCACTGGACCTCATGACTATGTCTCTGGAATTCATTTGCCTGCCTTGTACCACTTGCCAACTCCCAGACTGAAATTTATAATGCCAACCTTAGATACTTCTTCCTAGCTACTTCTGCTTGGCTCTGATTACCCAGCATGCATACAGGACTCTGATTCTGTGCAGCCTTGACTACAGGAACCCGGGTTCCCATTCCTTCCTTGTACTTAGTTGTTGCTCAGCTAGATATTGTCCTTGAATCATCACTGTGCTGCAGGCCTGCCCTGCCAGCACGCCAAAGGAGGCAGCCTCCCATCATACGTTGCTCCTTTCCTCTTTTTAATTTACCCCTGCAAAATGGTGCCTGTGTTTGAACCTTTCTTTTCATTGTGACTATTAATTCCATCATTCTGTACCCTCAGTTGCCTTCCCTCCTTCCCCCCAAAGTGTGCCAAATGTATTTTTAAAGCACGTAGGTTATCACATTACAATGCTCCTGTGTAAGACTGTTTTTTTATACCTAGAAACAACATTGTAATGCAATCATGCCCATTTTTAAGGCAGATTTTTCAGAAGGGAGGGAGGGGGAGGAAGAGAGGGGGAATGAGATGGCAATGACTAATGACTAAATGACTAAAAATGGTAGGCATGGGGGAAAAAACCATATGCACATATTTCCCCATGGGTCAGCCCCGAATAAAATTATGCCTTGACAGGTTAATTTGCTGTAACCGAGAATTTCCAAAATGCATGGTAAGTTAGAGGGCAATTCGGTACCCTGCCTGGAAAGGCAGATTTTAATACAGGAACTGATGGAAAAGTCAGCCCTTTAAAAATGCAAATCTGAACAATATCACTAATGTCCGGGTTTGTTAATATTCACCAATTGTAGGACATTCACCACAAACTGGAGCATGGTATTTTGTTGTATGTGGATTTTAAAAGACATACCTGCAGACTGACTACATAATTCTTTTTAGAATATTAATTTAGCCCTTAATGGTTCCTGTTAGAGAGTCTGCAACCCAGACACTGTAATAATAGCAGTTGTGTAGGATATTGAATAAACAGATATACTTGAGTCTGAGCAAAGTTAGGATGCAGTGTGTTCCAAGAGGATTCCAGTAGGAATTGTTTCCCTTTCTCAGTTGATGGGAAATGCAGATTTCCTGGTCTGATGTTACTTTAGAAATGTTACTGCTAATCCTCCTTCCTAAACCAGCAGAGCCAATGCATCTGTCCATTAGGTGCTTGTAGCATGAAGGAACACTTGCCAGATGTTACACCAAGTATGAGGAATTCAAACTTTCTGAAGGAAAAGCATCGGCTGTATGCTTATAGCTACACAGTTTGGACAAGATGGCCACCATAGGTGCAAAGACCTTTACCAGACAACAAGGGCTGACACTTTGCTGAAGAAGTAGGTCTTGAGGTGGGACCTAGTCCTGGCTTTGCTTGAGGTCTGGCCATGTACAACTTGTGTGGCACTTGCCAGTGTGTAAAGTAGACCATAAAGGAAAGTAGAAGATATTCTTCTGAATGACAGGAAACAGTTTGACACTGTAAGGGAGAGAGATATGGTCAAAGAAAGATGAAACAATATGTTGAGATGCTATTGTTAGTTGAATATGTGATTTTTTTATTTCTTTGTTGCTTAACTATAATCCAAAGTTTTTTAAAATCAAAATGTGAATGCTATGATTTTTTTTATGTGAACTTTCTTGCGGTCACTAGTCAATGACCCATATGTGTTGTTTTGTCTATAGGGATGTTCATCCACTGTTCATCACAAGAGCCAGTGTGGTGTAATGATTCTGAATGGCAGTCTCTAATTGGGAGAACTGAGTTTGATTCCCCACTCCTCCTCCACATGCAGCCAGCGGGGTGACCTGGGGCCAGTCATAGTTTTCTCAGTGCTCTCTCAGCCCCACTTACCTCACAGGTTATCTATTGTAGGCAGAGGAAGGGTAGGCTGTTTTAAGACTCCTTCAGGTAGTAAAAAGCAGGGTATAAAAAAACAGCTCTCTAAACCAGCAACAACTGCTAAATAAATTTCACAGTTAGTGCGTTATTTCATAGTGAGGTATCTCCATGGGTTCATTATAACGGTTTTATCTACATACGTACATGTTCCATCACAATCAAATGGGCACATGAAACTGCCTTATACTGACTCAGACCACTGGCCTATCACAATCAGTACTGTCTACTCAGACTAGCAGCAACTCCCCAAGATCTCAGCCATGAGGTCTTTTATATCACCTTATAAGTTGCACAAAGAGCGGCCGTGGCTGAACAAGGCTGCAATTGATGCGGCGGATGGGGGCAGGCCAAGGAGACATACGGCCTGGGAGTGTCGGCGCATGCATCAGAGCAATTGAGAGGCCACAGAGAGGCCACTGATTGTGCCGGGGAACATATGCCCACCCTCTCGCCCAGTTTTCAATTCGGAGTTTTTTCGTCACAGCTGCAGAATAGGAGCACGAGGTAGAGTATTTGGTCAGGGGCCAGTTTGCGTTCTGGGCATGAAAAATGCTTAGCTTTTAATTCCTTCTGAATTACCAACTCAGACATTTTGAGCAGACAGATCAGACCGGGAATGACAAACATTTCGGTTGATTTGCAAATTTCATCATGCGTTGCATTAGATGTGCCTTCATATTCATCAGTGCTACATCACCAAGGAATTTATCATCTGATAATGACTTATCAGTGACTTGGAGATCAGCAATAAACTGATTTCTGAAAAAATTTGGACATTCAAAAATGAGCACTTCGGGTGATGAGATTAGATGGAAGCTGTCTTTGTTGTGTTCATCTCTCATCACAGGTTCACTCATTCATCATATTCAGTGATGAACTGACATCTGAATTCTCACTTAAGTGGATGTTAAACCTGTGTGGTGTTGACTACCTGGGAGACCTGGGTTTGAAGTGCTGGTTATGCTATGGAAGCTCTCTGGGTGACCTTGGGCCAGTCACAATCTGTCAGCCTACTCTACCTCACAGGGTTTTTGTGAGAGTAAAATAGAGGAGAGGAGAACAATGTAAACTGCTTTGGATCCTCATTGGGAAGGCAGGAAGGGTACAAATTAATTTAAAAATAAAGCCCCAGATCACTAATCTGGAGATTGGTAGCCACACCTGAAATCTGCCCCCCTAAAAAAAGTTAATTACAATCCAAATTGCATTCTACTGGCTTTTGCTTCAGGGACTGGAGGACAGGTAAACTGCAAGCCTCCTTGAATTGTGGGCTTCATGGCAGAGACAAAAGTTAAGGGTCTAACATTTCCAAGAATCGCCTACCCTTATCTGCAGTTCTAGCCCATTGTTTTAGCATGAAGTGAGAGTCTAGGAAGATATTGGGAAGATGGTGGGAAACTCTTGCCGGATCAAACAGAATGCACTATAGAACTGATATAAAGGCCTATGTGGCAGTCTCTTACAGCCAGCTCAGTATAGGCAATGATCTTGATAGATCTAGCAGCTGTATTTGATACTATCAGACTAGATATTTTAGTGGATTGAATCAATTAGTTGGAATTTATTGTATGGGGTACCCCAAGGATCTTGGGTGGGATTAAGCTTTTTGAAAAAATAGAGCACGTTAAATTGTTCATTGATGTGCTCCTGCATCCAGACTTGTAGGTGGATAAGCAGGTCAGTGCTGTTGCTAGGATTGCCTTCTTTCTATTTCATTTATTTATTTTTACATTTATACCCTGCCTTTCCCTGGAGACTGTAATGTACTTACTTAGGGAATAAACGAACCATTATTTATACTCTGCTGGCCAGGCCAGAAGGAGGGAAGGCAGCATCATATATCCTGATCTTGTCAGATCTCAGAAGCTAAGCAGGGTAGGAGACCACCAAAGAAGGTTCTGAAGAGGGAGACAATGGAAAACCATCTCTGCTGCTCATTTGCCCTGAAAGCCCCTTGCTGGGATCTCCACAAGTCAATTACAATTTGACAACACTTATGTATGTATGACCAAGCCACACCGATCCTCACTAGCAAAACCTCCGATTGAATTAATGTAATACAGGTTGAACATAATGTTCTATATGGGGCTGCCTTTGAAGGCATCTCAAAAGTTTCAGTTTGATCGGAATTCAGCAGTGATACTCCTGTCTTTGGTCAGCCCCTAAACACTAATGTTAACTCTTGTCTTTGGTCAGCCATTTGGATCATACCAGCGCTATGTCAACTGGAACAGTTGCCTATTTGTTTTGGGGTCTAATTCAAAATGCTGGATTATATCACTTCAAAATTCTAGATAGCCCGGCACCCTCAAATCTCTTGAACTACATCTCCTGGTATAATCCTGTTTGCCAGTTGCATTCTTCAGACAGCCTTCTCCTGCTAGTCCCCTCCTTTTGGCAACAAATGGGCATTCTTTGTGGTACGCCCATGCCTATCTGGGCCATTTTCATTTACCACAGGAAACTGAGTAAGCCTGTTCCATTCCAGAGGACATTCGGTGGAGGGTAACCTATTCTAGCTATGTTAACTCCATGTACTGGCTTTTATGCATGTCTTTTCATTCTGTATAAATTTGTCACACACTTATTATGTCTATGTTCTGAAGTTTGCAAACTGAGGACCGTTGCTTCCTTGACACAATCCTTACATCTCATGCTGGGTCTTCCTCTTTTCCTGCTTCCTTTAATTTTTACTAGCATTATTGTTTTTTTCCAAGTATTTCTTCTCTTTTCATAATGTGGCTAAAGTACAATAGCTCCAGTTCAGTCATTTTAGATTCTAGGGAGATTTCAGACTTTATTAGGACTACATCCTGCTTGTTTGTCTCCTTGGTGTTCAACACTCTCTGTAAAAGTCTCCTCCTACCCCATGCTTCAAAGGAATCGTCTTTGTTACTTCCTTCCTCTTTCTTTTTCATTAAGTAACTAGTGACACATCCTTATACTTCAGAATCTTTTCTAGTTCCTTCAGGTCTACCCTTTCCAGTCTCGGTCTCCTTCTGATTTCAAGGACAGAAAATGTTCTAGCAGTATTGTAGATGACTGATATTCTATGACTCGGGTTTTTAACTTTATTATAATTTATCTGTTTTATTGTATATATATTATATATGTTACAAATCCTACTGGCAAAATACATAGATAATTATATAGTCATTTAAAATGAACTAATAAAATAATATTACCTACAATAAAGTAATATTACCTTATTTCACACCATTGACCATGACTTTTTCTTTTTTAATCTCCCGTAAGTTTTTGAACATCTCTTTACTAGCATGAGAAACTAATGTGATGGCACAATAGTTGCTGCAGTCTTTGATGTCTCCATTTTTGGAACTTGAATGTAAATTGACTTTCTTTTTGCATCCATTTGCATCAACAATTAAAGATCCTTTCATCTTTAAACCAGTTGTGTCATTAAGAATATCAATACTCATACTCGTTCTCAGCTCTTCCGTTCATAATCTGCCTCTTTGTCAGTTTCCTGCCATGGTCATTTGGTATTACAAGGTATTGATGGGGTGTTAATTGTAACTTGCTTGTGCCAACTGTCAATGTTTGTTGTAATAGGGAGGGGGGAGCAGACCCGAGAAAGTATAACTGCTTGTAACCATTTTTATTTTGTTGTTTCCTGCATTGTGTAGTATAATTAGTAAATTCTTTCACAGAAGATAGACTTGTGGGAGAAGGAGAGTTGGAATATTATCAAGGACCCTGGCCTTGGGTGGCTCCTCACAATAACATAATGTACGCCTGTGTGTAAGGCAAATTTGAACACTTTCCATGGGAACAGGGGGGTGTTTTTGTATGTTGGGGGTGGGAATCTTGGGGTTATAATGATCAATGTATTGCTTGTCATTCAGTTTCAGCAAAAATCATCATGAGCTTTGCATCACTACTTCAATAACTTGCTTTTGCTAGTACACCAAGTGTGTTCATTGGAAAAATTGATAGGAATCTAACATCAGTACTATATCTTTTTTTGTTCTGGGTTTGAGGTAAGAGATTTTCAGAGGTGGTTTACCATTGCTGCCTTCTGTGCAGTATTAACCAGGGTTAGCTGAAGTAGTACTGCCAGTGTCTATGAAACAATTGCCACCATTTTGCCTTCTACTGCTACTGCTGAAGCTACCTTTCAAGGTTTCTTCCACCATGTCACCATTGGAGTGTTCTTTTTTTGGCAATATGTGTATTACGGGTGTCTCATCTGTGACCATTCTGTCTTAAGTGACTCTGCTAGGAGTTTAGACTCTTGACAGAACGTAGGCATCTTATGGTATTTTTTCTCAGCTTTACTGACACAAACAACCCCCCTCACCACAATAAGTCGTATGTCCGAGACGGAGTGACTACCACTACTTTGCTGTACTTAAAATGCAAGAGGCTCTCAGTTTGCTACAAACAAGATGCCTTTAATTTCAAATGTAGACACGAGCTGACATGAGATTTTAAGAATCTTTCAAGGCTCTGCAAAAGGTGTTCCTTGGCTAGATCTCTCTGACAGAGAAACATCATTCGTTAAAAGAAACCCATAAAGTTTATCGCATGAATGGAATGATTTTTGCAGCACTTTCAGAAGTATATGGTGCAGATATTTAATTCCAACTCATGCTCATGGGAGGATCCAGAAATCATTTCCTTTTGTGACTAATGGGATTTCTGAGTTCTCAGATAGAGGAATGAGAAAACGGTGCTTAAGTCCTAATGGGACAGGATGGCTTTTCCAGCATTAAACTCTATCCTGTATTATTAAATTAACTTTTCTTTGGAGTTGAGGAGCAGGGGCCCATTGCCAGAAAAAATAAACTATGTGCATGCTCATATTAATGGTTGACTGGAAAATGTCTCTATCTTCTGCAGGGGTCTGCCATTTTTCATTTTAAGGCATATGGAAATATAATTAGGCTGGATTTCTCATTAATAATGGAGTATTTGAAATGAGAGAAAATGAAGCCACCTTCAAGTTGTTATAATACAACAGGCATAATTTGAAAATTGATGCATTTGTCTCCACAAAAATGTTATAGAAACAGGGAGAGGAAGAGAAAGGAGGAGGTCTAAGAGTGAGGTAAAATCACGGAGATTAAGCAGACTCCAACTGTTAGGCACATAAGTTTGTCTCTAGGAGAATTATATATACATATTGTTTCAAATTGCTTTAAAACGGAATTCTGTACATTCCCACAGTACCTTTAGTTATAACTACTACATCAAGCTTTTCAAAAGTATTTATATACTTTTATGTATAGTCCAGTTTTCTCATAGACCATTTATGCACTGGAGGTTTCATGCTGGGCTGCAGGCTGGAGTTTTAGTCGTGGCAGGTTGCCCCACCTCTTCCTGCACCCAAACAGGGGAGCATTTGGCCCAGTGCACCTCATCTGCTCCCGATTTGTGCTCCTGCATGGGAGCTGGGGCAATGAATTTCCCAGTGCATAAATGGTCATAGAGAGTCAAGATGGTTTATAAATTAATGACACTGCAAGTCAAGTGGTTCTAGCCTCAGTTTATTATCAAAGCCCATTTGGAGAAGTATCTATAAGGAAGATCTGATTCTTTCGATATTAATCTACCAATCTTAGTGTTTGCTCCATCTGGTAACAATCCTTCAGGGTCTAATGTAGAGAAATGTTTTTCCTAACAGTGTATGAGATCCTGTCACAAAAGATGCTAAGGGATTGACTGAAGACCTTCATGGACATACTCTGCCACTGAGTCACTCACAACCCTTTCCTGGACTGAGGATGGAAGGGTTGACTCTTGGAAGTTTATGCACTGAACTTCTTGGTTTCTAAGGTGCTTCTGGACTCCAAATCTAGCTATTCGACTACAGATTAACACAGCTTCCCTTTACAGGAACTGAAAATAAAGGACCTGTCTTTTGTCTTCTTGATATCTTATCCACATATCATAAAAGCTAGAAGCCAACCAGTTCCTTCTTTACAAAAGAAGTCTATTGCCCTAAATACACTAACTAGACATGGCTACCCCCCCCCCCCCGAATCTAACTAGATAGTAACAGATAAACAGGATATAATCCTAGTTTTAAATCTCTACCTTGTATCCTTTTGTTTTCTAGGAGTGCTTTTTAGGCACCTGGATAATAAACAAGAAACTCCTTACTGACATGGAGGTAAACCCTCTTTACCATCCGTGAGGGCTAATTCATTCACATTGGAATCATTTATGCCCTCAATCAATTATGCTTTGTTTTCTGACTGTGCCAATAATGTCTGAGTGCATGGTAATGTAATTGTAACATATTGTCCACAGAGAAAGTGAATTGGGGGTTGGAGAGGTAGTGGATCTGAAAATCTCATAGAAAATCCACTCTCCGGTTTAGTGGAACTCAAATTTAGGGATGTGTATTTAAAGTAGCACTAGTCTATTCCAATTGTTTAACTACAAAAAAAAACTGATGTTGATCTCTTGTATTTGAGAAAAGAGGTGCTTTGTAATTTTCCAGCTGTTGCTGGACTTCCTTCCTGCTAAGTCAGCGGTCCTGCAAGCAGTGTGTCTCCCTAGTCCCTGACAGATAGTCCTGCTTCGTGCCCTGCTGATTCAGCACAGTGGGCTATAGACATTTCAGAAGTAGGAGGGATTGTCAAGTTGTTGGCAGCTCAGGGGATTCAGATTAGAGCATTCCTTCGACCAGACAGCTGAAAGCCAGTGACTCATGTAGTCTGAAGAATCTGCCTGCAGCCTCCTTCCTCCTCTGCTTGTTATCTACTTTGATATATTTTATCAGTAAACAAACACACCATGATGCACCTATCAAATATGCATATGCAGTGTGTGTGTGTGTGTGTATGTGAGTGTCATTGTATGCATCAGTTCTTCTTGGAAGCTGGCCGTATTTTTTTTTTTAAGTCTCCTATCCTACTAGGGGAATTTGCATGCCGAACCTGGATTCTGATTTCCTAGCCATGATAACAAATGGGTGCCAGCCATACACACAAACAGATTATTGCTTCTTTGATTCACCTGCATGACTTGCAGACAAAAATGTGTAACTGCCTGAATCAGCTTCTCAAGAAATCATAGAGAACTGACCTGAGAAACACCCTCACATATGACTGGGACCATCTTTAATCATCTCACTCTACTTGAGTAATATGCAGGCAGGTAGTGGCTATAGAGAGCCTCTTGTGGTGCAGGGTGGTAAGGCAGCAGAAATGCTGTCTGAAGCTGTCTGCCCATGAGGCTGGGAGTTCGATCCCAGCAGCCGGCTCAGGGTTGACTCAGCCTTCCATCCTTCCGAGGTCGGTAAAATGAATACCCAGCTTGCTGCTGGGGGGTAAACGGTAATGACTGGGGAAGGCACTGGCAAACCACCCCATGAAAACGCTAGAGGGTGTCACCCCAAGGGTCAGACATGACTCGGTGCTTGCACAGGGAATACCTTTAACTTAGTGGCTACAGACATAGTTCAATGAATCATGGCCCATATAGTTTTAAATAAGATAGCTATATAGAAATTAGAAATGGACCCACTTCTTTTTGTGCATCTGTATCATTCAAAATTGTTTGTTGCACTTTTTGCAAGAAAAAAAAGAATATTTCACAGTTAAATGACTCTAACCTTTAATCAGCTCTTCCACCAATATCTGTATGTATTAAATGGGAACATCTTGAAAATTGCAATTATGCACATTTAAGGACCAGAATACATATTAATGGAAGAAAGTAGCTTTGTGAGACAGCAGGAATCTATGATGAATGTGGAAAAGGCCACACACAGTTTTACTAAAGCCATCTTAGAGAAGCAATTGCAGCCTGATTCTGAAGATGAAATGGGATGTTGGAATAGGGTTGTCAGGCCAGATTGGTAGTTCCTAAAGCTACCAAATGTCATTTCTGGGTTTACTTGGAAGTCATGTCATGTTTCAGGTACCGGGATATCCACTTCCAGATTCCTATTCACAACTGATGCATAAAATTACACACACACACACACACTGCATATGCATATTTGATAGGTACATCATGGTGTGGCGAGGAAGATCTGATGAGCTGTTAAGAGTGTAAGCATCCACTATGTGATCTGCACTCCCTCCTCCCACTCCTGTACTAGATTGGGGGGGGGGGTAGTGGATTGTAGACTGCCATGGTCTTCTAAATGTTTTAGGAGTCTGATTTGTATATGGATGAATGTCTGGAATGGTTTTCATGGGATTTTAATGGAGTTTTTAACATGGACAAACTGTAGCCCACCACGAGCCAGTTATGAGAGTGGTGAGCAATAAGATGAAACAATAAACAAACAAACAAACAATAAATAAATAAATAAATAAATAAAGCTGCCATTGATCACCAACCACTGTTGGTGATGCAGATGATGCTGATGTTGTGATGCAGATGATGCTGAGATTTTTTGGACCCCCCCCCCTTCTCCCATAATAATCAGGTGTTGTGGAGAACAAAGAGGGCTGCTGGTGGAAGGCTAGAATGTGATCCTATCTGCTCATAGGTAATTTGTTCTCTAAATCAAATAAACATGCATCATTAATAATATATTATCTTCCCTTCCTCCCTGAATGGGTACTGGAACATCGAAATGTTTGGCCCCCAAAATCAAACAGATGAATACAGAAGGCTAAGGCTTATTTTTGCCTGCATTTCTGGATGTTCTTTGTTTTACAGTACAGAGCATCTATAGTTGTAAATCAAACTTGAATGACTCACACAAAATTTTGTATTTCAAGATAATGGGTAAATGCTGCACTTGATTGCAATGACTAAAGTTATTAGAAATTAACCCATGACCCTCCACTGTGCATATACACAGATGATCAAATGTTATACAGAGCCTAGAAATGCTACATTCTACCTTTCAATATATCATGGTCTCATGTAGGCTACCCCACATTTATGCATTTTTGTTCCATTACTCCGATGTCCTCCTAAACCAGTTTCTAAGCAAATGCCTGAAATATTTTGCTTCTTGGCATTTTACAGTTTGGGTTTATACCACAGAGCTCTTCTGATGGGGGCAGAATACTTGCTTCCATTTTAAAGAAACCACACATTTGTCATCATGGTACTGCTCTATAGTGATATAAGTGCAAGAAGACATTCAGGACACTCATAAGCAGAGTTATGCTCTTTTAAACACCACTAAAGTCAATAGGCTTAGATTACCCTAATTGTAACCTGGATAACCCTGACTTGGATTGCCCAGGCACACCAATTTGGTCATAGCTTTACAATGGAACTGCTAAGGAAGTCCAGGGTAGCTCCGCAGAGGCATGCAATGACAAACCATCCCTGAATGTCTCTTGACCTACAGTGTCTCCATATGCCAGCCACAACTTAATTGCAATCAGTCTATCAATAATTGTTGGAAACAGGCCTTTACAATTCAACTATGAAACAAATTGCACAACCTAGAAAAGACCAACACTGTCAAAGTAGTCTACCATTCAAGTATGATAGTCTCTTGAGGGTAGGGTTTCCAGCCTCCTTGTTGGAAGTAGGGATCACCTACCACAAAGCCCCACCCTTGCTGCTGATCAGCTAGCCAATGGGGGGGACTTACCAGAAGGAAGAGAAAGGCCCAGGCAATGTCACTGATAACAAGGCAACATCACTTCTGGCATGCACAGGAAATGACATCATTATGGTAGCAGCATGCAGGCAATGCACTGGTATTTGGGCAAACCTTCTTTAACAAATCCATTTTTACCATATTTTTGTCCAAATACTGGAGTGCTACCATGATGTCACCACATGATTATGTCTATTCCTGCATGCACCAGAAGTAATTATAAATAAATAAGTGACATTATAGCATGGGATAGATTCAGTTTGGTGGCTCTCATTGTGCACAGGTAGATTTAGAACTACCCTCACTTTACACACACACCAGTGCTTCAGTAAAATAAGCTGGGATATAACATGTAAATGCCTTGGAAGGAGAAAAGGCCGCTGTGAACAGCTATGGCTGGTGCTATTAATGTTAAGAAGAAGAAGAGTTGGTCCTTATATGCCGCTTTTCCCTACCTGAAGGAGGCTCAAAGCGGCTTACATTCACCTTCCCATTCCTCTCCCCACAACAGACACCCTGTGAGGTGGGTGAGGCTGAGAAATCCCTGATATTCTTGCTCAGTCAGAACAGTTTTATCAGTGCCGTGGCGAGCCCAAGGTCACCCAGCTGGTTGCATGTGGGGGAGCGCAGATTCGACCTGGCATGCCAGATTAGAAGTCCGCACTCCTAACCACTACACCAAACTGGCTCTTGCAGTTGTAAAACTAATGACATTGCTTTTAAGTCACATCTACTGAAGGATGTATATCTTGTGTGAGTCAAAGAGCAAGGTGGAACTGCTTTTGGAAAGTCTTTGGGAATAATCATTGGAAAATAATTAACTGTTGCCCACAATAACATTTCTACTGAGCCTGTCTCCTTTTGAAAATCTCACTCTAAATAAATGGTTCTTGTAAAGAATGTTATGATCTGCCTCCTTCCAGGTTATTTTCTGCATCATTCAGAAATCCTTTTTGTGAACGGATTATTATTTTTTAAATGGTGGAGCTATATTCATGGAACACTGAAAGCCTATAAGAAACATGGCATACTTTTGTAAGTTACTGGTGATTCAACTTTGTAATACATCAAAGGTCACACTGAACGCTTCCCGTAGGGTTTTATGATTTATGATGATGATGAAGAAGGGGAGATCCAGCAATCGTCTATGAAGGGGACCCATCATTGTTGAACCCGTGGGCACTATTAGAAGTTTGCAGTCACTGGCTTCAAAAACAAAATGGCTGCCATAGGGGCTACCTGCAATCAAAAACATTGAAGGGGTGAAGCATCCTCCTATAATGAAGGCAGCTGAATCAAAAGGGTTGCTGTCTTCAGACGTGGCCATGGTACCTCCTGTGGCCTTCTGCAGCACATCCCATTGCAAAGAGGTGAAGGAAAGCCAAAACAGGCTTCTTGATTTTTATCAGTTTTTTAGTGGTCTGCTTCTATTTTATAGAAAGTTGTTATGTGGCTTTTGCCTAAGGGCTTTTTCAAAATGCCTTTTTAAAAGATTGTAAGCTGCCTCAAATAAGACTCTGAAGAGGCAGCATTAAAATAGTCTAAATGAATAATAGGCTCCATACTTCGAGAAAAAGATACTTTGGAAAACAAGCAAATGAACTCCTGGCAACTTATCGGTTGGAACTATATCATCCACAGGCCCCATGCTGAAGATTACCGGTCTAGGCATACAAATATATATATATCTTTAAACAGCGTCTGAAACACTGGGCAGCCTGAATTTCAGTGGATATGAGACCACCTAGTCTTTAAAACACGGGTAACTGCCAGTAGGATTCTCTTCGCCACTCTATCATACACGCTAGTTCCCTAAACTTTATTTTTTTTAATTCATCATATTTATATTTTGCCTCTCCAAATATCTGCTCAAGGCAGCTAACAGGAGTAAAATAAATAGAACAGTAAATAATACTTAGAATGTTCAGCCTGAAGGAGAGGAGGTTGAGAGGGGACATGATTGCTGTCTTTAAGTATCCGAAAGGTTACCTCTTGGAGAGAAGGCCAGGGAATGATTCCTGTTGGCAGTAGAGGATAGGACTCATGATAGTGGGTTTAACCTGTGTGTGGAATGGTACTGGCTAGATATCAGTGGGGAAAAATTCGGTCAGAGTTGTTCAGCAATGGAATCAATTGCATGATTAGGTAGTGAGCTCCCCCTCACAGGAAGTCTTCAAGTAGGCATGTGCATTTTGGAGCACGTCAGACAAAAATACCTGAATCAGGCTTGATTGAGGCACGGATCACCCCAAAATGGTACAAATCAGCCTCCCCCATCAATCTGTATGGCCAGATCATGGTTGACAGAATTGTCCGGTTCACAATACAGTGCAATTTGGCACTTTGGAAGCGGCCATTAACAGATCTGAACATTGTTAGGGATGGGAAAAGAACTAAAGTTCAAGATGAATTTTGGCTGAAATGAAGTTCGTGGCAGGTCAACCAACATAAACTTTCAATGAACTTTTCAGCTGTTTGTGGCAGTTTATGAATGGATACATTTTCAGACAAACTATCTCCACTCAATCTATATGCTTACAAAACTTCAAAGTAACAGGGGCAAACTTGGAGGACCTGTAGAAGAGCATCTGAGGAAGTTTCCTGTGACCTTAATGTCTGTAGCTTGACAGGTACAAATTCAGGAGGTTCAGGGGTGTATAGAACTGATCCTGTGTTCAAACTCACAGGAGATCTTTGGCTAACTATATTCTACTTGCCCTCCAATTTGGTAAGGATTGGCTTTACAAGATCTCTTACACCCCCCCCCCCCAAGGTACCCCTGGAAACATGCTTTCTGGGGAAATGACAGGACATCCCTGTGAGTCTGGTGTCTCTAGCATGCAGGGGTGGCGGTGGGTGTTCTACCACATCATGCACCTCACAAACCAAATCAGTTCATTTAGCCTCTAAAAGTTTATGATGGTTTGTGGTTTGCAAATTGGGCATGCTATGAACAATGAAGCAAATCACATTTTCCCATTTGTTTCCATACTGTTATTCACCATACTATATCTTAAATCCTGTTTTTAATAGGGACTGTGATCAGATGAGAGATGCTATGTCAATGATGGTGGTAGAAAGGAACCTTTGTTGCTTCTGTAGCTGGCACAAAGAGTAGAAGATGCATTCCACTGCATAAAAAACCTCATTTCCCAACTGACTGGAAAACACAATAGCCCTTTGGTATGTTAATCTTTCTTGATTGGAAGGTTCAGGTCTGGCGGGCTTGAGCCCAAAGGCCAGGCAACCAGATTGGCTGAAGTTCCAGGAGCACACATATGGTGAGATTTAAAAAGGAGAGTTTCTTGTTGTCTGGTGTGTGATTGGGAGTCCAGTGCTTGCATGTGTTTGGGTGCATTTTACTTGACATTTGGCCATGAAAGATGGCAGAGGAGAATGATAGAAAAGAGAGTTGCAGATGGACCAGGAACAGGGGCATTTTGCAACTAACAAAGACCGGATATAACATGGATTGTAAGGATCTAGTTAGTAACTGTGCTTTTGTTTATTTTGCTAAATGCTGCTAGATTTGGTCAATTGTAGTATTCTGAGCTTGTACCTTATAGGAATAAAGTTGTTTAATTAGAAAGAGTCCGCGTGAGTCCATACCCACCCTCCTGGCTACTTGGCATGCTATCTTTTGGAGTTGCCTTGTGCAACTCCTAAGAGGAAGAGGAACTATATTTTAATCCAAGTCATGGACATGACAATGAAAAGGTGGACAAAACTGTGGTAGTTTTGCCCCCCACTGTGACAGAGATCACAACAAGGCCAATTATCTATTCTTGTCTTATCAGTCTTAGTCTTTATGAAGAATCTACAATTATCTAGTCATTATTCAAACTTTTTCAGACAATAATTATTTTAAGAAGCAGCTTTGCATCTATTCACAACTACCAGGAAAACAAGAATTCTAACAGAGATCTAGAATATGCTTATATTAAAAATATTAATGGCAGGTCCATAATGGATTATGCTCTTAAGGCACTTGAACAGAAAGTCTAATGAAGTGCACTTGCTTCATAATGGTATAGCTATTTAAGATAAGAAAGACTACTTCAGTCTGTGACCAATAAACCATCATAAATTGGATTACAGAGCAAAGGCAAAAATTGGACTGTAGTGCAGAGCATTGTCAATGCAATGTGGCCTCAGTTCATTTACAATTCAAATGCTATATTATCAGCATTGTGTCTCCAAGTGATCTATGCTTTAAACGTCTGACCAAATCTGATGAATATTTTCAACAGAATCCTTAACCCATATAAGGCAATAACTGAAAAAGATACACTCTTTCACTGTTTCAGATTCTAATTTCATGCTTTAACTGCTGATATAGCTACATAGCTGTAATCTACTATTCATACCAGTAGCTCATTTGAAACCTATGGATTACTTCAAGAATAAGAGCTGTGGTTGGTAATGAGTATAATTATACTAACCTGAACATATATACACAGGGCCATGTTACTATCACAATTTAAACAATAACTGGAGGGTTTGAAAACTACCAATCATTTGGGGAGATATCATGAATCATTGTCTCTTATCAACTCAGGACACTATCTAACAACAGAAGGTAGATAAAGTGGGAACTGTGATGTATCTAACATAAGAATGCTATTTTTAAAAAAGAGTAGCGTACATTTTCTCTAATTTAATTTATTTAAAAGATTTCTATCCCGCTTTTCCATAAATCAAGATCAAGATGGCCACCAAAGTTATAAAGGCAGCACTACAACAAAGTCAGTATCATCTTACTGATAACTCTAAAGAGTTTAAGCATTATTTTAAAAACCATACGTACAAAAGCACATAATTAAAAATTGATGTGTTTAATTACAAGCCTCTGAAGGCACAGGAAATACCACATACAAATAAATCTACCCAACTTCAGAGACTCCACTCACTTCTTTGGAAGGAAATCTCCACATATATTATGGGCCATTTCACAACATAAGGCCTTATTATTGTTGTTCGTATGTCTATGCCTGGAATTGATTTCTGTTTTAAATTTTGTTTTATGTATATCAAATCTTATGCCAATAAAGGTATCTGAATCTGAGGAGTGGGGAATCAAACTCCATTCTCCAGATTAGAGGTTGATGGGCCATTTATGGGCTATTTCAGATGTTCTAAAAAGCCTCCATGTTGTGTGGTCTGTGTATGGAACCAAATGGAATAAGTAATGTATGGGCTGTTGGAACAATATTAACAAACTTGGGTTTTTTGTTGTTGTTAAAGTGAAACGGTTAAAAATATGTTACTGTGCTCAATTTTATATTGTTGCTGGCCAACAACATAGATCAAAATGATGGCACTAAATGACTGATTTTTTTTTCATTCATGTTTTATAATGTCTATTCTGAACCAGGCCAATGGACAAAATGTATGAAATTTTCTCCTTCACTAAAACCAAAGGACATCTATTCAGGCCTTAGGCCATGATCTGAAAAATGTCACCTATATATAATCATGTTAAGTCAAGGTAACATTTTTCCATGCAATGAAGTGTCATGTATTATAAGTATTATTGGTGGTTCTCAGAGAGATTAAATGCTATTCCTCTTCCAGGTAATTTCAGTTCTAGGTTATAGATTCTGTCTTGGCATTTAATGTCCTTCTTATCTTGTATAATCAGATCATTTCTGCCATTAACATGACAAATAATTTTTTTCTGGAGGCAACCCCTATACACAAACATTAGTTAATATTGATTTACCCCATATAACACAACATTCTGAAATGGCTTTGAGACGTTCAGCTCACTGTTGTATGTGATGGTGAGGTTCTTTCCCTGAGAGTACCAGCCCATAAGATTAGACAGAAAAATGAGTGGACTTTTATTTATGGTTTGGACATAACCCTGAGGAAAGACAAGCAGAGATAACATTCTTTCTTCTCAACTGACCTTTCGAACTGTTTCCTTGCTGCAGCATTTGGGATCTTTGGTCACAAATTAACTCTTTTCAGCTAGCTTTAAACGGTTCTTCTCCAGTTTCATTCAGTTAAACACTCAGTTTTCCAGTGGTTCAATTCCTGTAACTGCCATGTTCAACTGTCCTTCCTGTTAACATCCCATCAGCTTCCATTGTTCACTCTTAGGTAGAAGTAGAACACAGGACAACCTTCACAATTTCCCTCTCCTACCTGTCCTCGCTCATTCCTGCTGTCATTCTTTCTCCTTTCATAATGGGATTAATCTGCTGCTCTTCCTATTTGTGGTGGCAGTAGTATGGGCAGTACTAATGGACAAGAAGGATGAGAAGTAGGGCTGCAAGTGAATAAGAAGAAGAGCAATGAGGGGGCAGTCAGGAGGCAAGCAGATAGTCATGATGAGGAGAAGACACAGCTAACTTATGCATGTTCTTCATATGGGTCTAGTCCCTGCTAAGGAATGGTGGAAGGCTGCAGGGAAGACTACTTTCCTTTTCTCAGTGCCATTCAGCAGACTTCCACCATATTTCGTTTTGGGGACCTCGCATGGGCAGTGGTGCCTGGAAGTGAATGGATTCCTGATGATGCTGAATTCCAGTGCAGTAGAACTTCAGAGACCAACAAGATTTGAGTGGATATTAGCTACTGAGAGTCAACCCCCCCCCCTTCATTGGATACAAGAAGGAATAGAGATCATTGAGTCCTTATACCCCAGTCTGAATGTGGGAGAGATGTTGTAAAGAAAGGAGTTGGGTTGTAGTACAATGTGAAATGTGATTAGCTTGATTAAAGCCCCTGCAATGCCTCTTCCACCTTTAGACTGGAATATAGGGACTCATGGGTCTGCTTGTCTCTGTTGAAGATATTGACACTCAAAATCTCACACCTCCCACCCCATCTTGTTGGTCTCTCTAAGGTGCTACTAGACTGGAATTTAGCTGTTCTACTACATTACTGTCTGAAACTATCTGATGATGACCCTCACAGAGAGCTTCTGAAAAAGCCTTCCAGAGCCTCACATTAGTTTGGGTGCCATCCCAACAAAGCCACCTCCCACACCTGAGGCTAGTGGTGAATGTGTGTGGGAATGACCTGAGTCAGGACCACTCAGCACTATGATCCATGTAATGCAATGGGGCCTAATCTCATGGAAGTGTATTCAGGAGAGCTGCCTATGATGTGTGTGTCTCTGTCTGTGTGTGGGATGCCAGTAACCCTGTACTTGGCTGACATCACACATCTTGGTCAAGGCACCCACTCCCCTTACGCACAAGACAGTTCACCACTGTGGTCCTTGCTGACTGGCAGTTGCCCCATTGTGCTCTGTGGATCAGTTAGCCAAGCAACCATGGCACTTATTGCCTTGCAAAATCAGAGTCCTATGTAGCAGAAATGTGCGGAACAGTTGCTCATGGGAATTGTAGTCCATGGAGGGTCAGTAATGGTCATTGGGATTGGCTATAGCATGAGCCTTGGGGGGATGTCTTCTGGCAAATGCCCCCACCCCCCGGAGTATTGTTGTGAATGGTGAAGTCTCTATGCACATGTTTCTGTTTAGCATCCATGCAAGTAATGATTCAGCAAGTCTAACATGGTACACCAGAGAGGATTAAAATAGGTACTGAAAAGAAAGCATAGAGCAGATGAAAACCCATATGAAAGCTTGCAGATTTACTGAGTGAAATTCCTCTGGCAAGTGGAGGTTTCCAACTTCTTGTGGGCCTCCTGCCATCCTTCAACAGGAAACGTGAACCCGTAAACAAATGTGAATCGGGGAGAAACACTTGATTCAGTGAGGAGGGAATCAAAATTCAGCCAGGCACACACATTAATTGGGCTGTTATAGTTGGGATGAGATGAGCGAAGAGGTAGCTCAGGGTACATTTGTGGACTCCACATAGATGGGAAGGATAATGTAGTCATAAAATGGTCTCCATGCCAGTCTTCATTGTTCTCTTGCTTGATTGCCTGGAAGAATAGTTCTTAGTGTGAAAAGGATTATTGTTTTTCTAAAGCTCAACCAATGATATGTGACAAAAGCAGATAAACAGCCCAAAGAAGCAGAGCCTTAAATTTCTCAGATCTAACAAGCATCTCTATGAAAGTAAACTACAAAGCTGTCAGAATGTCTACTGCTACCTCCCCCCTCCCCCACAGACGTACTCTGAAAAGTTCAAGCCAAGATGTCCCAAACTGCAGTTCTAAGCAGAGGAGGGGGAAAGAGGAAGGTAATTACATGGTGAAGCCCTGCTGTGGTTGCCTGGGTGGCTTTGGGGTCAGACAGAGACAGACAACAGAGTTGTAAACATTTCATGTGCACAGAAATAGTTTTGAAGCACGAGAAGTGAACAACTGAAATTCAATCCCCACATGTGGATAAGGCATTCCTGGAAAGGTTTCAGTGAATGCTGTTCCCCTATCAAACAATTTTAAATTATGGGGGAACAAGATATACATTTGGAACCAAATCCCCAGTACATAAATGGTAGTTAATTGGAAATCAATTATGCACGTTAAATCCTTCCATTTTTTGTAGAGTTGGTTTTCTTCACTTCTGAAAATCTTACGTATAGGGTACTAAATACAAAACTTGGTAAGAAACCAAAGGTCTTCATTTTGGCAGAGTCAGAATAGGGAACATGATTTCCTCAAGGTTAACAAGCACGTTCACAACTTGTCTGTTCAACTGATATAGAGATGCTGTGTAAAAAGGTTAAGAGCTTATCTACATATACCTAGCCACTCTCTTCCGCTCTCAGAGAAGGTGGGTGAAATCTAGCATTATCTAGATTTGATTCTGGTCCTTAATGTATTAGCTAAAAATTCCAGCTCATGTAGGACATCATATTCTCACTACTTGGATCTTCTAGCACAGCCTACACTACAGCTGGCAGGTGCAAGGAAATCTCAGTAGCATCATCCTTGGCCAGAATGTTAAAGGGAGGGAAAATCTTCAAAAGCATATATGAACTGAGTTTCTCTTCATTGCAACGGAAGACCTGCCCATTCCCATGGGACAAGATTGAGAAAGTACATGCCTGTTCTGTTACCTCCAGTTTATAACCCATTGAAAAACAAATCAACCACAATTATCAACATTTGGGAAATAGTATAGAAGTGAGATATGCTACTAGAGTTTTAAGCCCACATTTTCATTCTAAATAAGAATGAATTGAATCTACAACTGAAAAGTGTGTGAGTGGTTAAGATTAGTGGCTTCTAATCTGGGATATGGCTTTGATTCCCTGCTCCTTCACATACAGTCAACTGAGTGATCTTGGACTAGTCACAGTCCTGATAGAGCTGTTCTAACAGAGCAATCCTATCAGAACCCTCTCAGCCCCACCTAACTCACAGGAAAGTGTCTGTTGTAGGAAGAAAAAGAGAAGGTGATTATAAGCCACTTTGAAACTCCTTCAGGGTAGTGAAAAAGCAGGGTATAAAAACCAACTTTTCTTCATTCTTCATTTTCAGTTCAATAAAAAAAAACACAATTAATTTAGGAAACAATATTCTTTAATAAACTCTCCTCTCCTCTGTTCAGATCAAATGAGATTTAAAGATAAGCTTATGATAATGTTGTAATGGCACATTTCAAGTCCAGAAAATAAGAATGAAAAATCCACATTTGGTGATATACAATGCCATAATCATGACTTCAACCCTATTAATTAAACCTCAACAAAGAGCATTCCCCCCATTTTTTATAATGATTGTAGGAAATTCCACCTCAGAAGAAGCAAACTAATTCATAAATCGAGCATGAATATACAAAGAACATTAATCCTCTCTAACAAACATGAACTGCAGCTATCATCAGATTCATTCCAAAGAGCCAGGGATTTCAGCAGGACACCCTGAAGTTAGATGCAACATCAACACAGTCATTTCAGAATACATCTTACCATGCTTAGCAGGCTATATTTAAAAATGAAGAAAGTTAGATTCAAGACCATGAACATATTGAAGGACTTAGGAAAACAAGAATGAAGATGGGGAAATTATAGCTAAGGCTACAAATTGACAAGTAGAAAATGTGATCCCCCCCCCTTTTGTTTATAGATTTGAAGGACAGGTGACTCAAGCTCCCAAGCCCCAAAGATGAACACTTCAATCTGTATTGGACCATCAAGGTCAATATTGCTCATTCAGACTGGTAGCAGCTCTGCAAAGGTTTAGGCTGAGGCCTTTCGTACCATCTGTTTCTGGAGTGAGTGACTCAGTATGCCTGGACATTGGTGGGGAGGGGGTGTTGCATCACTCTAAATGTGAATTGGTGTTATCTCCTTGAATGGGACTCCTCTCTTTGTCAACAGGGAAGCTGCCCTCTGATTCCTCCTCTTTCTATATCTTTGTTCTCTCACACACTCACGACCTCTCATGGAGATTTGTCTCTGCAGGTCTCTCCTGTAGATACAGTGACCTCATATGCCTATGACACATGATGCTGGACAAACTGGCCATTTGTCATAGTGAAAGTACTCATTAGATTAGGCTTCTATCTCTCCTTTTGGCTGCAATATGAATGTTAACTGGATCTACTTGAATATATGTAAATTTACCTTTTTTTGCAAGATGCTTCTTGGGAGATTTATGTACTGCACTCTGTAGCATGCTTTTACAACCGGGCAAAACTTGGTTATATTAACCAAATAAACCAACCCAGTTCTTACTGGTGATGCCAGGGCTGACTCTAGGACCTTTAGCATGGTAAGCGGATTCTCTACCACTGAGCCATAGCCTTTTCTCGGCAGTGATTTCTCTCAAGCTAGCATTCAGAACACACAGGTAGACTCAAAAGAACTTCCTTTTATAGAAAGCAAAGCATTGTTAGAACTTAAGGCAGGAGGGGGCTCAGAGCCTGCTTCAGACACACATTTCTTGACTAGAATGAAAATGAGAAAAGTGCCATTCAACATGGCTAAATCATCCCATTCAAATATCAGAAGGAGAATAGGTCCATTTCCTTTCCAGACCATCCAATTACCATATGTATCACACATACAGAGAAGGAAAAGGGGAGGAACGATGGTAATACCCTAAGAGCAAGAAAGGAAGAAGAACATAACATGTCTGCCAAGGGAATGTGGAGCAATTACAGAGAGAGAGAGAGAGAGAGAGAGAGAGAGAGAGAGAGAGAGAGAGAAACGAGGAGAAGAAGAACACAGCCGATACTAAGTAAGCTGTCAGTCAAGGAACCAAAAAGGGTGGAAACGAACTTCAAAGAAGGTGCCTGCAAGCCAAAACACAAGGAATAAAAAAGTACCACAAAGAAGCTATAGAAGGAGGACAAAGTTGTCAGTATCATTTGGGACAGGAGGCTCATGGTGATAGCAGGAAAGATAAGAGTACAGAAAATGCCTAATTTATTTCCTCCTTTGATTTCAACAGCGGTGGTAGTAGAACAAACCCTGTAGCAATCAGGCAAGACTGCTCTTCTTTGGGTTGTGCAGGATATTTTACAAAATATTTTAATGCACTAGCTGGAGGACTTCTTCAAGTCTGAAATATACAGTGCACATGCTTTCTGCTTTCAAGCAGACGTATGTATATTTTTAGATAGTATTAAAGAAATATTATTTGGGGGGAAACTTTCATATTATTTATGCTTGGATTTATTTTAGGAAGACCTGGGCCTCAACTTATCACTCAGCCAATGAAGATCATGGAATGACTTTTGGGCCAGCCTAACCTGGATACAGGGATCAAAAACAAACTACGGTCTTAAAACTAAAAACAAGACCCCCCAAGGCTGGACCCATTTCCAAAAGGCAGAGTAGGTGCAAAAAGGGAAACAGGCAAGTAAACAGATAGGGAAGCCCTCTAAAAATAGCAGGCCAGTGTGTGTGTGTGTTAAAATGACATGGAAGACTGGGGAAATAATGTCACACAACTATACAAAACTGGAGCAATCCCCAGGGAGAGCTGAACAAGTAGATGCAGAAATTGGGAGTATAAAATGGTATGGATGGCAGGAGACACCCCAAATCCCCAAGTCTAGAGTCGTCCCCCGAGACAGAGTGGGTGCAGAAAGGGAAAGAGGCCGGCAAGCAGAGAAATCCCTTAAACAAAAAGCAGCCTCAGGGGGTGAGTTTGTGAAATGAGATAACTATTTTGATTTCCACCCCCACCCCCTTCACAAGAGGAGGGAAAACAAATGGACAACATAGAAGAGGAAAGCAAAGCCTTCTGGTCCCTGACTGAGCAAGCAGTCTCCCTCACATCCAGCAAAGTTATTTACTTTCATTCTTCTTCTCTCTCTCTCCACTGTCCTTCCCTCTCCAACTCCAACCAAAAAAGCAGCAGAGGACTTGTATGAGCTGCTTGGACTTATATAGCATCTAAAGCCCATTGTGACAAATGCGTCTCTGTTATTGGCAAGCATTGGCATTGCCTGTAAAGCTCTGGAGTGGCCCTATTGCTATTCCCAAAGTAGGAAAATACCACCCCCACCATTGCCTAACAGTTCTATGCCAGGTTTAGTGGTGAGTTTCCTGCATTTTGCAGGAGGTTGGACTAGATGACCCTGGAGATGCCTTCCAGCGCTATGATTCGATGTTTATAATTAACTGAACCATTCCAAGTCACATTGAGCTGTGCCCAAAGTTCAGTGAATGCTCAGCAAGCATGTGTTCTACTAAACATTGCTTGGTGACCCCCCCAATCCAGCCAAAATTTGGCATGAATTCTGGCTTATCAGCCAGTTCATGCCCATCCCCAATACATATAGAGGCATGCTAAATCTGTGCAGTACTTCCCTCTAATTTAAGGGATTGGAAGATAGTGTAAATCTAGTACATATGGTAGGAAACATCCATGCACATCTGCTTCTATAGTATGCATGCAGATTAACAGCCACTTATATAAACTGTTCTATAGTAGTGGTCTACAATTTGAATACATAAATATTTGTTTGCGTAGCAGAATAGGTTAAGGAGCACCAGGGTGTTCCAGCCCAAAGTCAGAGATACAGTCCAGGGACAGGGCAGGCAACAATCAGAGGCTGGGCTGAACATCAAGGCGAACAGGGGGTCAAGGCATAGTCTGGAACTATTCCAAAGGTCCTACAGACAAAAGTCAGGGTTTCAGAGCAAGTCAGGTGGGCCTGTGCAAAGGTCAGCCAGTATTAACACATATTGAACCCTTACTGACCTGCTGTTACAAACCACTTATATAGGTCATGGCAATCCCAAGTCTTGATTTTAGAATTACTTCCAGCAACTGGATCTCTGTATTCATCCCTCTTCCTGCAAACATTTCCATTCTTCTGCCAGTTCCCACTCTATGATAGAGAGACTGTAGATGAGCTCTATATCGTCTCTCTTTAAATCCTTGTATTTGCTGCTGTCTTCTTTGCTCTAATAATGTGCAATGTTAAGGTGTGGTGGAGGCTTGTTTTTCTGACAGTGCAAATGGCTCAGGTGTGGGAGGTTCATTATCCAGAGATGTAGAATCTCTCTCCAGAGACAATGCTTCAGACTGTTTGCTGATTACATTTGGATCCTGGCTGTGACCTTTTCTGCACTTTGCCCCACTTTACCGGTCATCCAATGGCTGGGCAAGTTCCTGGTTCCACTTGATGTTGGCGGTGAGTTGGGGCCATCTCAAGCATGGCCTGACTCAGACCCTCTGTTGCCTCAAGGTAAGGAATGTGGGCAGCAACAGCACTTATGCTAGGCCTGGGCCATGGGAAAGGGAAGAGTCAGGCTGTCCAGACACAATTTCTTCCCCAACTACAGCATCTTGGAAGGAACAGAAAAAGACCACAGGCAATTCCACAGCACTACACAACATCACAAAGCCACCTGGGGCATTTTATTTGGTTTAGAAATGTGGTATTGCATTCTCACACAATACTGTATTCATAAACAACAAAAATGCCCCCTGCCACCCTGCAGCATGGCAGAACCAGCCTGGATGCTTGTGTAGAGGCACAAATCTGGAGTGGATGAGGTGCAGCTGCCAAAATGCTCACCCATGTGGTGGCAGAAATCAGGGGTGGACCAAAAGGCTCCTCTGTGCAGGAGCAGGAAGAGCTTGTGCAAACTGCCCTGGCTCAAGCAGCAGGCTGCAGCCCAGTGCGCTGGCCTCCATGCGGGAAACATCTGATAGATTCCTATGCTTTCAAGGAGCCCTCTTTTGCCAGCGGCTGACCCATGACAGTATTTGAGGTTAATCTAATAATGCCAAGCTCAAAATTTTCTGGATATCTCCAAATCTGAATTTTTAAAACAATTTAATATATTTTCCAAATGTATGTGCAATCTTATTAGCTTCGGTAGAGTGCCATTTCCCACACACCAAGGCACTCAGGCTAGGGAGGGGCAGGAAGCTGAGTATCCCTTGACTGATGTTATCATGTTTTTCCCAAAAGAAAGGAAACTGGGGTAAGATCAAAGCCTGTGACTGAGATCTGAGTACATTTATGGAATCTCACAGCAGGCACAGATAACATTTTTACTTTGGTCAACTGAAATGGAGGCATAGGTTTAAAACAATATTTCCAACTATCTCCAGATTGTCCTCTGTTGATTAACTTTACATTCTGAAGAAGTCTTCCCTGTGCCCCTTTACAAGAACTTTGCCTTTCACTTGATTCCCACTTTATCCTAGTGTATATTGCTCGTTAATATTTAGGAGTAAGATTCAGGATTGATAGATGCATGTATTAGACTGATGTTTTCTCTTTAATTAGACCAGGCTTTCTCAATTAGAGTTTTATGAAACCCTGGAGTTTCTTGACGACCCTGTAAGGGTTTCCCAAATGGATGGGAGTTAATTAATATTATATAATTTTTTAAATATTTATCAGGTGATATGACCATATATGGTCATGTTGACCCCCTTCAACAATGGCCAGTGATGGACTTGTACAGAGTGGGAAGAGGAGGGCCCCCAGGTGGGCGTATGTACAGCCATACTTCCCAACCATATTTTGCATGATTGTGCCACTTCTGGGGTTTCTCAAATCCTGAAAACTGTTCCAAGGCTTTCTCAACAATGAAAATGCTGGGAAAGGCTGAGTTAGACCCTTTTGGAGCAATATTTGCAACATGGAGAACACTCTATGGACAGATTTAGATAGTTGTTACTGCACACTAACCTAATCTGCTCAGCACTTTAGGGATGGCACAAGCGGCGGGAAGAAGGAAACGTTGCAGAAAGTGGGTTGCCTCATTTATATGGGAAATGGCCTTTAATGGAATTTAACCCAGTTCTGAACCTTTGGGAATTGGGAATTTTTAACAAAATTCACAATCCAAAGGATCACACCACTGAATTTGCATTTTGATTCTGGTCTACATCCACAATGCGCTCACAGCAGTTGCTATTTGCCTCAACTACCACTTCCAATAACACTAATGTAAGAGAAACTGGGAAAGAGGGAAGTGGTATCCTCACCGGCGCCATATCCATCAGTGAAATTCATTAGTAGGCTTTAGCATATTCCCTAGTTTAACATTTAGTGCAACATTTAATGGCAGATGATTAGCAATGATCCTGCCTGGCCTAATTTATTGGTGAAACTTGGAAAATTTAAGTGAAATAAACGACCCTCCATGAAGTGCTGAAAGTACCACTTGATTAATCAGCTATGAATAACATAATGCCTTCTTTATGCAAAACAGTATGAAGCTCTCACTAAAAGATGTCACCAGGAAGAAGCAGAACCACACTGTTGCCTTATTAGGAAAGCATTTAATAGTGTTGGCATTGTTATTCAGAACCTCCCATCTTTTAATGCTTGTGCTGTTAACAAACTTATGCACTTGAGATCTTGGCCGAAGAACAAATTCTGCCCAATAGACCACAACAGTATTAGTTAAAGAATAAATCCACTTGAACTCGGTATTTACTCTGCAGTGCTGATTCCACAGGTACTTGTGAATGTGCTTATTTCTCAGTTTTAAAGACTAAGCAAGAAAATGAGGCATATGGGAAGAAAAAACTACCTTTGAAATGACTCACCTATTTTCCGCCTAACAACTTTATCCCAGGACATGCAGAACAAGCAACTTAGGCTGCAAGATGGAGCATAAAAGAACATGATAGCAGTTTTGATCCATATCCCAAAACATCATATCTGCAGAACAGGGTATGTTGTGTCTTACTGATGGGAACAGGTGTCATTATGGTGGTTTGAATCCCACTGAAAATCTCCTTCTCTTCCACTTGCTCCAATCTCAAAGGTCCTCTAAACTGCTGCTCGTGGGGGACACAGGACAGAAGCATCCTGGGGGAAGTGGGTGAAAATCACTTTTCTGTAAAGTAAAGCCTGCTATTCAGTTGCAACTGTCTTGTGGTGATACCTTGAAGGTCTACCTCTTGAAGTTTTCAAGGCAAGAGTTGAGCAGAGGTGATATGACATTATCTTCCCCTGCATAATAGCCCCAGCCTTCCTTGGTAGTTTCCCATCCAGACCTTCTTTAGCTTCTAAATAAGCCTGATACACACTGTTGTGATGTCATGCCATTAAAACGGGCAGAATGCAGCCTTTTGGGGTAGGGATAAGGCAAAGTTAAGATACTTCTAAATCCTAAAGGCATGCTAATTGCCATAAAACCTTTTGTCTTACTATGATACTATGGATCTCACATCACATAAAAAGCTATTAGAACTGGCTACATTTCAGAAACTGTTTCATCACTACTGTGGTGGAATGGGAAATCATCAGTGCTCATCTGTAGAACTGCACTGTGAATTCCTAGAGGTTTTAATTTTTCCCCCTCCTCTTATGGAAGAAGGACATTTCTGTTTGGCTGTTATTTTAACAAATATTTAGTAGCAATGCTGGCAGAGAAATAAAAACACAGTGTCTAAACTGGAGCAGTGAGCAGAGCACAGGAAACCTAAGTACAGTAGATCACTATAGCAAGATGGTCTTCATTTGTAAGGAGCTCTTCAGAACCTAGAAAGCAGCTAATGAAAACGATGCTTGCAAATACTGGAAGAGCGCCATTGTTGTGCTTTAGAAGAAAGGTGATCCAAGGACATACAATGCTCCATTGCATCACAAACGGTGGTGTAAAAAAAAAAGCAAGGATTTCCCATGCTACTAAAGTGTTTGTATATTTATAGAGGGACAATACAGTCCATAAGTAAGCCAGAAAAGAGCGCCATTGTGGTCTTGGCAAGCCCTGATAGAGGAGCCAGGCCCTACTACTGGGAGACAGCTGTGGGACTTAACCTTACATTGGGTAAGATCTAACAAAGCTCATTGCTAAGTGAGAAGTGTCTTGACTCATCTGATGAAAGCAGGGCCACCAACAGGGAGAGGATTTAGAGGACAAAACACAGTCGGTTGGAGGGCCCCTGAAGCTGGTGACATACTGTATTCATGGAATGCATTAATTTATTTTTTTTCTACTGCTGTTCTGACTTTAGCCATGAGGGGCAAGGAAAAGCGGAGCACAGCTCAGACTTGGTGCCAAATTAAGTATCAGGCTGAGGGAAACTGTTTATAGATTAGAGGCTGCCCTGGAGCAAAGAAAGACCAGCCAGGACAAGCTATAGTCAATGCCAGGATTATTATTTGAATTTATTTCCCACCAATCTTGGCAGAGCCAGTTCATGGCGGGTTACAAGATAAAAGTATAGATACAAAGTCCCCTAAAAACCCTGCTAAAATTACAATAATGAACAGAGATACAGATTTCAATAACAAGTGCGGCGGCAAACCAACCCCCCTCCACCTACCCTTGCTGGGGACTAGGGGAGAACTGCTGGCCACCACTGTTAAAATGTGGTAGAATACCTTCTTAACAAGGTCTATGGTTTCTTTTTTTATTTGGTTCCATTCAGTTCCTGCATAGGAAGATATTGACAGGAGATAGCTTTGTTGGTGTGTGGTAAGGGTGTGCATTCAACGGGGCAAAACTTTAAAAAAAAAGCAACAACAACTCAAATAAATATCTATTTATTTTTGAATTTATACCCTTCCCTTCCCCAGGGCCTCAGGGTGGCTATTTGGCAGGCTGTGCTGGGGAATCAGTTCAAACTTCTCCCCTGCATAGCTCAGGCTATTCCTGGAGAAGCCTCTCCAGGGATCAACTGTTTAACAGGTGGCATCCTGGCACTGACTGTAGCTAGAGGTATCTCTGGAGGTATTTAAAGAGACCAAGGTACCAAAAAAATGCAGCTTCCCAAATCAAGCCAAACCTGAATCCCAGTACCAAATCTGGAATTTGGGGGATATGGGATATGCTGAATTCTATCTGAACCCGAAATTTACCGGGGGGGGGGGTTGCACATCCCTAGGGTAGCAATTTAAAACACACACACTTGGTATTTTTTCTCTAACTTCAGGACAGTCTCTTTCCCTCAGCTTAACCTACCTCAAAGGGTGGTGGTTGTAACGATAGGAGAGGGGTGAACAATGTTTTCAGCGGCTTTGGGCCTCATTGTGGAGAAAAACAAGCATATAAATAATTGAGACTCTATTGCACAGTTAAAATATAAAGCTTGAGCACTGTGCTTTGCTCTTTTTCAGAAAGTCACCTGATTGCCTGCTTCATCCCTGAGCTGCAAATTCTGCTACACAGTGATCTCAAGGTATAGTATCTATCGGGCTCCCTTGAGGCGGGAGTTCCTTGAAAGGTAATTAGACATCAAGTAAGTTAATGGTAAATGCAGACCTTTTGAGCAGAAGGAATGATTTATGGCTAAAAAGGCTTATTTAGTGAGCTGATGCTTTATAGCTACTTGGGTTTCTGTGTACAAAGAGAATATTGTAGATAAATGCTTCAGTAATGTAAAAGGAAACCATTGATTTTTAATGAATAAAAAGAAAAGGGGCCAGCCATCACCAGAGTACTCCTTCTCTGTGTTTATGGATAATGGTAAATAAATAAACACGATAAAACTATCTAGTATGCCAGAACTTTGCAGGCACCTGGACATGAGATGACCTCAGGGTTCTTGATGCCAGAGCTAGAAAATTCAAAGGGTGCCCCTTGCTGGTAGAGAAACACAAAATGATTGACAAGAGATGGTAAATTCCACGAGCAAAGGCCTAAATCAGGGGTAGTCAAACTGCAGCCCTCCAGATGTCCATGGACTACAATTCCCATGAGTCCTTGCCAGCTACTGCTGGCAGGGGCTCATGGGAATTGTAGTCCATGGACATCTGGAGAGCCGCAGTTTGACAACCCCTGGCCTAAATGGTTCAACATCTCCTTTCCAGAAGTGCCAGACAGATTCTACAGACTGCCCAATAAAGCCCACCCAGGAGCTGAATTCTCCCCACAGGCTCTGCTGGGCAGCCTGGTTTAAACCAGATTGCCTAACAGAGACTGCCAAGCAGCTCGTTGTGTGGGATAACTCTCCCCGCAGACTCTGCTGGGGCTTTCCTGGGCAAACCAGTTTCAATAGGACTGCCCAACAGAACCTGTCCAGGAGCTGATCCAGGAGAAGACTTTTCCCCACAGGTGCAGGTGGGGGACTGCTGTTTTAGACTGAACAGAACCCACTCAGGAGCTGATACCATGGGGAGAATTTTCCCTGGAGGTTCTGCTGGGGCTCTGCTGGGCACCCCAATTTTGCTGGTAATTTCCAAATATACCAGGGATTTTTTTTTTCAGGGATTTTCTCCCCCCCAAAAAAATCCAGATCTATTTAGGGAGCAAAATATACCTGAAAAATATTGCCAAGGTGTTTTTCATGTATGTTTTTGGTTTGGGTAAACCTAAGCGCGCACCCCCATTTTCATCATTTTGACTTGGCTATCTTTCTGTTTACTTCTCAGTCCAGGTAATTTCTAAATAAGTTAAACAGCAGCCATTCCAATGCTGATCCTTGCTTGTTTCCTTCCATAATGGAAAAAGAACTATTTGTTTATTCCTAATCTCTGTTTCCTGTTCTTTAACCAGGTCTTTATCTTGTAGCTGCTCAATTTACTCAAAGTCCTTTGTCAAATGCTATTTGGAAGTCCAAACATACATCTGCCAAGTTCCCTCAATTACATTTGTCAGCACAAGGAATTCTAAAATGCTGAGGAATGCAGTTTTTTTCCCCTGCAGCAGGACTTTTTCTTGAAGAAACATAGAATGATAAAATCATAGAGTTGGAAGGGACCTCCAGGGCCATCTAGTTCAACCCTTTGCAGAATGCAGGAAATTCACAACTAACTGCCCATCACAGTGACCCTAATTCCCTGCACAGATGATGATGCCCCCCCCCCAAACAAGAATCCATGGCCAGTCTGGCCTGGGGCACATTTGCTTCCCAGCCCCAAAGTGGCAATTGGCATTTCCCTGGACATGGAAGAAAGGGCCACAAGAGCCAAGCACAGGCACAATCCCTTCTGCCCACCCACTCTCAATCTGCCTAAGTTCATAGAATCAGCATTTCTGTCAGATGGCTATCTAGCCTCTGCTTAAAAACTTCCAAAGAAGGATAACACACCATCTCTTGAGGAAACCCGTTCCACTGAAGAGCTGCTCTGTCAGGAGCTTCTTTCAGATGTTTAGCCAAAAATTCTTTTGAATCAATTTAAGCCCATCGGTTCTGTTGTGACCCTCTGGAGCAACAGAAAACAACTCTGCTCCATTCCCTATGTGACAGCACTTGAAGTATTATTGGCAACAGGAGCTAATCAATCCTGATTCCAAAATCTGAGGGGCTTTACGCACCGGGATCTTTGTTGCAAATTGGTCACTGAATGAAAAATCACCATTTAAAGTAGTGGAATTCGTCGTTATGCATACCTGCCTTTGTAGTGGAATCCAGTTGCGTTTTGTAGTGTTTCCCACAAGCTTCCGGTCTCAGCAGAAATCGCTAGAAAGGAAGCGCTATTGCCAAGCTCGTCCCGCCCCTGGCCGTCAAGCAGCCAATGGGCAGCCGTTAGCATGCTCCCAAACTGCCCCTTTCCCTTTAAGAAAGTTTTTTTTTTATAAAAAACACACCCATAGCAACGAATCTGGGTAGATTCGTTGCAACGGAGAGACCCATCCAGCTGCCTGGTGTGTTTGAGCTGTCGTTTGATCGTTGCCACGCTTCCTCTGAGTGAAACCCCCCCCCTCTCGCGGGCCCGATTTTCGGCTGAATTAATGTGTAAAAAATAAAGGGACTTTATTTCAGCAAACGTGCTTTTCTGTGGTTTGTGCTTAGTGACTAAAGGGGAAGGACTGAAGCCAGGGAAGCCTCTAAACAGAAGAGGCTCGCTGGTGCGTTTATCCCCGCTCGCTCGGAGAAAAAAAAATGGCGATCGCTTCGCCAGAAGATCAGAGAAGACAGCCAGGGTGAGGGACTTTGTAGAAACCGCAACAATATTAACGCACAGGTCTTTTTCGCTACTGTTGCAGATTGGTTGCAGGAGTGTATCGCTTTCCGGAGGGTGAATCCACTTTTGGGGATTTCCCTGAAAGCGCTACAAGGAAGCGCTTTTTGCAGATTGGTTTCAGGTGTGTGGCAGATTGTCAGCGACGTCGTGCGTTATGGCAAATCAATAGCGTTTTCAATTAGTAACCATTGTGCGATTTTGAAGGCGTGCAAAAAGCAACTGAGTCTCCTGCCAGGCTTTTGGTTGGGGGCAGTGAAATATCTATCAGTCTATCCCCCATCAAAGGTGGCCCCTGACTGTACACTGGCTCCAGAAAAACAGAAGGTGATTGTTACCGGGATCTTTGGCATCTGAATCATTAATATGTTGACTCAATTTAGAATTTTAATTTTACTTAAATCCTGTTTTAACAAATGTTATTGTATTATTCATATGCCTTAATGTTCACCACCCTAAGCTGGTCTGCTGGGAGGACAGTGTAGAAATTAAATAAATAATAATAAAAGAATAATCCTGATGAGGGCAATTCAAGAAGTAATATGGTATCTGACCTTCTCCTAAACTCTGCTTTGAGTGATTTGTATATAAAATACACTGCTTTGTATGTTCCAGTCTGAACTAAAGTTTCTTAGGTACGCGTACTTAAAATATTTATAATGGTATTCATACTAATGTGAGTACAAACTATGATGTGACTCTAGGGAATATTGTTAGTAGGTCAATGTGCTATACAAAAAGTAGATTAAAGAAGACATTTGGCACACAGCGCAAAGCTTTCAACTGGATTGCACTTGGTTATAGAAATATGATTGTAGGGAGATGGCATTTTAACCCTGAATGTCCCACATACTTTCCACCATTGTCTGTTTTAAAATATGCTATCCCCTTTTTCGGACATTTATTTTTAAATGTTCTTTTTATCCCCCATCTCAAACATTTATTATCTCCCTTCCTCCCATCGTTCCATCTAAGGCTGTGGGCATGAGCGGCCAGTGATAGATACAGAAATCCCCGCTCAGTAGCAATTTGGAGCTCTTGCGCAGCCTATGATCAATATTAACACTACAGTAGTTATATTTCACTCAGGATCATAGAGTTGGAAGGGATCATACAGGCCATCTAGTCCAACCCCCTGCTCAATGCAGGATCAGCCCAAAGCATCCTAAAGCATCCAATTAGGATGTGAACTGCTCTGCTCAATGGGGGTGGGGAGAGAAATTGGAGGGAACACTGCCCCCTCCCCTGCCTGGCAAGGAACGTGGAGGCAAACAGCAGGATACCTGGATCTGGGTCTGTTAGCCTCTTCCCTGACCCAATCCGTTCTCATGGGAAGGCGACTGTAAGCCGCTTTGAGCCTCCTTTGGGTAAAGAAAAGCGGCATATAAGAACCAACTCTTCTTCTTCTTCTTCTTCATCTGTTCTGCATCCTTTTTTTCCCTGGTCCAATGGCTTCTCTCTTGTTCATTTCCATCATATTTCATGTATACAATGACATGGACTGAAAAACAGCTGAAAATGATTAGAGTGAGATTTAAATTGTTTGAAATTTACCTTAAGAGCAGGTAAATTCATGGGAAAAGAGGCAGGAACAGAAAAAAAAAGATACCCCAGTCTCTCAACCAATTTTAAACAGGCAGCAACTTGCTTATTTAAAAAAAGAAAAAACAATCTGCCCTTTGAACATGTGCTGGAACTTTTTGATTCATAGGTTAGACAGCCATTCTGATATGCCTTAAACTTCTAGTTGCTCAAAACCTCTATAAAGATGTGGGAGTTATGAAGATTAACCATTCACAAATGCTGATGGATCAGCAGACTCTTTCTGGATGACACTCCTGTTGATGCCGTAGTTTACCTAGGGAACTCTGAGACACCCTGTGGGGTTGACAGTATTGATATTAGGTCTCTTCTTCTTTCCAGTAGAAGCAGTTCAACTCCTGGCTTACTCAGAAGCTTAGGGCTACGAAACAGGTTAGAAAATATCAAGAGATTATAAGTAGAGGAAGACTTATAGCTGAAAACACCAGCTAGAACACAACTATGTGTCTACTTGGTGATGGCAACTAAGTAGGCTAATTTCTTGCATCTACTGTACAGTTGCTTAAGATATCACAAGAAAGCTGGGCATCTGGGTGCTCCCGATGTCTCAGCTACTTGGTTGATTTTTCACTGGAAACAGGAGTTTAAATGGTCCTGCTTTCTGACCACGAAAAGCTGTGTGGAGCAGAAAGGAAGGAGCAGAAATAGAAGGGTTGAAGAGCCTTCCTTGAGGGCACTTCATCACCCACTTTCAGCTGGTCAGGGCTCACCACAGAAAAATGAAAGTCCATTCTTGGGAGATCTCTCCCCTTTTCACCCTTGAGCCACAACAGGATGGGATTTTTTTAGTTGATATCAATACCTATAGTATGCAGGTTTGCTATGGATTATGTTTCTATTTTAAGAATTTATTTTAATATATGGCCATTGTTTACACTGTCTGTAAGCTAGCACAAGTGTCTTTTGGAGAAACAGGGAGGGAGAGAAAATTAATAAAATAAACCAAAACAAATATGCAACATTAACTCCCTCTGATGAATCCCTCTAACTCCATTGATTTCAATTGGGACTTCTGTGCAACCAACAGAGCCTTTGTGTGCAGGATTACTGATTTGGAAACAAATTTATCAAGTGTCACCTCTTCCGGATTGTCTGCCTTCCTCCCACTCATGCATGCCCTTTAAAATGATTTGTTTTTGAAATAAAGAGTTATGGATGTTTTCCATTTCTACGGAAAAGCAAAGGTGGCTTCAGAGAATTGTTTACCTCTGTCATGTTTCCCCCACTTAGAAGGATTTGAACAGAACCCCTGGATTGTTGGTTTTAGCCTCTTTTGTAATTTACTTGATTTTGGCATTTCTTTTCCTCCTGTGATTTGAATATGCTATTATATAGTTTCTTGGTACCCGTTTCATAGCTTCTTGTTGCAGTGAGAGAAATTTCCCTTGTGTCGTTTGCTTCAAAATACATTTTGGCTTCTTCTATTGTATAATATTCTTGAAGAAGTAGGCTATTCATCCTTCACTGGGAATGGTGTGAAGAATAAGATGCCCAACTTTGCAAATAGACATATGATCTTCTCTGGTGTTACTACCTTAATTTGAGGAGTCTGGGAACCAACATCCATTTAAATTTACTGGATCTTCACCCCACCCCTATAGTGCATGGGAATGAATATAAAAGCTGTTGGACAGGATCTTCTTCTTGGTTTGACCACAACCTACAAGCTTTTATGCAGGGGTTGCATTTTGTCATGAACCCTGTGAGCTAGAAGAAACAAAGCCAGTTCTTCATGGAGATTTCCCTGTTTTATAAACAGAAAATGTGAGGATCGTATGTGCCCCCAAAGACTCACTATAAATTCTGAAGCAAAAGCAGTAGCAGCACACTTCAACGGAGCATACTGGCCGCTCAGCTCTTCCCCTTTAAACTGGAACCTCTGGCTAGCTTGCATTATATTAGTATGCTGCAGGTAGTAAGTGTAGAAGGAATTCTCATAGTGCAGAAATATCCAAGTGAAGTGTTGAAATGAAGAATTGTCTCCTGTAGTGCCCAGGCTACTGGTCAAACTTTGCCTTTCAGATTCTGCTCTCTGTAACCCACACATACTTCAGAAATGAGTTGGACTGTGAGATGCATGCCATTTGATCCTGACAGGCAGGAGATCTCCCAACTCCAGCTCACAGTCCCTGCCAAAACTCCAGTGCTCAATAAAAAACCTAAAGGTCTGTTACTACACTTCCATGGATAACCTAGCAGTGATGTCACATTGATCTAAGCACTACCAGAAACTCTATGGTAAAACCAGAAATTATTGGCAATTCCTAGACTGATGAGATGCGTCACCATCACTCCCTATGTCCCTGCCTCTCAGATTCCCACCAGTTTCCAGCAGTTGGCTTGCAACCCTATATAATTAATAATAATAATAACAATAACAACAATAACAATAATAATGGTAGCAGGAGCAATGGTAATTCTATATATATGTTTACCTTCCCTGAAGGCTCAGAGTGACTTACAGGGATAAACACAACATGGGATACATCATCATTAATAAAATTAAAATACATCACATTAGCTGCATGATTCATCCTTGTTTCAGGGGTAAAGGAGGGGATATGCATATTATTTTGGTGAAGTTCTAACTGGGTAGGTTCTTATTTAGAGAGGCCATATATGGTGATGGATCCTTCCTGTCTTAACTGTATTGTCTTTTAGATGCCAAGCCAAAAAGTCTTTTTATCCAGGCTTTAATTGAAGAACTTTATCTTTTAAAGTCTTTTTTACAGACTGCTTCTGGTCTGGTTTATGGATTTTATATAGGGTGCTCAGGGGCTGTTTTATGCCCCTAGCTTGTTTGTAATGGGTTTTAAGAAATGTTTTTAATTTATTGCAATTTTAATGATTTCTTAGTTTTGTTTTTATTTGTAAGTTGCCTGAAGCAAGACCCTGATGAGACAAAAAATACATTTCTAAATAATTTTTTTAAATAATCAGCTGCTCCATTTTTTTAAAGGTTGCACCCATCAGTCTGTGACAAAATTTGTAACACTTCAGGACCCCAATGTCAGAATATGGTAGTACCCAACTGGGAGTGAGGGACCATACTCTTTGTTATTGGGCGTGTAACTTAGAAAGCCTGCTCTAATGCATTGGCTTTAATATCAAGTACCTCACAGAACAATTTCATTACTACAAAACGATATGTGTATTTTTTTTAAACCTTCAGCTGCTCAATTGGTATCATAAATCATCTTATTATATTTCTGGCTCAGCATCTTGTCTATGTTACCTGTAGTATATCTGTCTGATGTGGAATTGGCTTATTGCTTGTGCAGTTGGTTTGGTTTGTATTTATTTTCCTTCAGTAACTCACTCCATGAGGTGGCATTAAATGAATGGCTTTTCCTCAACTCAGTTTCTCACAGCTAATACCAGACTTCCACCTAATCCCATGGCAAGGAATTATATCATGATAAATCAAGATGCATCAGATATGTTTTGAGGATTTACAGACCCCCAAAGCAAACTTGTCAGCTCCCTGCCCATAGAAAATAGGACTAATGCCTGACTAATTCAGCTGTCCCTCTCATAGCCTAGGCTCTTCTCTCAGGCTTCTCTTTGTCGCTTCATCCCAGGAGATGTGAGTAGAACACACAAACTGTCAGTGTAAGGTAACGACTTGTTCTTTGAACACAATGTGATTTTTGAAAAAATACTCTCTCACACGGGACTGAAAATTAATTTATCTTGAAGACTGAGGGGGAAAAAAAACTGTTGCTGAGGTTCCTGGAAGACTCTAATAGAATAGGTTACTATGTTTGAGGGAGGGCATACAACAAATGAGAATAAATTATGGGCAATTGGTTCTGGCCTTGGTACTCTGCTTTATAGACAATATTTTAATCAGCCGTATATGAAGTAGAGGTTGAAGAATCCTCCATCTTTTCCAAGCTAATGAGGAATGTAACGCAGGAAGAATAAAGGCCAATTATCAAAGGACATGAGATGGTGTTTATACTAATAATCAGCTTCTACTGAGAGCATGGTACTGAACAATGCTTTCAGGAACAGGGATTTTTTTCTAATGAGGTGCCACCACTGTGAAAGTTAAGGTAGAATCTGACATCTGAACATTTCCTGAGGAATTGTGAATATGATGCTGAAAGAAATCTTAAGGACTGATAAGTGTAAAGATAAGTGTAAAATTCTGCATCTGGGTCAGAAAAATGAAAAGCATGCCTACTGGATGGGGGATACCCTTCTAGGTAACACTGTATGTGAACAAGACCTTGGGGTACTTGTGGATTTTAAACTAAACATGAGCAGGCAGTGTGATGCAGCGGTAAAAAAGGCGAATGCCATTTTGGGCTGTATCAACAGGGGCATCACATCAAAATCACAAGATGTCATAGTTCCATTGTATATGGCACTGGTCAGACCACACCTGGAGTACTGTGTGCAGTTCTGGAGGCCTCACTTTAAGAAGGACGTAGATAAAATTGAAAGGATACAGAGGAGAGCGATGAAGATGATCTGGGGCCAAGGGACCAAGCCCTATGAAGATAGGTTGAGGGACTTGGGAATGTTCAGCCTGGAGAAAAGGAGGTTGAGAGGGGACATGATAGCCCTCTTTAAGTATTTGAAAGGTTGTCACTTGGAGGAGGGCAGGCTGCTGTTTCCGTTGGCTGCAGAGGAAAGGACGCACAGTAATGGGTTTAAACTTCAAGTACAACGATATAGGCTAGATATCAGGAAAAAGATTTTCACAGTCAGAGTAGTTCAGCAGTGGAATAGGCTGCCTAAGGAGGTGGTGAGCTCCCCCTCACTGGAAGTCTTCAAGCAAAGGTTGGATACACACTTTTCTTGGATGCTTTAGGATGCTTAGGGCTGATCCTGCGTTGAGCAGGGGGTTGGACTAGATGGCCTGTATGGCCCCTTCCAACTCTATGATTCTATGATTCTATGATTCTATGACTGGGTGAAAATTATTATTCATACAAATGACAGGTAAGAGCAAGTCTTTGGCATTTAACTGTAAGCAAGAAATTATTGTAGTAATTTCAGAGAAACAGAACATATTATTCTTTGAGACAAACCTTTTAATGATTTGGTTTTGATTAGCACTGTTAGTTGTTCTTTACTGTTTTTTAAAAAAATTGAAGATAGACAGGCAATCATGATGCTTCCCATAACAATACACTGACAATGCAACTGATACCCTTATCTAATGCAGGCTATCCTGCATTAGAAAGTTCCATGGGGGATATGATGAGTCAGAGAAACAGATAATAGTTAGCCAAGCTGTAATAAAAACATTCTGAGTCTAATGGGTTTATGCTGATTGATGTATTCAGGACTCCACCCACATATAGTTGTGTATCAGTACAGAATAATACAAAACATATTAAACCTTTTAAACCAAAAATTTATCATTGTGAATTCCGTTAAGGAAAAAAACCTTAATATTGTTAATAATGTTCTTCTGTTTATTAGATTTGTATCCCATATATACCTGGGTACCTAAGGGACCACCTCTCCCCATACAGCCCCCCAAAGAGCTCTTCGCTTTGCAAATACCAACATGTTGGTTGTCCCCAGCCCCAGAGAACCTGGCCCTGGCTCCAGCCAGTTGGAATGAGTTGCCGTCAAAGATCTGGTCCCTTATGGAGCTCCTGGAGTTCTGAAGGGCCTGCAAGATAGCACTGTTCCACCAGGCATTTGGTTAAGGCCAAGGCTGCGCTCTTACCATCTGAAAGGGCCCCACTGCCTAACCTCCTGTTCAGGCTTAGTCTGTACTATTTCCTTGCCATCAAAGCAATTATTTAAATCTTACCAATTCTTTTATCCTCATTGTGCTCTTTGGACATCTGCTGTGTCTGCCCCAGGATCTCACCAGACCTCAAGGCCAAGATTTCAGGTTTTATGTCTCTTCCTTAAACTTCCCAGTTTCCTCCCTCCTACCTTTTATGTGTTTGTGTTTGTGTGTGTGTGTGTGTACATCTGTGCTTATTTAAGAAACGAGTTCTCAGGTACCTAGTGTAGATTCTTTACATTTTTGCTTTGTTTTATTTCATATATAGTACATTTATTTGTTTCTGTTTATATTTTCTCTCACTCTCTTTCTTCATAATTTTATTTTTGGGTACCACTACCCTAACCCTGGTACACCGGCCCAGATCTTGCATCATTCCTCTATTTAAAGCTAATTCTTCTTCTCTGGGTATAGTTGGGTACTATAAAGTAAATATGAATTGACAGTTCCTGTATTTCACTTGTTTTCTTTTAAAATTTTGTATGAAGATAACTGAGAAGAAGTTCAGATCTGCAATCCAATATTTCAGATGCTTGTTCTGTGTCATGGCTTGAAACTGCCAAATGCACGAGGCTTGCATTGTCTTCATGTTTTGCTAGGACATTTAACAAAAGAGTCACACAGCATATTTTATGCTTTGAAGTGTTCACCTGAAGTGGACCAAAGGAAAATAGATGGGTGAATAAAACACTTCTTGGATGATATAATTGGTACTTGTGTTTTTGGATTTGCTACTATCATACGATTGATTAGAGCTTGATGATCAAATTGTGGGCACTTTGACCAGAGATTCACATCAAAGAGATATGTTCTGCTTGTTCAAATCTTTCAATCATTCTCTAAAAGTGTTGCTGATCCCAGACATAAAAACTTTCACTGAAGTATTGATTAATCCAGTATTGAACAACAAATGCAGAGCAGGGAAGCTGCAAATGCATGAACAATGCCTCTGGCTAATTATTTCCTTTCATAGGTATGTGAATCTTTATCATTTCTAATTGCAACAAATGCCTAGCAAGACCATCAGCCCTGTATGTATCCACCATCATTTTTTTTTATGCTGGTTGTATGTGGGTGCAAATAGAAGGGAATTGGCAAACCATGCAACATGGCTGATGAGCTATAAATATTGCACAATCTTGTTTAAGAGATTACAGGAAGACAGCAAGTTGATTTGGTCAAGCATGCTCCATTTTATTTTTTAAAGGCCCATAGAGAGTATAAAAAGGTAAAGGTATCCTCTGTGCAAGCACCGGGTCATGTCTGACCCTTGGGATTACGCCCTCTAGTGTTTTCATGGCAGACTCAATACGGAGTGGTTTGCCAGTGCCTTCCCCAGTCATTACCGTTTACCCCCCAGCAAACTGGGTACTCATTTTACCGACTTCGGAAGGATGGAAGGCTGAGTCAACCTTGAGCCGGCTGCTGGATTGAACTCCCAGCCTCATGGGCAGAGCTTCAGACTGCATGTCTGCTGCCTTACCACTCTGCGCCACAAGAGGCTCATATAGAGAGTATACCCAATGGCAAATTTGGGTTTTCCCATGTAATAGCATTAAATGAGCTTTGCACAATAATATCATATTTATTAATATTAACAATAAAATAAGATTCCTGAGACAATGATGCATGGCCAGGGTGGCCAACATTATCAGTTCTTGGGAACTAAGCAGGGTCACCCCTGGTTATTGCTTGGACGGGAGACCACCAAGAAAGTCCAGGGTTCCCAGCAGAGGCAGGAAAGTAGCAAACCATCTCTGAATTCTCTTCACTTGAAAACCTCAGCCCAGGGTCACCAAAGTGCTTCTCACTTGACAGCAGTTTCCACCACCACAACTGAGATGAAAGGCTTACACGGAGGGGAAGCACCATAGAGTTATTTTGCAAGTGAGTTCTAAAAAGTATAGTAAGCATAGAGGTGAGTCCCACTGCAAAAAGTTTAAGAACCACACTTTAAAGGGATAAAATCTGTTCATCTGTCAGACCAAAGGATCACTGGAGGAAAATCCCGCCCCCCCCCCTCCCTTGAAGGAGTCATGGTTCACTGTGAAAAGAAGCAAGAGGCTTGTTTTCTTTTTATGAGAGAAAAAAAGAAGATATCTGTATCCCCTCCTGTTCAGATGTCTCTCTGATTATGCACAGTGGTTCGAGTTTCAATTATCTGATCTGTCAAAGACTTTTCTTTTGGTTCTGTGGATACTCTGAGTAGCACAGCATTGCATCATTTGAAGGAAAATAAATAAATCTGGACTGGGCAACAAAAGCGAAGAAGTTACTTTTAGAGAAGAACCATAATAGAACTTGCTAGCTTTGATCATTCCCTTTCTAAAGTGTCATATTCACAGCTTAATCATTTGCGAACGCTTTTAAAAACTTTGTTTCATTACAACTGCTATAGAACAAAAAGAGATTCATCTTCCCCCTTCACAATTAGTTCTCTTGGAAGCGATGGCAGAAGGATATGACATTGAAAACTTGGTTGTGGTATGATAAAGACCCATTGTGCTATGAGCTCTTATGTTAGTACACCATACAAGGTGACGGAATATTGAGGAAAATAATAAGGCCACAGTAATGATCCCAGAAATCACAGAAAGCAGAAGGGGGGGGGGAGGGGAGAAATCCACAAAGGACTGCAGCACAAATCCTTCCTTTCTTACAAATGATGCCGCATGCTAGGACTGCTGCAGTGTGCTAGGCCACTCATAGCAAGCGAAGATCCTGCTAAGCCTCACCTTAAACTATTCAATAGAATCAGAGTCCAGTAGCACCTTTAAGACCAACAAAGATTTATTCAGGGTGTGAGTTTTCGAGTGCAAGCACTCTTTGTCAGACTAAGAACTCCTTACATGACCGTGGGAATATATAGCAAACAATAATTCTGTTACATTAGTAAACTGTCTCACACATCCAAATACAGCCAATGATAATTCTTTCCCAAAACAGTACTCTGATTCTATTGTGCTACTTCAGACCAACACGGCTACCCATTTGAATCTTAAACTATTCAGCAGCTATTCCCAGCATGTGAATTCTGATTTGCAGTGCGGTCAAAATGCAGGAATTCCAACTTCATGCAAACTTGTAAGGAAAAACAATCTCTGAACACAAAGTCACATCTGCAAAGTTAAAGCTGCAGTGTCAAAACTGCAAAGTCCCCTGGCAACCAGGTTGGAAGCTCATGGAAGGGGGATTTCTGGGTGTGTCAATAAAAAGGATAACAAAATCAGAGTCCACTAGTATCTTTAAGACCAACAGAAATTTAGTCAAGGTGTGAGCTTTCATGTGAATAAATCTTTGTTGGTCTTAAAGGTGCCATTGGTCTCAAATTTTGTTGTGGTACTACGGGTCAGCATATCTGGCCACTTGCCTCAAATAAAAAGGATGACTTCGAACAAAGAAAAAAGAAGGATTTTAGTTAGTCCCTATGATCCCTAGACTGGGTCAGCATATATCTCTGTACATTTAAAGGACTGGATGGGACAGACAGAAAAACAAAGGAAAAAGGGGCTGAGCATGCTGCCTCTTCCCTGTCAGGGCAGGATGTCAGGAGCTGCCTGTTTCGAACCCAAAAATTGAGCTGCAAAACAATATTGAAAACAATATTAAAAAATCATTACAAATATCTATTCAACAAAGTGCACCAATAATGTATTAAAAACAAAGTAAAAACAACACATATCTAACTGCACATGACAGAACAGACCAAGTGCGTTCCGACCCTCATGTCTTCTTCAGTGGTCAATGTATTGTGTGAAATGCTCTCTTGTATAAGAACAACATCTAAAGGCTCGCTGGGTGGCAAAGAAAAATCTGTTTGGTGTAGCTCCAACTAGTGTTTCTAAAGTATCTGGTTTGGAGCCCACCTTCTCAAATATGTATTATTTGAGGTCAGCACTCTGCGGTTTTGTGTGTGTCAGAAAAAGCTGTCAGGGCAGGATGTCAGGAGCTGTCTGTTTGCCAGCCTCCTGCCATGGTTATTTGGTTTTGTCATTTGCCAAGTATCAATGAAGTCTCAATAGTCACTGTATTGTCAATTGTAAATGTTAACTGTCCAGTGGCAAGCAAGCCTGGGAAAGTCAAATTACTTGTAACTGCCTTTGTTACTTTGCCTCTGCTGCATAGCTCTTGTTCTTTTGTGTAGTCTAGTCACCATTTTTTTTTACTTCAGCAGAAGGAATAGTGGGACAGGGGAGACCCCAAGGCTCCTCCTGTCCCCAGGGGAAAGTGCACTAATCAGTCCTTCACCCGGGTGTGCGTTATATTATCGGTCTTGTTCTGGATCAAATGGAAGGTTCTGGTATTGACCTTTAAGGCCTTATGCTATCTGGGCCCTATAGACCCGAGGGATTGCTTATCCTCTTATGCCTCCTGCAGGGTGCTTGGCTCTGTGACCACAAACAGACTGGTGATCCCCAGACGTTGTGAAGTATACCTGGCCTTGACCAGGGCCAGGGTCTTTTCAGTCTTGGCCCCTACCTGATGTAATGAGCTTCCAGACAAGCTAAGGGCACTGACAAAGCTGACACAGTTCCGCTGGGCCTGCAAGATGGAGCTCTTCCACTAGGCATTTGGTCAGGGCTAGGGCTTGGAAGATCACTGGGTCCCCCCCCCCCTCCTCATTTTTTTCTGGATGATTTCCATCTCTGTAATTTCATCCTCTTTCTATTTGCAACACGGAGTCCAGCGCCTGCCTAGGAACATCTCTTTGGCAGTTGCAACTTTCAGCAAGTAACATTCAGAACGGAAAGTTTTACAATTGGAGCAGGTACAATGATATAAGTATAGGTCTAATAAAACAAGACAATCTAGAAACCTTTATCTTTTAGACCTAAGCAACGTAACCGTAGATAAAAACTCTGCGACCCACTCAGTAATTTCTGGGGGCTCATCAGCTAAAAAAAGGCTGATAGCCTTGTTATCTGGTACATTAACAGAAGGCTACAAAGGTAAAATCAAACATTGGTGAAGTTGATCATAACTTGTTTTGGCAGTAGCATGTGCGAAAAGGATCTAGGAGTCTTAGTAGACCATACATTGAACATGAGTCAGCAGTGTGATTCGGTGCCTAAAAAGGTGAATGGGATTTTGGGCTGTATCAAATGGAGTATCGTGTCCAGATCACGGGAGGTGATGGTTCCGCTTGACTCAGTATTGATTCATCTTCACTTACGGTACCACAGTTGAAGAGGGATGTAGACTGGATGGAGCGTGTCCAGAGGAGGGGAACAAAGATGGTGAGGGGTTTGGAGACCAGGACATATGAAGAAAGGTTGGGGGAGTTTGGTCTCTTTAGCCTGGAGAGGAGACGACTGAGAGGGGTTCTGATAACCATCTTCAAGTATGTAAAAGACTGCCATATAGAGGATGGAGCAGAGTTGTTCTCTCTTGCCCCGGAGGGACATACCAGAACCAATGGAATTAAATTTATCCAAAGGAAATTCCATCTAAACATCTGGAAGAAGTTCCTGACAGTTAGAGTGGTTTCTCATTGGAACAGGCTTCCTCAGTAACTGGTGGGTTCTCCATCTTTGGAAATTTTTAAACAGAGGCTGGATAGCCATCTGACAGAGAGGCTGATTCTGTGAAGTTTCAAGGGGGTAGCAGGTTCCAGTGGATGAGTGTCCTGCATAGTGCACGGGGTAGGACTAGATGACACAAGAGGTACCTTCCATCTCTATTATTCTATGATATTCTATGATTCTGATACAATGTAAAATAATATGATGAAGTGAATCTTGTTCTTTGCAACAGTAGCTGCAAACTGAAATTGGGAATCTGGGGAGTTCCCTGGAAGACTCAAGGAGGCAGCGGTTCACCCTCTGCTGAAGAAACCATTGCTCAATCCATGGGACCCACCAACTACTGCCCCATCTCGCATCTGGTGTTTCTGGGGAAGGTGGTTGAACAAGCCACCATGGATCAGCTTCTAGCACTCTTGGCGGAAACTCAGTGTTTGATCCTATCCAGTCAGGCTTCCATCCTGGCCACAGGGTGGAGACAGTGGTGGTCACCCTGATGGATGACCTCTGGCATGAGCTGGGTAGAGGTGGCTAGGCAGAGCTGATGCTTATAGATCTGTCCAAAAATAAATAAATAATCAGCATCAACAGTTCACCACTAGGGATGGGCACCACCAATGTTTGGAGAAGGCACCTTCCCTGAACACTTACCAGACTTTCTGGGCAGCCATTTAAACCTAACTGTGGAGTGGCGAAGGAATCCATTCAATCCATCCATCAGGTTTGCTCCTGCCTCAACCAAGGGGGAGGGGAGAGCAAAACTAAATAATCTAACAAACCTAACAGCTCAATGGATCTACTACCATTAAGCTTAACCTGAGCATTAATCTCAGCCACTTGTTTGAAAGCTTTCCCATGGTACAGCCTACTTGTATGTTATAGTCCTTCTCTTGGTTCAGGGTGAAAGCCATGTGTCTCTTCTCCTTGACTTTATGCTCACAGTTCTCGGAGGTCATTAGACTGAGAGGGAGTGAAAGGCTCAAGGCAGTTCCATGAGCTTTATGACTGCGTGGGGATCTGAAGCCTCATCTTCCCAGCCCTAGTCTTCCAGACACCTGAATTCTATTGCTTATCCGAGTCACAGCCCAAGACGATTTTCATAGGCTCATGGAAGTTTTTATAGCTGGGGAAAGTAGGGAACTCTGAGGTATAATAAATCTCAGAGCCATAGAAAAAGGGCTCCTGTGCAGCAGGCAGAGTGCGATGGATCTGCATGTGTGGTGGCTCCACTTGGCCACCGCCCAGCAATCCTCCTGACCCAAGCGAGGCATTCTCATAAACTACTCTGGGAAGAAATTAGAAGGAGGACTGTGATGTTTTTCTGAAATGGCAAATGTGACCTTTTGATGCATTTTTCTCAAGAGCCAAATTATTTCTAGGGTTCGTCTACTGCATGCCAAATGTATATTCTCTGAAGGCACGCTGTAGACATGATTAGCTCATATTTAAACTGAACTTTATAAAAGCAGCCCCAAACTGGAAAAATGAGGCTTTGCACCGTAACCGTCGGTCAGGAAAATGTAGTTGGGAGTGACTGAAATATGCCCGGTTTCAGAGCAGATAAAGCTATATGTAGACTTATGTACGGACTTGAACTCACTCAATTGATAGTCATACCTGATTAGAAAATTGTAAACTCATAAGGTTCCAAGCTCAGAAACAGGCAGTTTTATAACTCTGAAGAAGAGTTTGTATTAATAACCCGCTTTTCACTACTCAGACTCTCAAAGCAGTTTCCAATTGCCTTGTCTTCCTCTCCCCACAATAGACACCCTGTGAGGGGCTGAGAGAGCTCTGACTTTTCTATGAGAAAAGATCTATCAGGACTGTGACTAGCCCAAGTTCACCCTGCTGGTTGCATGTGGAGAAACAGGGAATCAAACTTGGCTCACCAGATTAGAAGTTGCCACTCTTAACCATTATACCAAGCTGGCCCTTATGAATCATGAAGCCACCTTTCACTCATTTCCCCAGCTGGCAGTACAGAGTGCTGCTTGGAAGGCCTTTGCATCAAGCATTGGGCAGACCAGTGGAACTGCTGGGCCTCCATATGCACCAGAGTAAAGGCATGCAAGTTCAGAGTGGCTAATGGATGACGTTTCTTGCTGGTGCTGGTAAATATTTATATGTATAGCAGTATAGTTTGCCTGTTCTATTTTCACCTCATTATGCTGTCTTCCACCATTCACTTTTCAGCGGTTTTCAATGGTGGGATCCACAATATTTCCTGTGCCTCTCCCTATGAGCCACTGCTGGAGGACAGGAAACAGTGGTCTACTTCCTGATGAAATAGAGTTGACAGGTCTCAATGGAATGGTGATGGAATGTATTTTTTTAAAGGTCTACAAACTTAGATTGATGCTTATATCACTTCAATTGATATGGCTTCCTACAAAAACCCTAAGAATTCTAATGTGATGAGCATTCTCTGCAAGATATTCCTATCATGTCATCTTCACAGAACTAAAGTACTCATGGTTCTTGAAAACTACTAAAGCATCTGAGAGCCTGTACTATCTAAATGCCCTTAAGTCCTTCCACAGGTGCCTTAGACAGTCAGTATCTGAAGTTTATAAATCTCCTATTCTACAAGAGCATAGCTCCATCACAGAGACTGTTTTAGCAAATACAGAGGTATTATTCCTTGAGAAGATTGGTACAATATAATATCCTAGCGTTCTGCATTAATTAGATACAAATTGAGGGATTCATCAGTGTCTTGCTCATATGAAGAAGAAAAAATCCCAGACAAACCTGATTGTTTCTCCCTTGTCCTCCCTTACAAGATTAAAAGAATAAAACAAAGAAGGATGGTAATAAATTCTGATCTGCATAAAGTATTTGAAAAAGAGAATAATGAAGTCTTGCCCAGAAAACAAATTCTAATTGCTGTGGACTTCAGAACATCATCATATTGATTGAAAACTGGGAGAAGATCATAAATAAAATGTCAAAGTACCAACCAAGTGGAGATGACCACTAGACATTGATTGAACCACTGTTAAGTTATGTCATATTTTATACCCTCATTAATGATCTGGAACCAGAGTGACTGGTGTATTAAATAATGTTCAATCTGCTATGCTATCAAGGCTTTTGTCTTTTAAAGATGTATTGGAAAGAACTAAACCCCCCAGTGATTTGAAGCACAACCAAGAAAACAAATCCAACATGTGGAAAAATGCAGGCCAACACCAAACAGAAGGAGGAATAATCACAATACAGTTCTTCTGAGAAAGAAGAGAGGCTAGGACTAAAGACAACTTGGAATCGTTAACTAATTTGCATTGGATTTCAAGGAAGTATGTTTGATCTAGGAGCTGGAGAGAAGCAAGTTGAAAAATATTGCAGTAATTCAATGAGGCAACGATCATGGTACTATGAACACTGTTCCAAATACTGTACACTGCAAGTGTGTAGAATTGGGAATATCCACATTGATCAAGGTAATGTGCCTGATCTGAGCGGATCAAAAGCAACTCAAGCTGTTCTGAGAGAAGATGTCTGCTTGCATGGTTTGTGCTCTGAAGAAGAATGCCAGGGATGGGATTTAGGGTCACACACAGCTTCCAATCACTCTCACTGTTTCCCTTATCACACTTTCCCTAGCTCAGTAATACTCATTCAGAGACTTGGAAGCCATATATGGATTTTTAACATGCTACCTATTGCTAACGTTACAAGGCAGTACCTAGCAACCAGCAGGATGGTTATGGGCAGATCTGTAGGGGTGCAGTGCTGATAAAACTATGGTTTCCAGCAATTCCTTGAGCTACCCTATGTCACTTCAGTTTTTTAAAACAGGAAATGATAATGCCTGGCCAAGACTCACCACAGCTGCTGGTTGACACTGTGGAGGGCTGGCTGGAGGCAGATGTGACCACCCCAGCAGCCTGTTCACAGTGTGAGCTGCACATGCACTGCGTGCACAGTGTCGGAGTGGGTAGGTGGGACCCACAGGGCCTATAAAGGCACCACGTACATGAGTACTGGCCACTTCACCCAGGATGCTGCGGAGCAGCTTCCCTCGCACTCACCCACCTACCCTATGTTGATGTGGAAACAGCCTTGTTTCAGTGTTTGAGGTGGATGTTTCACGGGTTAATATTTCTTCACAGCTGTGGGTTTGCATGGGATGGAGCCTGTTGGCAGGGAGTTCGGTGGCATGTAAATGAGTGCGGCTGTCCCACCTGGGAAGTCATGGGCTTGTTGCCAAGCCTGGGGGCAGCCAAATGAGATGGGTGCCCGCTGGCTCCCTCACACAGGTTGCTTACCTTAGCATGGAGTTCAGTAGGCAAAGGGATCTGCTCTCCCAGCTGGGAACGGTGCAGAATCCCAGGGTGCCTCTGGATTCTGCAGGTTTTGGTGAAGACTGCTGACTGATAGGTCAGGCTCTCTCTCCCATGCTGTGCCAACTCTCCCGTCAGGTGGTAATAAAGCTGTGGCCTTGTTTATAACCAACTTTGGAATGTCACATCTTATTCCAGACCAAAATGCCCGCCTGCAAGTCAAAGGTTGTTGTTGTTTGTTGTTGTTGTTGTTGTTTTTTGCAAACAGCCATTCCAATTGGTGGTGGACAATAGGAGTGGGGAATGCAGGATCCTCTGCCCCCACCAAGGACATGGGACCACCTACCTGTGACTTTCTGATCAATGTTACATAGCATGGTATCTTTACTGACATTCAAAAAAAGTGAGCAAGACCGTTGTCCGGTAGTTCTTATGGTTAGCAGGTGATCCCCACATTGAATGAATCACTGGTATAAGGATCATAGGACAAGCCAGCTGTGGACCTACCTGATTTGTGGCCCTGTTATGCCAAGGATAGAAGTAAGAGGTCCATCCTCTCCAGTGACCTCCTTTCTTCTTCATAGGCTCTGCATTCTCCTCCCAGCACCTAGGCTGCTCTTGGGAGGGCAGCAAGTAGACTGCAGAGAGTAGAATCATAGAATCAAAGAGTTAGAAGGGGCCACATAGGCCATCTAGCCACACCCCCCCTGCTCAATGCAGGATCAGCCTAAAGCATCCATGATAAGTATCTGTATAACCACCGCAGAAACCAAGAAAAGGGCATGCTGGCCACAATATGGTGGTGGTGTTATTTTCGTTCTTCGTGTCCAGTTTGGAAACATGACTCCCTCACCTGAGCTGCTGTGCCTCAGGCTGAAGAGACAGCAAGAAGGCAGAGAGGGAAGCTCTTACCTCATTCTAGATATCCAAGGGCTGACTAAGACATGTTCAGATATAATATGGTAATTTCAAGTATATGATTTTAATTGTTTGTATTTGCATGTGTGTGCGATAGGGTGATGCACAGGGTATACAGTTGTTATGTAGCTCTTTGGGGTGATGATAATTGCAAACGTGGCTGTCACAGAGTGAGTACCACTGTCTGAGCTCCTTCCAACCTATTCTGTATATTGACAATACAGTTTTCACAACATTGTGCTTCACTGCCAAATGGAAAGCCAATCTGGGTTCAATGAAGAGGAAAAATTGCCAGATGTTTAACAGCAGCTCAGAACTGGAACAACTTGCCTAGGGAGGTTATGAAATATCTTGCCTTGGAGAATTTCATGTAAAGATTGTATGGAGATGTTTTTGCTATAGAATATCCTGCTGTATGGAAGAGGATTGGAATAGATGACTTGTGTTATTTCCTGCATTTCTATGGATCCTTTGGGACTCCAGAGGAAAGATCTGAAATAGATCCTTGGCTCTATCCATTATCTGTTGGAGGACCACTGAATGAATATAAGTCTACAAGATTTCCGTAAACGTGCATGCCACAGCTAAGTATCTTGAGGTGCAAAGCGACATGGTGAGGATTTAAATCTGGATCCCAAGATATATTTATCATAATGCAGTCTTCAGGAAACATATATACATCTTAATGCCAATAAAAGTATTCTGATATATATATCATTTCTACACTTTCAGCCAATGTGCCAACATTTCAATATATTTTAGTTATAAATTTCAAAACTCTTACAAACTACCCCCACATCTGGATTAAAACCTATGGATCCCAAGCACCTATTGAAAGGTCAATGAACTCTCTCTCTCTCTCTCTCTCTCTCTCTCTCTCTCTCTCTCTCTCTCTCTCTCTCTATGTATGTATGTATGTATGTATGTATGTATGTATGTATGTATGTATATGATTCTATATACCAAAGGTACAATATCTAAATAATACATTTAGAGGAATAAGAACTGGTTTTTATTCCCTGCTTTTCACTATTCGAAGGAGTCCAAAGTGGCTTACAAACACCTTTCCCTTCTCACAACAGATACCCTGTGCGGCAGATGGGGTTGAGAGAGCTGTAATCGAACTGTTCTGCAAGAACAGCCTTAAGAGAACTGTGACTAGCCTAAGGTCACGCAGCTGGCTGCATGTTTGATCTCATGTCAAAAAATCACACGTTGCAAGAGTGGTGCAAAACATTTTTAAAGCCTAGCAGTAAGATTGATTTTCTAGAAGCTAGCTTGGGGAAAAATGCTGATACAGTTCCATTAATGTGAAGGGTGGTGAAAGATATGTGTGGGAAAGTAGCTTTTAAAAAATCCAGATTGCAACAGGATCCTTTTCAGACTTCCTTTGAAGGAGAGACATTGGTGCATACAAGTTCCCCTCCCCAGCAACTTCCTTTTCAAGCAGTGTTGAACGGAGGTGTCTCCTTGGAAGTCTGAGCCTCGGATCTGCCTTCTTGCTGTGAATGGTTGCTAGTCCTGATTAAGAACCAATGGACTAAGAACAGGAGGTAGCCCAGTCTTTGGCACACAGAAGTCCAGGTGCCAAGATAAATATTTTTCAGTGTCACCCTAAACACTTACACCATTCTATATCCATTGATGGCATTGGACACCTTGTGGATCTGAACACTAGCACACAGATAACAGTCCTCAAGACAGCAAGGTTGTATTTTCCAATGATGGGACGATCATATCTTTGTATTTCTCAGGATTGGGGCCACAAAGTCATGTTTTTGAAAAAAGAATCACCCTCATCAGATGCACTACATTTGAAGAAAATACTATTTGCAAATTCACTATAAGGCAATAATGTAATGTAATATATGCACAGCGTATATGTAACTTGGCGCCTTGTTAATTCATTGGCATCATTTCGGCTCTATGGTTTTATGGCTTCATGATGTGATATGAAAGCTGCTTCAGCCTGGATCCATATTGTATTTGTGTGTGTGTTGGGAGGGGGGGGTTGTGTCTAGCAAGCTGTTCATGTGCAGCAAAAGAATACACAGACTGCAGTTTGTGTGTCTCACTGTGGAGGAAGGGTAACAACAGACCGAGAATGCAATGACCCACTGAACATCACTGAACATTATACTGCCCTGGGCCATATGGAAAGGGCGGTATAAAAATCTAAATAAATAAATAATCATGGCTTGCTGTGTGGAGGAGCCAACAGGAGGATGCTATGGCTTACAGGTTGTGTCTAGTTGATCTCAGATTCTATTTAGATTTATAAACAGACATTTTCCCATAGCAGCTTCTGCTATAGTAAAAGAACCCCTTTCAGCATTAAACTCAGCTTGCTGGTAAAGCATTTATTTTGCATCTCCGGTGCACAATTTCTGATGTCACCTACTACATTTACAGTGCAATTCTATGAAGAGTTAGTCCAGGGTAGAAGACTGCACTGGTAACTAGAGTTAACTTAGAAGCAGCTTTCTCTGCCTGTAAACCCCTAAAAAAAAAGGATTCTAAAACAGTACTAGAAATTGAACAGTGGTCTAATTGGGTATAAGTTATGTTGCATATGGTGCCTGCTAGCCACCCATGGATCTGTAGCAACTTCATTCAAAGTGAAAGGACCAATGGTGAAAAGGATACCATTTTTCAAAAGCCTGTTCAAGTCCTGCCTGTTTTGAGTCTCCAGAGAGGGGCTGTGATTCAGTGATGAGATAAAACTCAGTGATAAAATAAATGCTAATGGAACAGAAGGATCCCACAGCCAGTCATTCACATACAGGAACTCCAGTAGCAACAGCTGGAAAAAAATCTTTCACTGCCTGGTATCCTGGGAAGTCATTATCAGTATGAGTAGGTAAATACTGATATAGGCAGAGCATTGGTACATGCCATCATTTTATTTGAAATGTATCACCTTGGATTTAACAAGGATATTTTTCTTTCTTTTTGTTTCTTTCTTGCCATCAGAAACAGAATCTGGAAATGTTTTCCTTTCAAGACAAAAGGCCAATGGTGGGAATTACCATCTCCAGGTCCTGAGAGAGCTCCTACAGTTTCAAGATTTCAATTTCATGGAGTCATAGGAGAAGCCACACCTGGAGGGATTTCCCTTTCAATGCCCCTCTTAAACATACATGAGACCTCTTTACATAAGGACAAGGCAATCATGACAAAAGAATTCTTGCAAGATTTGTTTCTGCAGATAATTACATTTTTCACTTTGTAGTGACATTGATTTTTTTTTAAAGAAATGCAGCACAAATACTGATGAACAGAAAAATGGGACAGACAACACTAAATTTTATATAACCGGGGAAGGGAGCTGGAAAGAGGTTGGGATGGGCAAGATATTTATACTGTAGAATACAAATTAAAAGTACAAAATTAAAAGTACAAAATACAAATTAAAAGTACAAAATTGACTGAAACTGATCACCAGAGCTCCAGAGAACCTGTCTGCATGATGGACACCATTTGTTTGTCCTGAAATTCATAGTTCCCTTTTAGACAGTACAATTTTAATCAGACTTCAGTGAAATTTCATCCATCTTGTTTGATCCAGCTTGTTATTGTTAGCCCTTTATCTTTTGCCACACATAATCATCTATGTATACTAAATCCCTATTAATTGGCGGTCTGCACAATTACAACTTAAACCCCTTAAAGACAAAGGGAAGAAGAAGGATTTAATAATGATATATGCCTAGATGAGTCATGCTCTCACGAAGGACTGAGCTAATGCCCACTGATGCCCACTGAGCAAATGTTGGAGGAAAATACAAGGCAAATGTGCAGGCAGTAGGCTCATCAAACGAATAATGACTGTCAGCCTCTTGTGGACAATGGAGCGTGTGAAGGCTGGAATGTCCCAGGAAACCTGCCATGAAAGTTCACCTGAGCACATTTCATGAATCCAGAAGAAGTGATAGCTAATGGAGCAAAGGACCTGTGGGGCATGGGCAAGTCAGAAGCAAGTTATCAAAAGGATGTCTGGTGACCTTTGAATCTGATGTATTGGAATCTAGAAGACCTCAGAGGATAGGTCTGTAGGTCATTGTCAGAGCATCCACTTTGCATGCAGAATAGGGATGTGGAATTGGGTTTTTCTGGTCCAAAAATATATCTGAAAAACACTAATAGTATTTTTATATAGTCAGGTCTCTCAAATCTGTCTGCCTGTCATCTAATATAATCTAATCATCTGTTATTAGATTTGCATGCAACCCTTCCCAACAGATTCACTGTGGCTTACAACATCCTTATCAATTGTTGTTCCTCTATATATTTATGAAACAGCCTAGGGGGTGGGACGTGTCCGGCTGTCCAAGTTGGAATATGGCCAATGAGAGTGCAGCCAGCTTTGCCCTGATTGGCCCTGCCCCTGCAGCTCCCGCCCTCTGCCCCTGGACTCTAGCCTCTTTGCTCTCAGACGCACCTCAGTGCCTGGAGCCAGCAGCAGGTAAGGGGAGAGGGCCTGGGCAAAGGGTCATGGTGGAGGCCTTGCTAATGAGGGCCTCCCGGCCTGTTGACTGACTGCCTGCTAAGGAGCTCTATCCCAGGCATCCTAATGAGCTGCCCAGCCCCTGCCCACCCCACTTTATCTGGCCCAAAGCCACCTTAAGCTGCCTGGCCAGGGGCCGGGGGCATGGACCCTTTCAAGGCCCATTCTTAGGAATGGCCTTTGAAGCTAGTTCTATATGATTCAAACACATAAATATATTAAAATCAGCTGAATTAATTTAAGTTAAAAGGTGAATCAAAGTTGCCACCTTCTCTCTGATGGGAGGAACACGATGTTAAAATTCAGTTGTTAAAATGGCCAATATTTGATAATAATCTAGAATTGTTAAATGCTTTTAGTGGGGAGGCCAAATATTGTCAGAAACAATTTTAGGCCTCAGCCACATACCTGGCTGAATAGCCTCAGCCACATACCTGGCTGAATAGCTCTGTTTTACAGGTCCTGTGGAATTGTTTAATGTCCTCCAGGGTCCTGATCTTCCTTGGAAGAGCATTCCACCAGGCTGGAGTCAAAGATCTTGAGCAAATCTTGTGTGTCCTAGGGCTTGGTATTGGCTTGCCAGTTTCCCCCCCCCCCCTCCTTAGGAAATAATGGAGGATGACTAGGGAACCTTGTTCAGGACCCTTGGCCCAACTGATTTGACATTTGGGGTTATTTAAAAGACAAGTACCAGTATCACCCCTGCAGTTTTGGTGCCAGTCCCTTTAAAAACATTAAGCAAAAGAACAAGGAAGGAACATAGTGTAAAAAAACACTGTGCTTTTGTGACTGATCTTTAAAAACACTCCCCAGCTCCTGAAAAAGATTCCCCAGAGGGAATAATGGAATATCATACCAGTATTTGGAAACCAGGGAAGTGGGAATACTCATATTTTTCAGATGCAATATACCTGGACGAGTAAAATACAAATCTTTTTTATTGTTTATTATTTATTTTACTGCACATCTCTAATGCAGAAGGTCCCAGGTTCAGTGACAGACATCTCTTGTTAAAAGGTTCTTTTAAAAGACAATGCAGAAGACCTCTACTTTAAAGATAGGAGACCCACTGCCAACAAGAATAGGCAATATCAAGCCTGGTAAAATAATGGCCTGGTACAGTATTACAGAAGAACTATACAAGAGCGAGCTTAACATCCCTGATGACCACAATGGGGTAGTTACTGACCTGGAGCCAGACATCCTGGAATGTGAAGTCAAATGGGCCTTAGGAAGTCTGAGCAACAATAAAGCTAGTGGTAGTGACAGCATTCCAGTTGAACTATTCAAAATCTTAAAGGACGATGCAGTAAAAGTGCTACACTCAATATGCCAGCAAATTTGGAAAACTCAACAATGGCCACAGGATTGGAAAAGGTCAGTTTACATTCCAATCCCAAAGAAGGGCAATGCCAAAGAATGTTCAAACTACCGCACCATCGCACTAATTTCTCATGCTAGCAAAGTTATGCTCAAAATCCTACAAGCTAGGCTCCAGCAATATGTGGACCGAGAACTTCCAGAAGTACAGGCAGGATTTCGAAGAGGCAGAGGAACTAGAGATCAAATTGCCAACATACGCTGGATCATGGAGAAAGCTAGGGAGTACCAGAAGAACGTCTACTTCTGCTTCATTGACTATGCTAAAGCCTTTGATTGTGTGGAGCACAACAAATTGTGGCAAGTTCTTAAAGAGATGGGAATACCAGAGCATCTTATTTGTCTCTTGAGAAATTTATATGCAGGTCAAGAAGCAACAGTGAGAACTGAACATGGAATCACTGACTGGTTCAAAATTGAGAAAGGAGTTCGGCAAGGCTGTATACTGTCGCCTTGCCTATTTAACTTGTATGCAGAGCACATCATGAGAAATGCGGGATTAGAGGAGTCACAAATTGGGATCAAGATTGCAGGGAGAAATATCAACAACCTCAGATATGCAGATGATACCACTCTAATGGCAGAAAGTGAAGAGGAACTAAAGAACCTGTTGATGCGGGTGAAGGAGGAGAGTGCCAAAGTTGGCTTGAAACTCAACATCAAGAAAACAAAGATCATGGCATCCGGCCCTCTCAATTCCTGGCAAATAGAAGGGGAAGAAATGGAGATAGTGACAGATTTTATTTTCCTGGGCTCCAAGATCACTGCAGATGGGGACTGCAGCAAAGAAATTAAAAGACGCTTGCTCCTGGGGAGGAAAGCTATGGCAAATCTAGACAGCATCCTAAAAAGCAGAGACATCACCCTGCCAACAAAAGTGCGTTTAGTCAAGGCTATGGTCTTCCCAGTTGCAATGTATGGCTGCGAAAGTTGGACCATAAGGAAGGCCGAGCGTCAAAGAATTGAGGCTTTTGAACTCTGGTGCTGGAGAAGACTCTTGCGAGTCCCTTGGACTGCAAGGCGAACAAGCCAGTCAGTCCTAGAGGAGATCAGCCCTGACTGCTCTTTAGAAGGCCAGATCCTGAAGATGAAACTCAAATATTTTGGCCACCTCATGAGAAGGAAGGACTCCCTGGAGAAGAGCCTAATGCTGGGAGAGATCGAGGGCAAAAGAAGAAGGGGACGACAGAGAATGAGGTGGATGGATGGAGTCACTGAAGCAGTAGGTGCAAACTTAAATGGACTCCGGGGAATGGTAGAGGACAGGAAGGCCTGGAGGATCATTGTCCATGGGGTCGCGATGGGTCGGACACGACTTCGCACATAACAACAACAACAACAGTATTAGATATTGCTCTGTTCATGTGACTTCTTCTGTTAACCACAATCTAAGATGGAAGATAAGGGGGAAAGCAACAAGGAGCTGCACTTCCACTTCCAAGGTTTCAAGTACCCCTCTAGGAGCTGCCCAGTGGATGCTACTAAACCAGGGGTAGTCAAACTGCGGCCCTCCAGATGTCCATGGACTACAATTCCCAGAAGCCCCTGCCAGCATTCGCTGGAGGGCCGCAGTTTGACTACCACTGTACTAAACACTTCTAGAGATTTGTTTTCACAATAGACCTGTGGCATAAACATGGTAGAGGAATGTCCATTTGCAACTCTCAAGTTCCATGGAGTGGGGGGTGGGGGTTGAAGCAGGTCCTACCAAGGCAAACCAATCTTCCTGTTAAACGGCGCAAACAGTCTCCTTCTCAACCAGGCTGTCTCACAATAAAGTTACAGCTCCACAAAAGTATCAGATTGGTAAGCCTGGAAATGAATTTAGTGTTTCATATGATAGCAACTCCAAAGCAATTTTTCTCAGCCTGTGGTCCTTTGTTTTCGCCAGTCCCTCCACCCACTCGCTCCACCTTGAAGCGCCAGCTCTTTTAATCAAGAACTTTCTGATCTTTCCTTGGCTTGAAAATTCAGAGTGTGTCTCTCAGTGAAAAATAACCGCTCCTCTCAAAACACATACCTCATTCTCTTCCTTGGGCTTGGCCTTAAGGAGGAGTAAGCTCCTAAACCTCAGTAATATCCTGGTATCAAGTGCAGTTGACAGGTAATGGGGAACTTGAAAGAGCTGAAGATATTATACACTGCAGGTCTGTTATTTACTGAGGCACAGTTATCAAGCTGACAATGAATAGTGTTGAAGGAAGGAATAGCAGAGCCTCAGCTCTTCAAGAAATCTTATAACTACTTGCCAGTCCTTTGGGTTTGGACAAAGAGAATCAAGAGAGAGCAGCACAGACTGTGCTTTTATAAGCCACATTTTAATTGGTCATCAGAATGATAGAGGGGTTGAAGAGAAAGAAAAAAGGCCAAAGAATGAGCCCCAAAATGGTACTTCTGTGTGTTTTTCAGTGCTGGAGATTTTTTTTATTTATACTCAAATAGTTCCCAGAATGTTCCATCTAACATCTAGTTAAAGTTTGTTCTATCTCACACTTCACAACCTGAAATATAGATTGTGTTTTGCTTTTTCAGAAACTCCATTGGCAAAGGATATTTCAGTCTGAGTTTTCTGTTAAAAAATACTTATTTATAAACTGGCATATTTGAATTTCCATTTCCAGTTCAGTCACCAAAGCAATCTGCCATGAGTGTAGCCCACTACAGATGCAATTCCATGCCCATTACAGTGGATAGGGGTAGGGGTTCAGTCCTACTTGGGACAAAACAAAACAAAAGTAAGTATAATACGAAGGATCCAATGAAGCATTCCCAAAAACTGAAGAAGTTTTGGCCACTGAATGCATCTTTCATGGCTTCCCCTTCCCATGGCAGCCTAAAATTCCTCTGAAATCTTTCCATGTGGAATGGCCTTAAACTTCTCTGGTGCTACCTTACACACACATCTGAGTTTCCCTTTAATGCTTTCTAACTCTCAGACAGGCAGCAAAAACAGGACTTTATCAAGCCCCTTCCTGGCCACCAAATGCTTCCAAGCTTAATGGGTCACCAATCATGCAAGTCTGGAACAGGATAATCTACTAGAAAGGTGTCCACAAGGCATTCCCAATGTATTATTGCAGACTGAGACCACTTTTGATTACAGGAGTGACAGTAGTGCACCCTACATACATCAGCTGAAAACCTTGGCAGTTTTGTGACAGTCCTCCATTTAGATGGTTTCTGCTGGGATTCCAATTCTAACCTAAACTAAGTTTTGTGATTGGTGAACTAACATGCAGTGACAGTTCTGTAACAGTTACAGATCTAATCTTCAAAGAGGAAAAAGTAGCAAAAGAAGATAAAGTGCCTGCAACTGTTGGCAAACTGCCTCAACCCACTGGAAAAAGAAAAGAATCGCTTCTCTTTTCTCTTCTAGAAAACTGTCAGTGACACACATTGATCCTTGCAGATGGATGTTGGGTCACCAAAGACTGCAGTTTCTTGTTTTCCATCCATAGGGAGGTTGTTAACTGTGCATGGCGCTAACAGACTTGTTAATATTGCAATAAACAAAGGTCCTCACATTAGCTTGTACATAATTAAATAGTAGCCATGCCCCCTCCTCTAATCTCGGGTAGGGTAATACTGTCCCTCGTGCCATTGGGTCATCAAAATCACACACACACACACACACACACACACACACACACACACACACACACACACACACACACACACACACACACACACACATATATATATATATATATATATATATTTAAAATATTTTAGAATAAAAATCAAAGCATTTATGAGATATTCAGAGGAAAGACTTCTTCTGCTATTCCCCCACCTGACCTCTGCCATTAAAACACCTTAATTCTGAGACATTTTCTGGCTATTTCTCCCACTTGTGATAATGGGCCAGAATGGAAAGATTATCCAAGAGTATTCCTACTTCATTGCTTAAGCTAACAGTACTGTTCTAGTCAGGGCTGGTTCCCCAGTCAAGCAAGCTCATGACTGGGAACAAATAGCAGGGGGCTCTGTTCATTCCTAGCAATTCAGCAGTGCAAGAGGTGACAGGTATCACCTCACGGAGCTGTGCCATAGTCATGAGTCCAAGGAATTTGCCACAGTGCCTCAGCTCAGCTCCTGCCAGTAAAACAGGAGGAGGAAGAGGTAAGTATACCTTGCTGGAGGTGACAAACATCTTGAACCAGCTCTGGCGACAATGCTTGTTGGATTTACTTTAGACCTTGGCTGATCTGGTTTCAAGTTCTTCCCCATGGTTCATCTGGCCAGCAAGGTATTGGTGCATGAGGGGTCACAGGTTGTCAGGCAGACCACTGGAGCTGCCCACAAGTGTGGAAGCAAAGACAAGCCTGGAGAGCTTGAAACAGGCCTGAAGAGCTTGAAGCAAGGAGCTGTCCATATATCTACACAAGCTGGTTTCATAGCATGTTAAACCAGCAGAGGCTAGATCTCATTGGCGGAGTTCTATAGAGTAGCGATCCCCAACCTGTGGGCCGCGGACCACATGTGGTCCTTCGACTAATTGGAGATGGGCCTCGAAGGATGCCTTCTCCCCCCCCGTCCTTTTACTTCATCCCCCCCCCCAGCCCTTTACAACATACTTCATTGTTGCGGCCTGTCTGTATCTTATTTTGAAGGGATGTTTAAACATTACCATAGCGATCAGAGAGTATTAGGGCAGTGGTTAAGAGTAGAGGAGTAAACTACCCCTCCCACCGGGCCTCAGTAAAAGGCGTTGAGTGGTCCCCAGCGTTGAGTGGTCCCTGGTGATAAAAAGGTTGGGGACCACTTCTATAGAGACCTGAGAAATCCACATTTCCTGTTGAACAGAGTAGTATTCCTCATCCTGTCAAGACTTAGAATGTTGTGCTCTCCTCCCAAATAGGACAGGCTTGAGCTGCTAGGTTTGTACGCCCATTTTTTTCTAGCCTTCTAATTAGGCCCACTGTCACATTTTTTGCTCATAAAAGATATTATGAGGGGTTCTGAAGGCAGGTCAATCCTCTTAGAGGTTTTTTGATTTGCCCTGTGGGCAGTGGCTCAGTGACATCTGCTTAGTGTGCAGAAAGTCCCAGGTTTTTCTTCCTTGGCCTCAGCCCAGTAGAATATTCTTCCTGAGGAGATCTTTCTGATCTTTCTGGAGAGAGTGGCATGTTTGCCGCCTCAGGTGTGATGGGCATGGGGTCTCCCTTTTTAGAGTCTAAGCTGATGGGGGCCTTGAGGAAAGTAAGAACCATGGAGACCCTATCCCTCTGTGGAGTCTTTGTCACATGTTGGGATTGGGGCAGGTCTTGACATATGCATCCTTCTTATTTGAGGGGAAAGAGCTACTTCAGAATAATTAAACCCTTCCCAAACACATACACACATTCCAACAGGTACAGTACTTCTTGAGCAATCAACAGTTTCAAATCCTTGTGTATAGGAAAGTATAAAGGATTTATTCTGACTATTGTATGAGACAGTTGCCTCAAAACTAATTTGTATAGACATTGGATTCTCTCACAGGAGCAATGCTCAGACAATCAATAATTAACTCTGTCAGACGGCTTCAGGCCAGAACCAATTATGCTGCAATGCAGACATCTTCAGCCGCTTATAAATAAAAAGGAAACTGGAAAAAAAGTAAATAAAAAGCATTCTTTACTAGCATGATAAATAACCCTTCTCAGTTCAGCAAGTTTTCACCTACAATGGTTTGTCTTGGTGATTACAAATAATCAATAACATAAGAAAAACAGGACAAGATGGCCTAACCTATGGCTCCTCTTCTTCTATGGAACACTGATCTTGTTATTAAATATCAACTCTTCACATTTTTAAAAAAATATATAGCCTTTATTACTTTCCCCCTCTGTTTAGAAGTATGTGGAGAAAATAGTATTAGATCTCTTCAGGCTAGGCATGTGCCAGCGTCCTAACAACACTGACAAGGTTGCCAGGTTTATGTTGTATAGAACCTCTAAGAAGATCAAGGGCAAGGACTTCTGTTTGCACACTTCACCTCCTTGAAAGGTCACTGAGAGGGTCTTGTGGAAACTCTGGAGTTGGCACTGCATTGTGGGCACATAAAAACTACCTCTCCAGAATACAGCAGAGAGAAAAATGTCATGAGGTGATAAAACTATCTGTGATAAAAGAGAGAGGTGGCAGAAGGAGTCTATGCAATGTTGTGATTACAGTGCTGACCAAGGACTGGAAAGACAAGAATTTAAATCCTCCCTAAACTTGGGGATGGACTGTGACTCAGTGATATCTGTTTAGTATGCAAAAGGTTCCATGTTTTTCTGCCTTAGCACCAGGCTGGTGGAGTACTCTGCCTGATGAGATCTTAAACAATCCTGGAGGGCCTGCAAGATGGAGCTGTTCCATCAGGCCTATAGTTGAGGCCAGGAAAGAACAGAATGGATGCTGGCCTCCCTGCCTGACAAGCCACCCACCAATAAAAATCTCTCCAACTTAAAAATCTCTCCTTAGATAGATTCAGATTATGAGGAGAAGGCAGAGTGGGATAAAAATGTAATTGTTAGATAGCATGGACATTCTTCACCTGAAACAAGTCTTCAGAATGGATCTGTCCTCAGAAGAACATGAAGGAATGACTGTCTGTGGTCAGTCTTGTCTAGCAATGTTTCCTGAAGCTCCCCCTTTTACTTTTACTGTAATTCTCTGAAAATATCACTGGTTTGAAATAAATGAATGGCCTGAGAAGTTCTTGGGCTGGTGATTGGTGCTGTGCTTCCCCAGCCACAATAAGCAGCTTGTAGGATTCTCACACACTATAACAATAGATGCAACTTCCCTTTGTCATTACATGCTCACCACTGTCACAGTAAATACATGTTAACTCTAGCCCCACTTCATCATGACACAACATACTCATTATCCATTGGAGTTATGGTTTTAGATTATTTGTTTCATCAGTTGGGCTAGTTTACATTCTATGAATTTCTAGGAAGCCAAGTGGAGGCCCTCTCTCAGCTTCTCCTGCACACTCATCCTTCAATCTGCACAGGTGTTATCTCAAATTGGAGCAGAATAACTGCAGTGCCACACCGATACCATCATTGATTTATCTTCTTTCACTTTTATCCTGATAAATGCCCAAATTCAAGTGAGAGAAAGAATATCTCTTTACAGCTTGGAAAGTGGCAAGAACAGTCAACACAGTGGGCCAACCGATGGAAACACAGGTAGATAATCTAGTGGCCTCTATTGGTGGTGAACCGTCAAGTCTAAGAGATAATGTTATGGGGATGTGGAATGGTATGGTATAGCCCAACCTAGACAGACCTTGGAACCAAGGAAAACTCTGCAGGGAAAAGCAAGAGCTAACTACTGCTGCTTGTCCATTTCCTTGTCTATTGTTGGGATTGCCATAAGTGGGTTGCAACTTGATGGCACATACATACTTAAGGGATAAGGTTGCCAGCCCTTGAATTCAAGACTTCTGACATTCATTTTTAAAAATAATCTTAGCATTTTTCAAGTTATGAACAAAGTGTGACACATTTATTAACTTAACATGGCTGAACTCAAAGTCCTCTTTACATCCTTTTGGAAAAAGGACCTGTCTAAAAACCCCAAATCCTGTTATCTCTCCAGATCAGGCTTTGTCAACCACGGTTTAATGAAACCCTGGGGTTACTTGATTGCTCTGGAAGAGTTTCCTGAATGAGTGGGAGTTAATTTTTCTATATATATTTTAAAAGCTGTTTAACATTTCTTGAGTGATATGACCATCTATGGTCCCTTCCCCAAATGGCCAATGAGGGGTATGGAGGGGGTGAGAAGGGGAGGGGCCAGGGTGAGCATGTACACAGCTATGCTTCCCAGCCATATTCTGCATGATGGGGGTTCTTTGAAGTCTGAAGAATGTTTCAGGGGTTTTTCAACAGTAAAAAAGTTACGAAAGGCTGCTCCAGACCTATGATTTCTTATGCATCCCAGACCACCACTGTTCTTTTGTTTGCTCTTTGGTTTCTTGATCTGTGCTCGGATACTTAAATCATCATCATCTTTGTAAATTATAAGTGTTTAGCCCATTTGGCCCAGGATATGACAGTGAGGTCTACAGCTGAAATGCTAAATAAAGAACCTTAATTCAAGCCAAGCCTCAGCATGTAAGCAATTTTTTCCCTGTGACTGACACAGCATTGGTAATAAGAGGTTATTTTGGTTTCCATATATGAGTGACAGTCTGACTTTTTAAACAAGGCATGCATTTTGCTCGGCTCACTCTCAACGTGAAGCTGCCAGCACACGTGTTGTTCCACTGGGAAGGGGAACAAAAAAACATCATTTGCATCTGCTTGATAAATAGAAGGCACAGGTATCTGGCACCCAGGGGATTCATCCCATATGTAAGTAAAGAGCAGAAAGATCTACAATGTATGCAGAAAGGAGATTTAAGGAGAAAGCACCTATATTTATTTCATCTACTCAAGCATAATCTTCCAATTGTTTGATGCTATGCTTCATGGGCTTTGTTCATTCCCATGTCTAGTAGCAGCAGCTGCTTAAAATAGTGTCCCCCACAGCACATAAGAGTATTTTTCCCCAGCTAAGTTTGCATATCCTTTATTACTTCTGCCCAAACATTAGCCAGCATATGTAGATTGGCATAGATTCTGCCTCAACCAGAGCCATCAAGCAGGCAGGCACTACCCCAATAACAAGTTTGTTCAGTTTCTCTCTCCTTAGTCCCACCCTACAATATGCAAAAACTCTGTACAACATGGGAATGTGAGATGTGAAAAGAGAGCAGCCCCTTGTTATGAGAATTTGCAGCCATTGACTTACTAGGGGCTGCTTTGTAGCCTCAGGGCTGGGCACCAGGTGGAAAGGGAGGGCACATATCTCCTGCCCCGGTGCTTGGGGTTGGGCACTGCCACAAATACATGGCTGATGTTGCCTATCCAGACTAAAGTCCCAACTACACAATAAGGTCTACACAAATTCTGCAATCATTAAGTTTAGATCTAGGGAATGAATGGTTGCAAACATGGATGAAATCCATTCCACCCGATATCCATAACTTAATAAACACTAACGAGGGGCCTGCAGCATTTGATTTGCCGCATCAAGTATAAGAGACAGCTAATAGAAAATGAACAGGTTTGGGCAGTTGTGCAGGCCTGCTGTTTAAATGGGGTCCCGAAAGTGATTGTGGTGCATCCCCCAAACTATTTTCCATCTGTCACAGGAGTGAGAGCATTGTGCTTTCCAGGGAGATGTGACAGAACTCTTTGCACTCTCACCAGCTGCAGTTGAGTGAATTGAAAATTTTGATATTAGTATTTAGGGGGATGGCCCAATCTGTCTGTATCACCATTGTACCTATTTGGCTCCATATTTTATATTATTATATGCTTCCTGTGTGTAACTCTGCCATATGATAAATAATACAAGGTCTAAGGTTCCCTGGGTGGGGCAGCTTTCTAGACAGTCAGGCAATTGCTTGTCTCCCAGGAATAATTCCTGCAGGGCTGGATCAGGAGTGGACCCGAGAAGCAAGAGCTCCAGTCTGGTCTTCCCTTCCCCTACTTAAAGCCCCATTGCTAGTGCTTGGATGTTCAGTTGGCTCTGGACCTCCCTCCCTCCCTTTGTTATGTTTTGTTGTGCAGTTCTTAACTTTGTATTCTGTTCTTGTCACAGATCTATGGTGGTTTCAGGAACTGGGTCAAATATATTTGGGAGGGAGGCTGCACCGGTTTGCTCACCCTGGATGCAGACTCCTAAGAGCTGTTGGTGGTTTGAGCCCTGCAGTGGCATGCTTAGCTCAGGGATCATCATCTGGCTCCACTTCAAGGTGGCAAGAATTGCACAAAGAAGCTTGTGCCCAGGTGTGCCCACTTGCTTGCCATGCCAGGTTACTCCCAGCATGCAGGTTGGGGATGGGTCACCTGATGCACTCCCCTAGCTCTTTCCCCTTCTCATATTTCTCTCCCTGCCCTTAGGGCTGCAAACAGGACTACATGACCGAGAGAACAAACCGGACGCAACTGCTGATCCAGTTTCACCATCATATGATTAGATCATCTTGTGGACTACAAATGGATAAGTATGTTTTACAAATTACTAATTCCTCATGGGATCCACACTAAATATTTCTCTGTGAGGCTGTTTCTGTTGACAGCTGTAGCATGTGGAGCAGCTTAACTCTGTTTCACAGCAAATTTCAGTGCCACAGCCTGCTACTGAACATTTGGCAACAAGATAAAAATGCTTCCCAGAATGGGTGCGATCCACCCAGGGAGTCATTCTGCATGGTCTAGCTGTTGTGCTTGCTATTGATGTCCAGCATACATGTAACCATTGGCTAAACAAGGATAAGCAGTTCTACTCAGAATCCTACTCAAGTCTATTCAGTGGTGTTTACTCCCAGGAAAGTATTCTTAGGAATGTACTGTTGGTACATACATAAAACTGAACAAAAAGGCATGCTCTTAGGTTGACAATCAAAGAAATGAGACACAGAAAAGAAAGAGGAAAAGGAAGATCAATTCCAAAACAATGGGTTGAGGAGGTGCATAGGAATGCTATCAATTTTCACAGACCCAGACTTTTGACTCAAAATTCTGCACTCTAAGTTTGCACATTTCTTATGAGACTCAAATTGGCATGCCATTTCCCCCCTTTCCATTTGCTTTCCTTGTGCAGAATTTTCCCCTTGAAATGTTCTGCAATGTTTGGTTTCATTTTTCCCCTGAATTTTTTTTTCATGAATTGCATATAACTGATATACACATTTCAGGGAAAGAAAGAATGCCAAAAACAAGCAAAGAGAAAAGGGATATAAGAAAATAGGAAGGAGGGAGGGAAGGACTATGCTTCTGGGTATTTAAACAAACTGGCGAAAGGAACCAGATGGATACCATGAGGTCAAGCATTCCAATGATGAGGTGCAGGGAACAGATAAAGTAATTTGGAGACTAGTGGAGCAGCTGCCACATTGTCTACTGGAAAATTTATGATGCTGGGGCCCTAATATTAATATTTTCCTGGCTTCTTAATTCTGCATCGTGGAGAACTAGCTTCCTCTATTATTGTATCCATCTGGAAGGCAGGGGAGTCTGCATTGCAGGGCAGAAACAGCCCCTCTTTAGCTGCATGTTCACCAAACAGGGTGTAAATGTAAACAGGTTTGCACAATAGCAATAAGTATTTGGCTCAAAGAATTATTTGCAGTTACAAGCTATTCGGGTTTGAGGCTATTTGTTATGAACAATGCCTCCAATATTGACAGGAGGGTGATATTATTTCCATGACATTATTATTGGTTGCTGTGCCAGCCGGTAGAAGGCCCCTCTGTGCCTTTTTACAGCTGAGGATTTTATTGTTTGCATTGTTGTATTTCCAGATCATACCCTTAACTGCTTTCAAATATGGAATTTGATATTGGATGACATTGGCAGGGAAATAAAATGGAATATATTTGTCAAAAAAACTAAGAGCATATCTGTTTCCTCTTACACTGTGCAACTTTCTCAGATCACCAGAGAAGCCTAATCTTCAAATGAGAAATAATGAAGAGCAGCCCAAGTAGAGGACGATAGCAATATAGTAGGGAAAAAGAAAAAGAAATGGTTGCACATGAAATTGGAATATATTTTTAGAAAAATGGATTTAATATGATTAAAACTACAAATCAGTGCAGTTCTGCCTACAGCTATTCAGTTTACATGTGTGTGGTCTTATTTAACTAATGGGGGGGGTGTTCCAAAATGTCAGTAGTTTATTAATGTTTTTCATAAACCAGAGTGCATATTTTAAAAATTAAGGGGTGGAAAAGACTAGGCAGTTAAGAAAACTAAAGCTGCACTTAGGTTTTCTTAAGAGAGGGATATTACTGCTTCCTTCCATCCCAGTTCTCTTATCTCTCTAAAACCTTTAGGAATAACTTAGTATGGGGCTGGAAATGGGAGGTAGCAATTAGCAAAACTCACCACTCTCTTCTTAAGAAAATGAAGTGCACTTCATTTTCTTAATGAACTTGAATCCAGCCCAGTTGCTCCTAACAGACCATTTTTAAAGCAACTAGGTATTCCATTCTTTTGAGAAATAGCATGGTTGTAACGGTTATGGCTGTTGGAATATGCAAGATCTGCAATGTGCATAACTGAGTAGATTACATGGGGTATCCTGCAGGGGGCATCAGAGAAGATGTATATTGAGTTAGATAGGATAGGAACTTCCTGATGAATTTTGAATTATCTTCTCCAGTGTCCTGATTGGCTGAACAAGAGCCTTCCTGCTTTTGGATCACACTTGTTGACTGCTTGGCTCCAGAACAGTAGTTGAACAGAAGAATGACTGCAGCTAGCTAGATAGTTAGGCCCCCTACCATAGTTGATTCTCTTTCCTCCTTAAATAAAATTAGTTTATTCTTTAAGCAGCCTGATGATTCACACTATCTGCATATTCAGACTCTGCCTACAATGGCATGGAATTACGAATGGAGACACAGGGGCTCAGATCCTCAGCCAGTCAGGAGCCTCATCAGGTTATTTTAGACAAGACAGTCTCCCAGCCTAGCCTGCCTCACCTCTTATGAAGATATAAATCAGGGGCAGACAACTATACATGTTGCCTTGGGATCTATTTGGAAGGTGAAGATTAAAATATAATTGGTCAATATTGATCTAAGTGAGAAACATAATGTCCTTGAAAATCATCTATTATTATGATGTTATGGGTCTTGTGCAGGACATCTTTTGGAATGTTTATGGAGGGTGGGCATGGCTCAGTGATAGAATTCTGTTATTGTTGTTATGTGCGAAGTCGTGTCCGACCCATCGCGACCCCATGGACAATGATCCTCCAGGCCTTCCTGTCCTCTACCATTCCCCGGAGTCCATTTAAGATAGAATTCTACAGGTGTGCAGAAGATCCCAGGTTCTATCCCTGACATTTCCATAGAAATGATTAGATCATAAGTGTTGTCCCTGAGACCCTGGAGTCCTATGCCTGAGACTCTCGAGAAACTCTGCCACTCTGAGTAAGTGGACAATACTTACCTTGACCAACCAAGGGTCTGATTCTGTATAGGACAGCGTTATACAGATGTCTTGATGGATCATTCTCATTGTTACCAATACATAAACTCAGTCCATAGCCTTGATGATGTAAATTCAGGAGGAGGGGGAGGGAGGTCTGCATTCTGAACATCTGATTCTTTTTCATTAAGCACTTCAAGATCACAGATCCTCAAAGGAAGATCACTATTCAGTCAGTACCTAGGAATTAAACACATGAAGAGAAGGGAGGGGGGAAGAGGGAGAGGGAGAGGGAGAGGGAGAGGGAGAAGGAGAAGGAGAAGGAGAAGGAGAAGGAGAAGGAGAAGGAGAAGGAGAAGGAGAAGGAGAAGGAGAAGGAGAAGGAGAAGGAGAAGGAAGGAGGGAGGGTGGAGGAGGGAGAGGGGGGGGAGAAGGAAAATAGCATTCACAGTTACTGATCAAGGTTCCTCCAGCATATTTCTAATTTGTAGGTACATAAGTCATAAAATTAGATTTCTTATTTCTAGCTAATGGCAGAGCTATATAATGCGCTCTAGTTGCAAGTAGCTTTGGTTCCACCCCACCAAACCTGCATTCCCCATCTGATTAATATTTAAATCCTGTAACAGCTTTAATACCATTGATTTATGAACTTCTCATATTGCATATTGATTCCCCTGTGTAAATGTAAATTGTATGTTTTCACTCCCTATCATTACTATGACCTAATCCTTTGATAAGATCTGATAAGAAAAGGGAAAAAGGGGGAGCTAGTTATTAGGTGTTGAAGTCAATGCCTTGGATTCTATCAACCAGGAATGCCAGAAATGTAATGGAAAGGCTCTTTGCTGTTTCCATGTTCCCAGCAGTCTCACGAAACCCACTCCCAATGGGGCATAGGAATTCTCAGGAATGACTTGGAATATATCGATGACGGGTGGGGGCAGGTGTGCATGGTAGAAGGGAGATTTTTCTCCCCTTTGTGCAAGTTCTTGCACTATTTATAGAAGTTAGAGGTGATTTCCACTTATTCTGGTCCTCTGTTTTGTTTTTCCACCTACTGTGTCTCAACATTTTTATCTTTTCACTACTAGAGTTGTGAGCAACTTGAAGGGGAAAAAATCTCTTCCCTTTGACAGAACTTAATATGTGGAAATGGACAGGTGACATTTTTCATGCCCTGGAGGAATAATATTCTTCACAGATTCCTTCCCAATGTGACCTCCCTGGCTTCTTCCCATCAGTTGGTAAACAATACCCCATTAAATCTCTAATATGTGGGCAGAAAAATTGTTCTCCAGGTTGTTGGTAAACCTATCCATTATCTCTTCTTGCTTCTGTAAGCCATAGCTGTATCTATGTTTTTTTTAGCACCACTACAAATGGGGCCAATGCAACCCCCGTTCTGTTATCCTTTTTCCTTCTGTTTTTCCACTCCTAAGTAGGGATGGGTATGAATCAGAAAAATGCAGTTGAATCAGCTCATGGTTGGTGGTCTTATCATGAACTGAACCAAACTGGGAGCTTGGCTCTTTTACTGAACAAGTTTGTGGTTCACCTGACCTGGCCTCCTCCAACACTCCAGGCAAACAGGAAGGGAAACCCCTTGGAGCCTCAAGGCTGAAGAGGAATGCCGCTCGCTACCTTGTTGGCTGATCACCACACTGCTCCACCTCTCTGGCCTTCCCAGGTCCCTTCTTGCTGCTGCAGACAACAAGCTGTACAGCCACAGCACCAAGTGAAAGAGGCCAGAGCCAGCACACATGGCGCCTTTTATAGGCTACATGCATCCCCACCCATTACAGCATGATATTCCCTTGTGTCGTGCCAGCCAAATGCATGCATCTCCCGTTTTTTTCCTCACAAAATACATAAAAACAGCTGAGCAGCAGGGAGCATCCTACTTACTCCCTGCCACTCAGCTGTTGCATGCTTTCTTGTGCATTAAAACATTAAAGAGACTGCACAAGAACAGATGAAAAACAGCTGAGTGGCAAGAGACTCCCTGTTGCTCAGATGTTTTTCATTCTTTCTGAAAACACTGTTTAAAGAAACTCTGTTCTCTTTCAATGTGCCTCTTCTTGCTGCCTGCTTCTCTGTCATGTCAACTCACAGCCTGGGTGAGTCAGGGGCTTTTAATGTCATTAATTTTCAGGGTAGCCAGATATTGGAAGCAACAAAAAAGAAAACCTAAGTATTTCTGCAATATCATTGTTTTTAATGATGAATTTTCTACCCCTTTTCCTGTGTGACAGCCACTTTTAAGCCACAGGGAAGATGTAGGGGTTCCTACAAGCTGAAGGAAGTTACTTGCTATTTATTCCAACAACTGCAAGCCCTTCAGTGATATTGTATGGAATTAGTTTTGCTTTTCTCTGGCTTGAAAGAATGTTTAGGAAAAGAAAAATCACTTGGTAGCTTCGAGCTACAACTTATGATTCATACTTTTAATTTCATATTCAAAGATCTGGGAAAATAAATAATGAATGGGCTGGGTTGGAGAAGACCGGTGGTGAGTGGATTTGGTTTCATTGCCAGTATGGCATGGAGAAATTCATATCCAAAGGGATAGATTGCGGTTATTGCTCAGCTCTCTGTTATTGTAACATATTATTCATGTTGTTTGCATACTAAGGAGATATGTTTTCCATTTTGGACTTTACTATTAATTAAAGAGGTTTCTTTGCAATGTCCACAAGAAACCTTAGCATTCTGATTTACTAATAATATTATGGATTGACATTTTTTAAAAATCAAATGAAGATTGTGTGCCCTACCCAGCACTGGAGAAATGGGTGGTATTGCTTAGTTAGAGAATAGATTCAGGTGTGCGGTGCCATGGAATACCTTGGGTTGGATCAAGCCAGTTTTTTCACCCTACCCTATTCAATGTCTCTCCTTACCACAGCCTCCACCGTGCATGGCCTTTCTCTATGCAGGATGCATGTTTCCTTACACTGCCTTATGCTTGGCCATCAAAGTTAAGTAATTGTATCTTCAGACTGTCAGTGGCTTTCCTAAGTCTACAACCTCTCCATTTTAACTGGGTATGCTAGAAACTGAACCTTTCTACATGCCAAGCAGATGTTCTACCACTGAGACACAGCCTTTCCCCTAGTACAGTGGTTCTGAATATTCCTAATGCTGAGGCCACCACCACTGCTACGCCGCCACTGCCAGTGCAGTGGCCTCGGCAACCCAAAGGGGGTTGCAGTATTAGGAAGGAAAGGAAAGGGAGAAATGAGGGAGGAAGGGGAAAGGAAGGAAGGAAGGAAGGCTTGGAGCTGGACATGGGCCACATGCAGGCATGTAGCTGGTGGGCTCGCCTATCCCCTTGCATTGTTGGTCCCCCTATCTCCCAGGCCCTCTTTCCTGCCTCCTCATAAAGGCGCCCTCCCACCCATGGTGCCTAGGCTGGGGCTTGCCTTCCCTCCTAGCTCCCACCCACTGGCAGTGACAGCATGATGGAGGTAGCCTCAGCGACCCCTGGGGAAAAGGTTGATAGACCCTCCCCCCTAGGGGTCGCAACCCCCAGGTTAAGAACCGCTGCCCTAGTAGAAAATCTATGCAGGGCTTGAGATACTGAGCAAGTGTTTGGGACATCCATGCTTCATTTTCTTTTTAAAGATCTCTGTGTCGGACTAGCTCACTTCTTGACAAATGTGGAAACCTCTACTAGCTCTAGAATATGCATACACTAGGGTTATCAGATATCCTCGTTTTGAAGGACATGTCCTCTTTTTCATGTCTGTTCTCTTTCGCATTCTTTAAAATATCTGATAAAAATGTCCCCTTTTAGGGTTGGAAAGTTATTTTAGTTAGCAGCAATTGTCACGGTAAAGGTATTTAAAATAAGATCTGTCACCGTGATCACTTGTTTGAAGTGGTCATTCAGGCAATATGTCCTCTTTTTTGCTTTTCAAAATATGGTAACCCTGCATAAGTCTGACTGCAGACTAAATCACAGTGCAATCTCAATTGAGTAAATGGCCTTAGAATGGCATGTAGCTTTGTTTGAGATTGCACTTCCAGTTACTCAAACACATCTAATAAAGTCAATTATTACTAAGAAGGCAACATTCCAGAAGAGCTTTCAGATTGCCCAGCCTATAATATGAAAGCATGTGATGCTGGTTGATTGATGAGCTATGCATGTCTGACCCTGTTAGTTGAAAGGCTGACTGCAAGGAAGAGAAGAGTCTGGAGGAAGACACATACATATAATTAATGAACTCCACAGGGAATGGTATCAGTATGTCCTCAGGCCTTCAAAACATAATGGAATCTGGCCTCGGATGTGTTAATTAATGTAGTACATCTAGGAAGGTAACAATATTACAGAACCTAGAAATGAATATTTATAGGTTCTGCAGAGTAGTCACCTCTGTTGCATTGAGGCCAGAACCCTGGGCCCATTCTGCACACAATAGATAATGCACTTTCAATGCACTTTAGAAGTAGATTTTCCTGTTCTGTACAGGAAAATCCAGCTGCCAAAGCACTTTGAAAGGTCATCATCCTTTGTGTGCAGAATGGGCCCTGGTCTCATGCTACCCATTGTACCCTACAGCAGTGGCCCCCAACCATCGGGCCGCGAAGGCCTCGACACCGGCTCCCTCTCCCCGCCCCCCCAGCGAGAAACTCACCAGGCTGCAAGCAAATCGGCCACCAAAGCAGCCAATTCGCTTGCGGCCCGGCAAGCTTCTTTCTGCGGGAGGGGGGGGAGAAGGAAGCGCGGCTGGCGGCATGCCGGCGGCGCAAACATGCATGCGTGGCAGGTCCGAGCATGCACGATTGCGGCCCAAACAGAAGTGCAATGTGCATGCGTGAAACTGCTGTGCATGCGTGTTTGTGGCCCCACCGCGCACAAAGGCACATGTGCGGACCTGCCGCACATGCATGCATGCGCTAGGCTGCCACGCATGTGCAGCGCCTGAATCGCCCTCCCCCCGCCACCGGTCCGCAACCCTGAAAAGGTTGCAGACCACTGCCCTACAGCATCTTTTATGATAGTTTCCCCCAAATATGGTATTGCTGCAGGACAGAAGGGGCATTTAAGATCTGGGGGTAAAGATCCATCTGCCTACTGGGCATAACTCCAGAGAATGATCTCTGTCATGCCTGAGATTGAATTCCCATCTATGCTGATACTTTTGTTATTCAAATTATGCACACATTTTATTTATGAGACCATGGGGGACAGAAATTCATTGGCTAAATACCTGCAAGCCACACTGAGCCCAAGTGTTGAGAAGGGAAGTAAATGTAATGAATAAATAATAATATCACCAAAGACTGTAGTGCTTGGTCAACATTTTTACCTTATGTACCATGAACCTTACATCAGACTGTTCCATTTGTATTTAATTGCTGGTTGTTACATTGTTTACAATATTTCTGCCTTGCCTTTCTCATGTCCACAAAAGCGTATAGGACAAGAAATATGTTAACAACGTTATCAAAAGTAGCCCTTGTCTTAGTGGAAGGCACTTCAGCTCATTAACAGAAAATCTATGAACAGACAGTTTACTATTTCCAAAGATTTCTCATTCATCTCACAGAGTTCCCTGTGGTTTAATGATCTGGCTTGAGGAACAGCTTCTTAGCTGTTGTGGGATTCAGGGAAAAGACAAGAAGAGCTGGGAAGGATCTTTTCCATGAATTTGGTTCCACACACAGTTCTTGGGATCCAAAGATCCAATGATCCCAAGAGCATCTTTTGGAAAATGCATAGCTGCTTCTATCTATGCTTCTATACGTGTGGATTAACTGTATACACTCAGTCACAGCTACATACAGCACAAGTGTATGTCATGGCAACAGAGAATGCACTAAAGGTGCACCTGCAATAACTTCATCTCTGCTGCTAAGCAAGTTTTCACTCTGCCAGAACTTCTTCAGAAGCTCAGGTATGCTACTGTCAGGTCTGTCAAGGGAATGTAGAACACAAAGGCAACAAATAAGATTAAGCATACTTATTCGGCACTGCTGAAGAATAAACAATTGAGAACATAAGGTGAATCTTTAAACAAAAACAAAAAACTGTACAGCAGTTCTGATTTCATGCTTCTGCACTGTGCAGACGGGTCTCTGCTGTTTTTAAAGATATTTTTCCAATGACTGAATTCCTCTTGTGTCCTGAAACTACATTTTGGGTAGCTGCAACCTTTTTCTCATGAGAACAGACACAGAAAAATCTATTTTAAAGGATTTATTTAACAATTTTATAGGTTTTAGTTTTCCACTCAGGGGTTTTCCTGCCTCCTACACTTATTACATTGAAAGCTCTCTAAATATCAGCATTTCCATGGGGAGGCACAAACTTAACACTCATCCTCTTCTTCAGTTCAGGAAAATGCTGTGGTATTTTTTTGTTATTATCTGTCTCTCCTTACAACAGGGTCTTAACAAAAAAATCACCAGCTAAGGATGGCTGAGCTTCTCAATCTGAGACACTAAGCATCTGAATTCCAGAGCCAGGAGGCAACATCAGGGGAAGGCCTCAGCCTCTATGGCCTGATGTTGGCCCTCCAGAGGAACTGCTTGGCTACTGTGTGAGACAGAATACTGAATTAGATGAACTATTGGGCTGATCCAGCAGGGTTCTTCTTCTAGGTGACAAAATCTTTTGAGGTGACAAAATCTCAAGATGCAAATGCAAATGGGACAGACTTGTACCAGTATAAGCCTGCTGTGGTAGGTGAGCTCTCCTTTGCAGCCATCTATGACTGCCCCTGCTCTGAACGATGGCAGGGGAAAAAGAAACAAGCCACATTGGCAGTGGTGCTATGCAGCTTTGGAGGGGTGGGGGGAGTGGAAGTGACATAAGGTACCTCTCAGAATCTTCTAGAAGTGATGTAGAGATGCTACCAAAATTGCACTCCCATGTCTCTGCCTTCAACCCTCCTGCTAGCCTGACATCCCTATACCAGTACTTCCCAATAAGGTCAAGTGATATGAGTTTGCAGGTCAACTAGCTTATGAATGGCAAATGTATATCAATTAATTAGCTCTGAATTAATGCACATTGGTACTAACAAGTAGCCTATTACAGCTACCAAGGTTTTGGGAAAGCCCACCCTGGCTCCATACTCTGTATTACCTATTAATATTACAAATTATTAATATTACATATTAATATTACATATTACTCCCATTCAGAAAGGCATCAATCACATTGTGGGATAATCCCAATCTGACTAATCTGTAGGGTTATGGTTGAACGAACAGTGAACAATCTAATATTCAATTTGTCATTGATGTTATTGTCCTAAGTGATGTAATAACTTATTTAGCAGTCGCCCATTCCAGTCTATTTCTGAAATTCCTTTGCAGTAAAATAGCTATTTTGTGGTAGCCCATTGAGTGTCCTGGGAGTTTGAAATGTTTTCCTTTAGGTTTCTTAGTTTTGTAATTCTTGATGTCAGATTTGGGCCCCTTTCTTCATAGGCTTTGACCTGTTTGTCTCATGTAGAGAACTAAAGGGCATTGTTGACAATGAATGGCATATATAATGTTAGAAGATGAGCAGGTGAATAAGCCCGAGACAGTGTATTGTTAGATCCAGATTGTGTCGTCTGGATGTATGTGGCAGCAAAGTTGGTATCTGGTTTTATTGCAAGCTCTGGCACCAGTGTCCTATGTTCTATGAGAATGTTTTTAAAAGTAAACACATTCTCCCACTGCTAAAACACCAGTCTTTTTTCTGTGTTTGCTTGCTTTGCAGTTTAATCTTCAGTATCACCAAGAGCAAGCTTTGAAATTTGGCTGCAAATCATGCCTCCCTGTTTTGGGATCTGTAATAAGGTCCCTGGTGTAGCATACTGGCAAGAGGTTAGAAAGACTGCTTGAGCAGCTGTTGGAATATATATCTATTGTTACAGCTGCTGACATTTGATAATGAGAAACGGTTGATGTCATCAATGGACAGTCCAGGAGTTGACAAAAGCAACCTTAAGGGTCCCTTAATGCCTACAGCTCACCTTTGAATGGCCAATTTTGCACAAGGTGTCGGGTCTCAGATCTGTGCTGAAGAAATAGCACTTTGTAGTTGGATAGAAGAGAAAGAGAAACAGAAAGAAGAGAAGAGAAGGAAAACGACAAGAAGAAGCTGACTACAGCAACTACTCTACAAAAATTTGATATAGCATCAGTGACCAAACTGCTTAAAGGAGCCTTTTTGTTACCAGGCCTTGTACATTAAAAAAAAATAATAATTCTGATGACATCATGAATTTCCAGCATTTTCATATCCAAAGGAAAGTAAATTTACAGAAAGACGTAAAACTCCAGATGTACTTCAGTGTCTCCTCATTTTTGGCAGTAAGGATGAAGCTGCAACTGGGTTAGAAAATACCTGGAATTCTTGGGGGTAGAGTGGGGAAGATCGGGCTCAGGGAGGGAGAGTCATTTGCTGGGTATAATGCCATAGAGCAGGGGTAGCCAAACTATGTCTCTCCAGATGTCCATGGACTACAATTACCATGAGCCGCTGCCAGCAGGGGCATATGGTAATTGTAGTCCATGGACATCTGGAGAATCACAGTTTGTCCACTCCTGCCACAGAGTCTCCAAAGCAGCCACTTTATCCAGGGGAACTTTCTCGAGATCGACTGTAACAGTGGGAGATCTCCAGGTGCTACCTGAAAGTTGGCAACCCAACCAAGCCTTCTCAAACACATTTACTATAAAAATATGTTTGGTTGAGTTCAACATCTTTTGTTTCAATATAGGTGTGCAAGACTGCACCCCTGTTCTGTAATCTGCATGCTTGTCCTGAATATGAGAAAGAAGTAGGAGGCTTGGAGTTGAATCCTCTATGCTAACTCTTCGGTTTCTTTCTTATATGGTAAGAGGTAGGCTTTCACAAATATACAAATAGCTGTCAAGTCTGCTTAATGTAGACTTTTAAAAATAATTTTGTCTTGTAGAAGAGAGATCATATTATCCATATTGTCAAGGTGTGTGTGTGTGTGTGTGTGTGTGTGTGAGCACTAAAGAACATCTGGTGATTACCAAGAATATAGTGATATTCCTTGGTTCCCAGATGACTTAAATATGTGATCATAATCAAAATGAGACAATTCATACAAAATGTGACAACCAGCTGCAAATTAAAGAACAAATCCAAAAGCTCAGACTGCAGTGGTTTGGCCCTGTCAGCAGAATGAACACCAGCAGGTTGCCTCATAAACTCCTCTGGCAAAAATTACCGACTGAATGGAAGATCCATGAATGGTGCCAAAGAAAACATGGCTTAAGCAGATTGAGGAAGACCTTAGAACCAGCAATTGACTATCCATATGGTCAAAGCTACTGCCACCAATCCCCAAGAATGGAATGATAAGCAACGCAAACAATACAGCAGTGTATTGGCTGAGAAGACAACCTGCTCAACCAATCACCAGCTAAAAGATAAAAAGAAAGAAGAAGTTCAAGGGAAATGGGAACTGATTTTGGCAGTTACAGGATTTGCCTTTTTCAGGAGAACTTCTAGATGTTTTAGCAGCCAAGGAGTAAGTCCTGCATTTAGACAAATTCCAGTTGCCACGTATAACAGGACAATCCTCAAACACTTTCCAGTGTGAATTTATCAGTAGACTAGTTTAGGATTGCAAGATTAGAGCCCAGTAGTACCTCAAAGACCAGAAACATTTCCAGGCTATATGTTTTAGAGTCAAGACTCCCTTTCTTAGATAACTGATGATGCTGACCTTGACCCTGAAAAGCTTCCTGGTCTTGAATCTTGTTCTTCTGCTGCAGAGCAAAATGACTACCCACCTGAAACTGCTTAGGATTGTTATTGTTTCTACTCACTAGTGGATAAAGAATTATGGGAGACCCAGGCCTAGCATTAAGTCAGTCCCCGTGAGGGGGTTATTGATTCAGTTGATGTTCCTAATGAAGCCATGGCAATCTGTGGCATACAGATATAGACATAAGATTGTTCCTAACAGCTCCCCTCTTGCAGGCTAAAACCTGGATGGATGGCTTGTATACTAGAAAGGATGGGTAAAAGAAGTAGTGTTTGATACTTGACCATGCTTTAATAATTCTCTGGGACCACAAGATTGTTCTGATTGGACTGTTGCAGATATCGCCGTTATGATTAAAGTTGAGTGGGTGCCAGTCAGGGATAAGGAATATTTTTTTGTGACCCCCTGTTTATGGAATATCCTTCCCATTCAGTCTCAATTCCTGTTCAAACTTAGGGCCATTCCGCACAATGACCAATGTTGCAAAATGTTTGCAGTATGCAGAAACGCTATATTTAATAGTGGAATTTCATCATTCCACATACCTTCAATTCTAGTGGAATATTGAAGTCCCAGTAGCGGTTTATTCATTCCTCACAGGTTTCTGGTCTTACCGGAATCTCAACAAAGGAGGCAATATTTTTTCATGCTTCTTCCCGCCCCTGGCCATCAATCAAATGGAACAGCCAATGAACTGTCATGTTCATGCTCCTGAAAACCCCTTTCCCCTTAAAAACTGTTTTTTAAAAACCCCAAAACACCATGAGCAACGAGTATTTGTTCATTCGATGTCTCAAGACCTTTTTCGCTGGTGTAGGAGCTGGTGCTTAATTGTTTACATGCTCTTCAAGTAAAAAAAAAATCCCCACCTCCATGGGTGCAATTTCAGGCCGAAATTACGGGCAGTGTCGATTGTGTTCGGGAACTTTAAAGACAATTGCAGAACGGAGCTTTGTTTTACTGTTAAGCACTGCTGAATTGCTTGCAGAGGGACTTCAGCCAAAGAAGCCTCACTTATTTATTGCTTTCGCCGGTTTAAGGGGGGGAGGAAATGGTGATCGTGTCTCCAGAAGCTCAGGGGTGAGAGCTAGGGAGGGACATCCTTTCTACCACTATTTTGAGAATGCACATGTCTTTCGCTGATGTGTTGTGGTTTTTTGTGCTCAGAAGTGTAGCATTTTTTTTCAGGGGGAATCTACTTTTCTGGATTTCCCCCTAAGCGCTATAAAATTTTGATTGTTGCTGGAGTTTGGCGGGAGTTTTGCGGTTTGTTTAGGACGTCACGTGGAATGTTAAATTAATAGCGTTTACAAAAGGTAAAACTTCAGCTACATTTAAGTTGTGCGGAATGGACCTTAGTCTCATCCATGAACTTGTCAAGTAGACAGGGCCTCTGTCTCTGCTCTCTCAGTCTTAGCCTATTATTTGCAATGTGGAAATAATATTCCTGGCCTATCTAACAGAGTTATGACAAGGATTACTGATTAGGAATAGGCACAAACCAGGAAAATGTGGTTATTGATTCAGTTTGTGGCATGCTTGGTTCGTAAGCCATGAACTGTCACAAACTATTAGATGTCAAATGAAGTTGTTTGGTTCATGATGTGGTAGAATGCCTCTGTCAAATGCTAGAGACACCAAACTCTTAGGGGATCTCCATTTGATTGTCCTCTACCTGCCTTCCATGTTTGGTAAGGATTGAAAATTTGGGTTCCAAAGAAGGTGCCTACAGGAAAGTAGGTTCTGGGGAAATGACAGGTGCAGGTTTAAGGGTTTCAGAAGTATATGGGATAGACTCTGTGTAAGCCAGACACATCAAACTCACCCTGCCCCTAATGCTCCTTTACATGACTTCCAAGTTATGTGCAGATAGGACTTAGGGGATCTGTTTTATGGTCCCCAGGTGCCCTCAGGAAAGTGCTTTGGGGAAAATATTAGGTGCAGGTTCACATGTGCAGAGAATGGACCTCCTGCAAGCTATATGTACCAAATACACAGAGAACCTCACTCTGCCACCCATTGTTCTTCAGTCTCTCCCCTCTTATGTTGAAGTTTGCTTTGAAGTTTGGTAAACATTTTGAGTGGAGACCATCATTTTGGAAATGTATCCATTCACGAATTGCTGAAAACTGCTTGAAATTCATGGAAAATTCCTCCTGGTTGACCTGCCATGAACTTCCAGTCACAAACCACAAATTACCCCAAATTCCTCATTTGTGGGCAGTTCATGTCCATTCCTATTACTGATATGCCTATATATAAAATATATTAAACACCATCAAGCACAGTGAAATAAAAACTTTCTTAGAAAAACCTAAGCAATGAATCCTTAGATATCTTCTCCTGAAGCTGTTCATTCAATATGCGGCTTTATTAATGCCTTTATTTCTATGTCGATAACCTCCAAAGTTAAAAGCTACCCAAAGTCCAGCTATTTAGTTTTGACCCCAAGGTTGAATGTATATACTAGTTTCAAACCAACCTTGACATTTTTATTAGTCAAAGGGAAAAACCCTTCCAAATTTTTTCTTTTTTCTACTATCATGTCAGTGATCTTTCACAAAAGAGAAGTAAATGAGCTACATGCTGGAACACACTGAAACCCATTTTGTACTCTCTGAATGAAAAATAAGACTAATCAGGCTCTCTCTCTCTCTCTCTCTCTCTCTCTCTCTCTCTCTCTCTCTCTCTCTTCATGGGGAAAAAACTATGCTAGCCACAGTCCATTCAAACAATTGATTATTCAGTGGCTTGAGTTAAAGCTCAGGGGTTTATCTGCAAAGCCATCAAAAGGAATTTTTTATTGAGACACTAAGTAGACTAGAACATTATTTAATGTCTGAAAACACAGCAAGCCATTTTTCTTTTTTAGTGTGTAACTAAACAAACAAAGGCACTTGTAATTTCTACAGGAGAGCTGCCCTTCTTTCTACTGGAGACAGAAGCTGCAGAAGCAGCTGGTGTGATCTGATCTTGAAAGGGCTACTTTTCAAAACAGGGTATCAAATGCAAAATGTGTAGCACTGACCCACAATGCCTAGCCAAGTCAGGGACACTTGGGGTGTGATGCTGCTGCATTTCCCTGACCTATAGTGTGTGTGCCAGGCTAGCAGCCTGACTTAGCATGCCAAAAGTTTTTTTTTTCCAGCCAATCAGATAAGAAATTGGATGGCACTGCCTTTAAAAAAAATGACACGCTTCACAAGGATAGTTCCCTGGACTAGATTCCAGTGAATGATTTAAAAACACAGATTCCATCACAGATCATAGAATCACAGAGTTTGAAGGGGCCACACAGGCCATCTCGTCCAACCCTCTGCTCAACGCAGGATCAGCCCAAAGCATCCTAAAGCATCCAAAAAAGTGTGTATCCAACATTAGTCATCTTTACACATCTGAAGAAGTAGGCTGGAAACATGAATGCTTATACCTTGCAGCATCAGTGGAGCTGGCAGTCTTCATTGGGTTGGGCTGGGAAAGGCAGACTGAGCTGAGTGACCATGGCTTGGGCACACATGGACCAAGGTGGGCAAGATGATGTGGGTACATAGTCTGGTACTGGTAAAGTCAGCAGTCTCCTGGTCTTCTTCCCTCCTTTGTGACTGCAGGGAGGTACAATGCGGGTGGGAGGGAGAAGACAGGCTGGACAAGCAGTCCCTGGCAGACAGCCCCACTGCTGAACAAGCCCTATGCCTGTTTGGCAGTGCTAAGGCTGGGATGACACTTGAGGCTGCCATTTGTCACTGGTAAGCCTCTTTCAGTATTGCTCACATCCTCCACCCCCAGAACTCTACAAAACCAGGGTTCTTCTAATGTGGGCGATGTAGATGTGTGAGAGTATTTTAAAAATTACTGATGAACAGGCATGAGCCATTCACAAACTGCCAAACTAGGTTGACAAAAAAATCAACTCCCTTTTCATAACTGACAAACTGAGCAGAAATAGCAGGTGCTTGAGCATCCTTAGTTCCAGTTGAGAGAAACATAATTCCAGTTTTCAATTGCCATGCACCCCACCGAGCAGCCTGAAGACAGCTCAGTGAAAACTGTCCTTCCTGACAACTGTAGATGATAGAATATCAGTTGTCATTTGTATTAGGTGATGTAAGTTGCTTTGGTTACCAGTGTTTATCAGCTGTCTCAAAATCAAGATTTAAAGAAGCTGGGGACAATGCTATAAATCTGTGTGTCATTCTTCAGTATTCTTACTACATATTTTTGATTTAGTGGACTTTTCAGACTGATCTTCTCTAATAATATCCCAGAGGTCTTTGAGCAAAGAATATCTCAGAGCTTGTCCACCTCCTGCCTGAAATGATTAACTGGTACCAGTAGGAGCAGGACCATCAGAAGGGCTTTTCCATATTTTTTTCCCTTGGCTTTGGCCCTGTACTACTTTATTATATTTAAATTTCTTCACATATTTCTGTGCCATCAATTTTCAATTTTTGTTTGTTTGTTCTTCCCTCCCTTTTTTTTTTTTTTTTGATTCTTTTGAGACATTTACATAAATCTTTTTTCCTGGAAGCTGACTTTGAGTTAGTTTTGTCTTGTGTAATATTTCTGTCATTTTATTGTGTCCCCACCCTCTCCCATCTACCTCCAGTTCACTTTTCAATGACAGGACAGTTATCATTAAACCACATTAAATCATTAAACCCCATTATATACAGTGGCAGCCACACTGGGCCACCACCAGTTTCTTGCAATGGGGCAGCATGCCCTACCACTTCTCATGTACTGATGGGGGAAGATTTCCCCTACGGACATGGTCTGCCCTGGATTTTGGCATGTACATATGCCAGCTGGGGCAGAAAGGTTCCCCTGCATTTCTCTGCAGAGGCATGGGGGTTACTTTCACAAGGGTGGGATTGCATGACAAGCCAATCCCACCTTTGTGGAAGGAACACCAAAGGCAGGGCCTAGCCTGGCTTAGCCTGGCCAACAGTGGTCGCTGCAACAAAAAAGGCAACAGAAAAAAAAAATCAGCATTCCCTTGCTGTGGGCCATGAGAGGCCTTAAAGTGGGCCGGAGCCAGGAGGGAGTTGGATCAGTTTTGACATTGTGCTAAAGCACAATATTTGCCCCAATGCAATATGAGCACTGTCCAGGCCTTCCCCACCCCCGTGCTTGTTCTCCTTCCCACTACTGAAAAGTAGTTTTTTTTAATTAAAGGTCATAAAATATCAATACAACAATCTAGAGTTGTGATGCCAGATTGAGCGGGTTCTCTGAATTCCCAACTTTCATTTAATTAAAAGTAAGTCTTTGTGCCCTTCCCTCATTGAGATATCCCCAAGGAAAGCGGATAAAGGCCCTCAATATCTTATGGCCTTCTTTTAAAAACAGGGTATTGTGATGACATCATTGTTAAACCAATTACAACAGCATCCTTGGTGTAAACTGCACGGAGCTTTTATTCCAACCCCAGATCAATTCAGTTCCTGCCCTCTACACAGAATGCAATTTCTGTTTGGATTTTGGGCGATTTAAATTTTCCTTCTGCAGCAAGAAGGATTGATCCGGAGTGACCCTACCTTTATTGTGCGATATCTTAGAGAGCTTTTAATGCTCAATATCCGGATTGGGAAACCAAGCTCCATGGTAGAGAACCTCTGATAAACCACACCTGGTCATGTGACAAACTTGCCTTAAAGGAGAAGCCCCTAATTTCTCTCAACTTCAGTTGGTCCTCGATTTTTCCTCCCTCCTCTGCCTTTTCCGATCTTCTCCCCCACCCCTCCAAAAAAAGAAAGAGGCTCCCTGCCTGGCTCCTCTCCCTCACCTTCAAGAAAAGAAAGAAAGAGGCTTGGCTCCCCCCCTTCTGAACTACCCTAACCACATGCAGAAGACTTTCCTGTTTCAATGGGGAGGGGGGGAGAGGAAGGCCTGAGTTCAAAGTGATCTGAATTCAACAGGATTGACAATGGAATAAAGAAAGTAAGTGCAGACTCTGCCCTCATGCAAATAACCCTCATTATTTAGGACATGTGTGGAAGAAAATAAGCTGACTGTACAACTGTGATAATGCATAAGAAGGCAGACGTTCAGAAGAACCATGCCCAAACTAATTCTAATGGTTGTGGGTTGACTGCCAAGAAAATCAGGAGTGTGCTGAAAAACTTGAAGAGAGCAGATTGTGTTTGAGGAACTGGTGGCTTTCATCTCGGAAAGAGGTCCACAAATACATCGTCACTTAGAAACAGAGCAGTAAGGATAAAGCTCTTTCAGTGTAAAGTCAGTGGCCCTTGGGACATTAGTAGTTCGCAGAGTAATCCTCTATGACTGCCATTTTATCTGTTTGCATATTTGAAAATTCCAAACTCGTAAAGACTACCTAAGCTATACTGCAAAATGAACACATTACTATGATTTCCTGAACATCTTGTTCTTGTTTTGTTAAAGTTTTCCAAATATCCCGAATGACTGACCCAATATTTATCTCCTTTCTAAGGAGCACGAATAAGCAAGCAAATGCTTCTTATAAAAGTTTACGCTGCTTTATGAACTGTCATGTCATGTATATCGACAGATGGCTTTGTTTGAGTAAGGCTTCATTAGCAGACCTTTCCCATTCAAAAAGGCCATATGGTGCTTTATACCCATAGGAGTATACAACTTCTTCACGTTCATTTTTAAACAGCTCTTCATAATCTTTTTTTTTTTTTGTATGAAGACATGCTGCATAATGTTGATAGTTTGATTAAATACTCCCCATAAATTGAAACTAGGAGACTAAGTAACTGGGTCAATGTTGCATACTCTTTCATCTCAGGTGTTTCCTCCCTCACCCAATACAGTTCACTTGTTACATCTCCCCAACTCATTACCATTATATATAACTGTGTTTCTCAAATGGGGGTCCAGGGATTCAAGGGGGGGAATCTGGGGACTGGAGAGGATCCATGAAACCTTTATAAGACACAAGATGTGTTCTTCTCATGATCATTTGTCTGACATATGAAAGCAGGACAGTTTCCTAGGAATGAGAGCAGAGGGACATAAATTAACATTCCTTTCTTTGAAAAGGAGTTGTCATTACTAGCAGTCAACTAGCTTCCATTTCACCTCAAAGCAATGCACACTGGTTGCTGGGAACTTAATTGGTTGAGTGTCTCCATGGAGGTACAATTACTATCATCATCATAATCAAATTACTATAAATCATGATAATTAAAAATAACATTTTATTAATTATTATTATTAATAAGGGTTATACCTCCATGGAGGTACCTCCATTTAATACATCTTTTGCATTGTTTTTAACAGATTTGTTGTATGCTGTTAGTCACCCCAAGTGTCATTCAGAGGAGAGGGTGTGGGATATAAATTTGATGATGATTATAATCCTTTCTAGCTGTGTATGCTCATTCTCTATATGATCTGCTTTTAAAGAGCTAGTATACAGGAGCTCAAGCTTCAAAGGTGGTCCCTTGCCACCAATGACATTGCCCTATCTTGTCTGGTAGGCTCCTGGATATTCAGGGATGGAGTCTGGGGAGGTCAAAGACCATGTTGGGAAACAGCGCTATAGTACCACAAGCCTTCACAGTTGCCATTTTGTGCTGGGAGGGAGGGGGTCTTGAGAAGCATAATCAATTTTCAGCCAAAGAACAACAGAAGTGAATGTTGCTTTGTGCAAGACCTCATTCATACATACAGAAGATAGCTCTGGATTAAATGTAAATTAAATCCAGCTGCACTGGATGAGTTCAAATCCCCTGGGCCAGATGAAATGCACCCGAGAGTGCTCAAAGAACTTTCCTGAGAACTTGCAGAACTCTTGTCCATCATCTTCGGGACCTCTTTAAGGACTGGAGATGTCCTGGAGGACTGGAAGAGAGCAAACGTCATTCTGATTTTCAAAAAAGGGAGGAAGGATGACCCGGAAAACTACAGGCCAGTAACTCTGACCTCTGTTGTGGGGAAGATAATGAAGCAGATATTAAAGGGAGCGATCTGCAAAAATCTGGAGGACAATTTGGTGATCAAGGAAGTCAACATGGATTTGTCTCCAACAGGTCCTGTCAGACCAACCTGGTTTCCTTTTTTGGCCAAGTGACAGGTTTGCTGGATCGTGGAAATTCGGTTGATGTCCTTTACTTGGATTTTAGTAAAGCTTTTGATAAGGTTCCCCATGATGTTCTGATGGATAAATTGAAGGACTGCAATCTGGATTTTCAGACAGTTAAGTGGACAGGGAATTGGTTAGAGTAGCAATCCCCAACCTGTGGGCAGCGGACCACATGTGGTCCGTCGACTAACTGGGAGTGGGCTGAGAAGGACGCCTTCTCCCCCCCCCCCCGGCCCTTTACTTCATCCACGATCTGGCAGGTGCACATGGGATTATCTCGTTGCAGAGAAACAAGCTCAGGGTTACCATTGATTTGTCATTGTCATGAGTTAAAATTTCCATGAAAATAAAATGTTCCTTATGTTCATTGTTATTTTGAAGGGATGTGTAAACATTACCATAGCAACCAGAGTCAGAGACCGTTAGGGCAGTGGGCCTCAGTAAAATTGTCAAGCGTTGAGTGGTCCCCGGTGATAAAAAGGTTGGGGATTACTGGGTTAGAGAACCGCACTCAAAGATTTGTTGTCAATGGTGTTTCATCAGACTGGAGGGAGGTGAGTAGCGGGGTACCTCAGGGCTCGGTGCTCGGCCCGGTACTTTTTAACCTATTTATTAATGATCTAGATGAGTGGGTGGAGGGACTACTCATCAAGTTTGCAGATGACATCAAATTGGGAGGACTAGCAAATACTCCAGAAGATAGAGACAGAGATCTGAACACAATGGAAAAATGGGCAAATGAGAACAAGATGCAATTTAATAAAGATAAGTGTAAAGTTCTGCATCTGGGTCAGAAAAATGAAAAACATGACTACTGGATGGGGGATACGCTTCTAGGTAACACTGTGTGTGAATGAGACCTTGGGGTACTTGTGGATTGTAAGCTAAACATGAGCAGGCAGTGTGATGCAGCGGTATAAAAGGCGAATACCATTTTGGGCTGTATCAACAGGGGTATCACATCAAAATCACAAGATGTCATAGTCCCGTTGTATACGGCACTGGTCAGACCACACCTGGAGTACTGTGTGCAGTTCTGGAGGCCTCACTTCAAGAAGGACGTGGATAAAATTGAAAGGGTACAGAGGAGAGCAACGAAGATGATCTGGGGCCAAGGGACCAAGCCCTATGAAGATAGGTTGAGGGACTTGGGAATGTTCAGCCTGGAGAAAAGGAGGTTGAGAGGGGACATGATAGCCCTCTTTAAGTATTTGAAAGGTTGTCACTTGGAGGAGGGCAGGATGCTGTTTCCGTTGGCTGCAGAGGAAAGGACGCACAGTAATGGGTTTAAACTTCAAGTACAACGATATAGGCTAGATATCAGGAAAAAATTTTTCACAGTCAGAGTAGTTCAGCAGTGGAATAGCTTGCCTAAGGAGGTGGTGAGCTCCCCCTCACTGGCAGTCTTCAAGCCAAGGTTGGATACACACTTTTCTTGGATGCTTTAGGATGCTTTGGGCTGATCCTGCGTTGAGCAGGGGGTTGGACTAGATGGCCTGTATGGCCCCTTCCAACTCTATGATTCTATGATTCTAAATTTCTATCCTGAGGACGGGTAATTGCTACTGTCAGTGCTCGCCAATTGTATGTACATATTCATTTAAAACAAATTTTGTCCTGCCTTTCTATCCATCTTAGAGTTCCCAAGGTGATGAGCAATAAAAAACCCACAACTTTAAAAATGTGTCCCCCAGAATTACAGGCTACCTTCAGACTACAGATATCAGTTCCCCAGGAGAAAATGACGGCTTTGTGTGGTGGACTGTATAACATAGTAGTTCACTGAGGTCCTAGTCTTCTCCAAATCTCTAGAGTTTTCCAACCTGCATCTGACAATCCTGCCCCCCTCTCCACTGCTGGTAGTCAGGGGGAACGTGGCGAACATAGTTAAAATACATATCCAATTAAATGCATACACAGGAAGGAGAGTCAGTGTGAGAACATCAGTTAACAAGTCTTCACTAACTCGTGAAAGACAGCTATAGTGCGGGAATAAATTTCTTTATTTGGGTGCCACAACTGATGAGACCCTTTCTTAGGTTGCCACTCATCTAGCCAGAGACAGAGAGGGGCACCTGCAGAAGGTCCTCTGAAAACGATTGCAGTAGATGAGTATGTTTATATGAAGAGCAGGAAGTCCTTCGCATAAGTATGCCCACAAAAACAGGAGCCCTGCATGTATGTCTTTAATTGCCTTAATTAAGAATGAATTAATTAAGAAATGTTTCTCTCCATTGTAGCATCTACTTGCAATTGTGATTCAAAGGGAGAAACATTCTTTCACAGAATTCTCTGTTCCTTCCCTGCATCATATTTTCTCGTTTATACGGTTATTTGCCTATCATTTAAACATTTATATACTGCCTTTCTACTAACACTGGGACTCAAGGTGGTTTTCAGACCTTAAAAAAAGAGAAGAAAATAGTGAAATGAAAATGAAGAAAAACTGAGGCTGGAGCAACAAAAACTAGTCTTTTTTATCCTGATATATGGTAATAAAGATATTTAAATCTTGTGGTGGTCATTTGAAACATGAAAAGAATCTGTCAGTCTGAAGGACCACTACATTCTCATACAAGGTAACTTTGGCATGGGACTACAAAGTGTTTTTCAGAGTATCTGATCATCAAGGCGTACAGAATGTGGGTTGTAGTCTAATTGGTCCTTCTCTGCTGCTTCTACTGAAAACATGTACTTATATCATCTGTGTGAAGATTCTACTGAATAATTCAGTATCTTTATAATTGAAAGCACTTTTTTAGATCAAGTGGAGTTTTCTCTTAAACTTTTAAATAAATAAAACCTCAGTAGCTCTATTTAAATATTTATCATATAATACAAGACTATTTAAAATCTCTTTTCAAGATGTTTTGGATATGGCCCAGGCTAATAGATACAACATTTCAAATTATTATTTTGTATTGATAATATGAAAAATTAGCCTTATACAGGTTAATTGTCATCTAGATTTCTAATAGCATAATGCGGAGCCCATCTGTGGATATCTAAATCTGTGAATCTAAGCTACTTTGACATTAAACAGATTTTCTTGCAAATTTGGGGGAACCCTCCCCCCTCAAAGCTTTGCATGAAAATCAGAACTCTTTAAAAAGTACATTGAGGGTTCAAATTCACCTCCCAAATTGGAAATGTCATTCCCTGCACCTACCTTCCTTCTGCAGACCTGGCAGCAAGGGTGTCCAGGAGCCTCTCCTGACCCAGTATTATAGTCACTATTCCCAACCAGTGCTATCACATTTACTTCTCTCATCAAGTCTTCAGCATTATTTAGGACCAAGTCCAGACTGCCTCCCCACTGGTAGGTTCTGTGACCATCTGCTCCATGGCACAATCATTGAGAATATCTAGAAACCCATTCTTTTCCTCCTGACTTGAACATATATTTATCCAATCAATGTGCCAGTAGTTGAAATCACCTATTACAATACCGTTATTTTGTTTAGCGGCTTTCCTTAATTCTTTTGCAGTTTTAAAAACATCCTGTAACCTTTGATCTGGTAGGTGATAATAAACAAAGTTAAGCTTCCTTTTGGGCCTACTATTTCCAGCCATAGTGCTTCTGCTTTTGTCCCTATCCTACTTACAGGACAGGAAATAAATCAAATAATAAAAATAAAGAGAAACAATCTTGTTCTTGACTCTCTTCTTTAAAGCCAGTGTGGTATAGCAGTTAAGCACCACATATTCTAATCTGGAACGCCAGGTTTAATTCTCTACTCCTCTCCATGAAGCCAGTTTTGGTGACCCTAGGCCAGTCACAGATCTCTGAGCCCCATCTACCATGTGGACATGGTGCCTGTTGTGAGGAGAGGGAATAAGGCAATTGTAAGCCGCTTTGAGACTCCTTAGGGTAGAGAAAAGCAGGATACAAGAACTCTTCTTCTTTCACCTTCACTGGGTAAGTATTTGCAAAGATCCAATTAACTGTAAGTTCTGCTGCTGCAGGAGTCACTCAGTGAAATCAGAATGTATCTCCTTTCAGCTCACTGTCCCATCAGGAGTGTTGAACAAGATAAGTTCAGCTTCCTGAGAACTCTGGCAGAAGTTGGTCCTTAAGGACCTCCAAAGAAACAACATTCCAAACACACCAATTATATATAGAAGAGAAAAATGGAAAGAAAAGAACAATTTACTATTGAAAAGTTTACTGTGTGTCCCAATAAATAATCTACCCACAGTGCCTTAACAGAAACAAAATGTTTCTTGAAATATGCCAGCTAAAGCCCATTTCATTCTTAGTAATATTGTGTCACTTATGAATGAATGAATGAATAGCTCTTGGACAAATGCAAAATGCTCTATTTCAAAATATACATGATTATTTCTGGAAACATCTTATCCAAAATCAGTCTACTATATTGTTCAAAACTATTCCGAGGCAGGGGATAAAATGGGTGAGGCCAGGAAAGGGGAGGAAGAATAACAAGGGCCTTCCCGCACAAGGACCAACGTTGCTAAATGTTTTCCGTATGCAGACACGCTATATTTAATAGTGGAATTTCGTCATTCCGCATACCTTTAATTCTAGTGGAATATTGAAGTCCCAATAATAATGGGAGGCATCTATAAACAAAAAGGAATGTAATTTAATATAAAAGCAAAAAGGCTGGGGCTGGGTGCAAAAAAAGTTTTTTCACCTTTTTTTAATCACTGAAAATATTAGCTGGCAACCATTTTTTGCAGAAGACAGATAACTGCTCATCAATGAGAGCTAGCTGCAGTGAAGCAGTGTTCATTAGGAGCTCCTCCAACCTTCTTTGGATCTAAACAGGGATTTATAATTTCATAGAAATGTGGATAAATTGCCCCCAAACTATATTCTAGCTCTTCTGTGCATTTGTCTCATAGCACAATGTCTCCTTTGGAAAGCCCAGGAAAAAATGTAGATGAATGAGAAAATAATAACCAGAGAGAGCCAAATCTGTGAAACTAGCTGGTCGGGAAATATTGAAAATGATGAGGGAAGTAAAACGTGTTTTCAGAGAAAAGAATATCTCCTCTGAATCTGAAATAATAGTACTCTCCTCTTTCTGTGCATTCTGGGACATCTAATAGCTTAAAAGGAAAGACCCATGAGAGGAATTTTTGATGTTTCCCCTGTATAATGTGATTTTTGGATTTCACAGTCCTCTGTGTGAAATGTATCAAGATGTTACTGAACCAAACAGGACACCTAGCATAAAACAGATTTATGTTTTAGGTTAGATTTTTGAGAACTATAGAATAATATCCTTGGTTATCACACTTGTACATATATTTATTTATTTAAAATATATATGTTTAAGCCCAATTCCCACCCCTTCCCAAAATAAAGCCAGGACTCAAGGCAGTTATAAATGCAGCATAAATAAAAACAAACTCTTTGAAATTCAGTCTAATGCCACTTAAGAACTTCCAGACATCCTTTCCCTAGATGCATACTGAACATTGCTTGATAGTTATAACTAATCTTTGTTAAGTATGCACTTTTCCTCAAGAACAAATAGAGACTTTCTAAAAAGCAAGGTCCCCTTCATCCCATATTCTTTGTGAGAGTTCTAGCAATGTCAATGACCTCCCTCTGCTTTCTCCCTATTCTTGTTGAAGAATGATAAAAAGGAATACATATCCATGGGCACATTTGTGGTTTCCCACAGGGCTGAGCACTCTTCACCAGAGGTGGTTTTACCGGTACTTCTTTCTAGAGTCTATGATCTCATACAGTTTTCATATGGAGACTTGCTTGTTAGTAAGTACCCCGCTGTGTAGGCTACCTCCCATGGAAATGGATGTTCAGGTTACTACATTGGTCATGTTAGAGATTGCCTTATGTCTGAAATAGTAAGTTTTGATGTGGAGCATAATTCTAAGAAGCCTACACCAACCTCAGCTAATAACAGATCCCTCAAACCTAGCAAAAATAAGGGAAACATGAAACCAGTAGAGGTAAAGAAAAATGGGGTGATGACAGCTGGCTAATATACCCTCTGTGCCCAAGGATACACATGTCCTGAAGAATTCCCTGTGTTTAACAGTCCTAGGCTGTTTTTCTTTCCCCTGTTGTGTGCAGTAGCACAATCTGCACACAATTAAATCCCTTCTCTGGCAACGTATATTGCAGACCATATAACTAGGGTGCTATTACAATCCAGTAGTTGGAAGGCAACAGTTTAAATTCAAAATCAAAGTCACTGTGATGGACATGTTAGGTTTCACCTCTCTCTCAAAGCGACCAATGAAAGCTGACAGAATGTTAGAGAGAGACAGCTGAAAAAGAGCAGTTGACAGAGGAGTTAGGGAGCCAAGGGAAGAGCATGTCTGACTGAGTTAAGCTGAGGTGAAGGGCAGCCTAAAGCTAAATGGAAAGAAAAGAGTCAATCCATGACAAAAGATCCCAAATCTTGGAATAGGGAAACAGTTCAAAAGTTCAAGAGAAAAGGCACATTGCAACCTCTACTTCCTTTCTTCAATGTTATGTTCAAACCACAAATAAAAGTTAGCTCCTTGTTCTGGTTAACCTTGTGGGCTGTGTGTCTCACGGAAGGAAATATGTACACGTTAAGATTTATGTATGTATTTATTAATTATTTGATTGCTTGATTGCTCCCTCTCCAAAAGGAGGGGTGGTTCACATCAATATTAATATCTAAAACCAGCACTCAGCAAGATACAAAGATACAATAAAATTATTAAAATTATTAAAAAATTATTAAATTCTTAAAATGGTCCATCCTGCATTTTGCCATTTTATTGCAATCACCATCATCTTGCTGGTGATTTCCAAGGTATTTTGCTGGTAACAGGTTGGGGCAGGGGGGGGGGAGAGCCTAAAAGGCAGAAAAAGTGAGGAAGGCACAATGATGTGCTAATATAAGTTGCCCTGGCCTCAACCATAGGCCTGGCAGAAGAGTGCCATTTTACAGGCCCTGCAGAATCTTGACAACTCTGTGAGGGCCAATGTCTCCATTAGCAGCTCATTCCACTAGACAGGAGCCAGGGCCAGACAAATCCCTGGGGCCAGGAACCATCAGCAAGGTGGTATTTTCTGAGGGCAATGTTCGTCAGGGTACATATTGAGTGAGGTAGTCCCTCATGCAGGACCAAGACTACATGTGGCCTTGAACTTGGGGAATTTCCACACATCAGTTTAAAAATGCCACCTGAATAGCAAAGTGCTAAATTTTCTCGTGCTTCTGAGCCTCTCCTCACCTTTTCTACTGTCACGCCTTTATCTGTGCCTTTTCATGCATCTCACCCTCTACAACTGCTGCTGGAAATGGTAGAAGAGAGCAATACGCCTTATACATGTTGCACTTCCATCTGTCAATCAATGCAGGCAACCAATCCTCTATCTACATATTTTAAAGGTCCCATGATACCCGCTAATTTTTTTAATGCATACTTCTCCATTGAAACACCTATGCATAGAAGCATAGATGCATAGTGCTTTTTGAATGCCACCCCTTATGGTATCATGAACCCTTTAAGACATTTAAAAACTAATATGGTTCATCATTTGGGGGGGGGGGCTTTTGAGAGGCATGATTTATGTTACAACTTTGAAAAAATATTATTTTATTTCTAGTATCACCCACATGCTTCTCTGCCTATTTGTTGCTCCAGGAAGTTAGCCATTTTTAAAAAGAAATTCCCATCTCCGGGAACAAGGGAGAGGGAGGCAGGTGAGAGGGCAGGACGAGGCAGGCACCTTTAGGGCGTTTGAGCCTCCATACCTTCCCTCTGCTGGTTGCCTGCTGGTTGCTCTCCGGTAGCTTGTGCTAAATAGGTTGGTGAATCTACTTTATGCGGTTCCCCAACTAGCACTTTAAAATGGAGGATGTAGCTAGCTGGTTGCTGCCCAGACACTGGATGTTGGTGACGTCATATGGAGGGGCCAGAATGTTAAGACTACATAAGGTAAGCATATCACTAAAATTAATGGGTGCAGAAATGCCCTTGATCTGGAACTCTTATCAGGAGGTAATATGTACCCGCCAAGGGGTCCTTGTAAGGATCTATATAGCTGCATTCTGTACCAACAGTAGCTTCCAGGTCAAGGCCAAAGGTAGGCCTGCATAGATCTCAGTCTGTATATTTTAGGATATGGACAAATGGTATTAGCAAGCAATTAGAATAGTGTTTGATTCCTCCAGCTCTGTGCATTGTCTGAGTGAGGGGTGATTTCTTTAATGGGAGCTAGGCTATCATGTCTGCTGATGTTGCTGAGAGAGAGAGAGAGAGCGAGGGAGAGAGGGAGGGAGGACCTGTGAGGTGAAAACATCAGGGCTCTCTATAGATTTTTAAAAGGAAAAAAGGATAGTGATGTATGACAACCTGACCTACTTGTAACTCTGAATCTAAGAAACTGTGGTTGTAAGGGGTGGTAGGGACTCTGTGTGAGTGAAGAAGGGACAAAACAGTCACCTATCTCACAGACTGAAAGTAAACAAGTGATGACTAGCACTATTAGAAGAAACCCCAAAGCCATTGGTACAAAATCTAAACAACCAAACAAAAAACCCCACTGGGGAGTCTTAAACACCCAAAATGATAGAAAGATAAACTATACCTTTAAGAACTCGATTCCGTCATTGCTAGTGAACCACCACATTCCAGGTTTGGAGTTTCTGCAAGTAAAAGGCAAGGGGAGGGGCATGGTCCTTTCCAGGGCTGTTTTAGCCTTTGAGGAAGGACTCATTGGGTCCAGGCCTGGCAGCAATCACTGGCTGACTATATACCACTGCATGACTCACCTAAGCCTGGCTGCTTGCTATTGTCAGTCCCCCCTTAAAGTGAGTGTGGTGTAGTGAGTACAGCTTCAGACTAGGATCTGGGAGACCCAGGTTTGAATCCCCATCTTGCTGTGAAATCTCACTAGTCAGCTGAGCCAGTCATATACTTTCAGCTAACACAACTCATTGGGCTGTTGTAAATGTAAAAAGAGAGGAAAATGAGGTAAGCTGATTTGGTCCCTGCTATGGAGAAAAGTGAGGTATATGTGAAGTAAATAATAAATAGAGCTGAGATGGGGAGGCAGATAAAAGACAGCCATCTGTGAAGGAAAGAATGAGGCAGATGAAGGGAAGAAGATATGTGGGCTGAAAGGAGGATGGAAAGAAGAAATAAAGTAGGAAGAAGAAAGCAGGGAAAGTGAGGTATCCCATACTAGTCCTTGAAGTTTCTCAACCCAGCAAGGGCTCTAGTTCAGTGGATGGTACTTAAATTAAAATATATATATTACAATACTATTTTTTGCGTTCTATGCATTCTATGAACATTTTTGTTGCTCCATATAGACCAAATTTTAATCAAGAACCCCCCTTCCCCCTTAAATTGTACAGTCATCAGTATGAATTCTGCTTTTCTCAGCAATACTTTTTTGTTTCAGAAAGCCCACACAAATGGTGTTTATAAGATAGATTTGTTTAACTTCAGATGATTTCACTTTATTTTGGACTTCCTGCAAGGCATGGATTCTTTCTTTTCAGTTGCTGGAGATAATTTAATAATGTTGTCTTTCCAAACAAAGAACAATTCATGGCTTTAAATGTCAAAGAACTGCCCTGGCTTCTAGTGGAACACAGTACTCTGCTTGGAAATAGTGTTCTGTTACAGAGGTGTAGACGAGCTTTTGGAGGATAATCATAGCATCAATGTGGGCTCTGCGATTTAGCCAAAATCTGTATACAATTATTGGTTTAATGTATTTGCTCCATCATTGCAAAAAATGAAGACATATCAAGAATGGTATGGTGTCTTCATATTTATATTTTTGCTGCTCCATGGTGTATGTAACTTATATAACCTGGTTATATAAGTAAATAAATAATGTGGATAAAAACAAAATGCTGATGTTAGTCTAAAAGAATCAAGTGATTGAAACAAGCACAGGAGAAATAAAAACTATTTCATGTCTCAAACATGAGAAAATCTCTGAAATAAAGACATCTTAACAGCACTGGAAGGAACTAAGAGAGTTTGATTAATCTTCCTAGGGAGCAGATTCCATCACATTGTCATCAGCTTTGGACCTTTCCCAAACTGTAGCTGATCTAATGGGCACAGAACAAGGTTGAACTAGGTCAGTGAAAAGACCATGCTGGAAATAACGGTGTGTTTCCTGAAAATATGCAAGTCCTAGGTATTATTTTGCAAGATAGAAATAAAAAGTACATTGAAGAGAGTCCATGGATGGAAAGTGCTATCAAGTCACAGCTGTTCAGGTTGTGATGACTCTTCAGGTTTTTCAAGGCAAAAAACATTCAAAGTGCTTTGCCACTGCTTTTCTCTGCATTGCAACCTGATCTTCCCCAACCCCACCCCCTTTTCAGTTGGTTTTCCACACAGAAATCTTCCAGCACTGACAAGAGACAGGTAGAATAAGAACTAATTTCTCTACTCCAAAACATGCAGACTAGTGCCACTTTGACCTTTTATGCATGGTGGCAGCTACCCCACACTGCCGCCATGCCATTGCAGCAGGGCACGATGCCCCGCCATTTCCCGTGTATGCACGGGGGTGAGGCATGCTGGATTGCCCTGGCATAGCATGCGTGCACATTACACCGGGTCCAGGAGGGCCGGTTCGCTTCCGGCTGAGGTAAGCAAAGCAGCAGGTGGGGTGGAGGTGGGGAGGGGCTGGGAGGGGAGTGGGGGGGGGCAGGGGGTCACCTCAGCCCCTGCCGGTCCCCGGCATACCCAGGAAGCTGTGGGAGTTCCTGCACTTGCTTAACGCAGGCCTTCCGTATCCCTGGGCCAGGACACACCCGGGCTGGCAGCGGCAAGCATTATCGGGGATTTTCCCCGAAGTGCTGCCACCTCCATCACGGGCATTATGGCCCATGCATAATGGGACTTTTAATCCCTAAACCTTTCCCTCCACATCTTTTTCCATTCTTTATTCTTAGTTTAGATCTTACTCTGTTCCCATTCTGATTTCCAGCTGGCTATCAGTTCCTATTACCTCAGCTAGGGATTGAGGAGCTCTTCTTTGCCCTCCTACCCTCTGCCTCTTTGTGTCCTGGTTGGGAAGATCCCAGACCTTTCTCTGGTTGCTTCTTTAGACTACCCCTAAATATAACCTTGCAAAGCAAATATATTGTTGGGTTGCCATAATTAAATTGCTACTGTATTTCACCACTGAATGGCTCAGATTTGCTTCTTTATTTACTACATGGGGAAGCTATCATTTTACTTAGTTATTCTGTATCTTGGTTATGACAAAATCACTCTATGTTTCAGCATCTGTCTCTCCTTCCTTCATTCTCAGCCAGAGGCATATCAAACTTGGCACAGAGCTGTGTATAAACACACTTAAACTGTTTTTCCATATGCTATTGTCCAGGTCCTACCCTTGTGGGTACCTTCTTGTGTTACTGGTGTCCCTTTTGGTAACAAAGAATATTCACCACTGAGGATATAGGCATGGAATCTTGTTTAGGCAGGCATATGTCTTTGGCTAGATAAGGCAATGCAATATTTTTTAAAAGATTGGAAACACTGAGGGCTTTGTTGCATCCACAGACATATGCCAGTAGCATGATCCTGGAAATGCATAGCAATGGAAACAGTTGGTATTATGTTCTGAAAACCTTGCATTACAGAATAACATGGAATAAACTACAACTAGTCTTTTCATTGATTTTCTGTTTTGTTTTATGGATATCAAACTATCCAGAAAAATCAGACTGATAAACCAGTAATACTAATTGGTCTCAAAGATCTGACATCTTTACTCTACAATGCAATATAATAAGGAAGGATCTCGAAGTTTCCTAACCTATACTTGGAGAGGGAAGGCAGCATGGTATAGCCCAATCTCATCAGATCTTGGAAGCTAAGCCGAGTTGGCACTTGGTACTTGGAAGGGATACCATCAAATAAGATTGGGCAGAGGAAAGTAATGACAATTCTTCCTTGCTATACGTGAGCTCTGGCTTAACAGCACATCACACACACATACAATCTGCACTTGATTTTTCTGATATAGTGAAATGCTGACCTTGTGAAGATGCTGTATTCCGGGCATTCTGCATGATGTCGCCAAACTTCCATGTCTGGTCAGAAAACTGCATGCTACATCCACCATTTTAAAGTGCTAGTTGGGGAATCGCATAAAGTGGACTCCCCAAACTCAAAGTGCTTTCCCCCAGTGGACAACCAGCACATTACACACTAAAGAAATGTATGGAGGCAAAGAAGCGCTATCTCCTCCTCTAATGTTCCACCCTCGCATCCGCCTCCCTCTCACTTCTCCCAGGGAAGGGATTCTTTTTAAAGCAAACGTCCTAGAGCAATGAATAGGTATACAAGCATGCATGCAAAGCCAAAAATAATATTTTCCCAAAGTTGTAACACAAAACATGCCTTTTTACAGTTCCCTTCCCCCCCAAAATCAGGAACAAGATTAATTTTTAAATGATTCAAGACACACGATTCCATATGGGATGGCATTATAAAAAGCACTATGCATGTATGATTAAATGCATAGACATTTCCATGGAGAACTATTGATTATTTTTTTACAAAATTTTCAGACATCATAGGACCTTTAAAAAAGGGGATTGGCTGCCTAGCTTGATTGACAGGCGGAAGAGAGTGGTGCATAAACTACGTTGCTCTCTTCTGCCATTTCCAGCTGTGCTTGCAGAGTGTAAGAAGCATGAAAAGGTGGCAGACTACAGCAAGATGGCAAGAAGATGAGGAATGGCCAGAGGCATAATAATATTTGGCGCTACACCATTCAGCTGGTGTAACGCTATTTTTTGCAATGTGCAGAAAGTCTTAACAAGGAAAAACTCTTCAAACCTACTGTCATTAAGGGCAGTTTTGCACACTTAGGTCTGTAAAAAAGGCATAATTCAGAGAGTAGGGGAAATGTCCCCCAAAATTTATAGTGCAAAGTAGCCCTGAAAATTCCAGCATTAACCAAATAGCTTGTATCTATCTGCACCTCTCTGCTAACATTGCTAAACTGCAAAGGTTTAAAAAAACAAGAATAAATGTTAGGGGCAGATGGCGTGTAAATGGATTTTAGAGCATTTGATAAGGGGTTGGTGTGTAAAACTCACAGTGAGTAGAAAGCCACAGCAAGAATGAGCTGTAGGTCTTGGGCATTCCAATCTCTGGCAACTGCAGGTGACAATCTGGGCAATGGAAAAGCAGAAATCTTGCAGAAATAGACAATGCAAGCAAATGATCAGGTTGTAAGCTAATGATGAAAGCATAGCAGTAGATTTTTAATGTATTGGTACAATGCTCCTGTCAATATCAGGGAAACCAGTGCAATAGAGCTGTGGATCTCAGTGAACAGTAAGCGAAGAACACTATGTCATGGCAATTCTATGTATTTTATGTTGGTTTGTTTCCACCAACATTCCATGTAACTAAAATCCATAAATCCCCAAGGAAAGTAGTGAATGCACTTTGGAGAACTCATCAGGCACTAACATTGCTACTGATTTTAAAGCAGTACCAACATGTCCCATTTATTTTAGGGTTCTTTTAAATTTGTGGAATCCATAGTCCTCCTCGACTACTGTCTTTTAACAATTTCTGAATTGAAATATTTCTTGCTGGGTGATTTGAGCCAGTCACAATCTCTCAGCGTAATCTACCTAAGAATAACGTGGAAGATGGCAGAATGACATAATAAGCAGGATATAAGCAACACAAAAATAAATACAAGTACATGAACTCCCTTGAGGCTTACATAGCATCTACCATACTGTCTTTTAGGCGCCAAACCAAAACATTTTTTTTTTTACCCAGGCTTTTGACTTCAGAATTTTAACATTTTAAGTTGTTTTATGGTCTACTGCTGCTCTTTTTTCTGGACTGTTTTTACATTATATTTTTTAATGCCTGGTTTTGCTTTTGAATAGCTTGCTTTGTTTTTATATTTATTTTTATATTGGTGATGATAGTTATGGTTTTATGGGAGTTTTTTTTTTTACTTGTGCCTTACAGAGGATTCTGCAGATGTGATATATAAATCTCCTAAATAAATGTATCTGCAATAGAATCTGATCATTAATTTATCATAAAGTTCCTTCACATTGCTGAGAAATATTACCTACAGCAATCTAGATTCAAGTCCAGTAGTAGAGACCAACATTTTCAGTGTAAAAGTTTTTAAGAGTCAAAGATCAATTCATCAGATAATTATTTAAACAGTTCTGCAGGGCCTGCAAAAGAGAGCTGTTCCACCAGGCATTTGGTGGAGGTCAGCCAGAATCAGCAACATCCTGAACTTCCCTCTCAGGAATCCATGTACCTGCAACTAAACCTATTTGATTATTATCCTGTTAAATGGTTATCTTCTGTTATTGTTATTATTGTCACCATTGTTGCATTCTAGTTTATTGAGACAAACTGAGTTCTATGTATAGTTCTGTACGTTCCATCAGGAGAGGGCGGTATTTAAATGAAAGAAATAAAAATAAATAAATAAATAAATAAACAATTATTAAGGTATTAAATTTCTATGCTTACAACACCCTAGTACATGTGACAAAGAGAGCTTTGACTTTCAAAGCTCATATTCCCCGAATTCTTTTTGCTTTCTAAAGTGCTACTGAAATCTAGCTCCTATGTTTCAGACCAACATGGCTACCCTTTAAAAATAACAGCAACTTGTGGAAGAATGGAGACAAGATCCTATTGTGCTTCATTTGTTCAAAATTAGTATTGGCCCCAGTGGGGATTCTCATATATATCCCAAATTGGCTTTGGGTGCTAAATTTATACCATGCGAGTAATGTGCTTTGTGTTGGTAATGACAAAAATCTGGAGCTTTAATACATACTTATTGTCCCATTTGGTGCATGAGTAAAAGGTAAAGGTAAAGGTATCCCCTGTGCAAGCACCGAGTCATGTCTGACCCTTGGGGTGACGCTCTCTAGCGTTTTCATGGCAGACTCAATACGGGGTGGTTTGCCCCAGTCATTACCGTTTACCCCCCAGCAAGCTGGGTACTCATTTTACCGACCTCGGAAGGATGGAAGGCTGAGTCAACCTTGAGCCGGCTGCTGGGATTGAACTCCCAGCAGTGGGCAAAGCTTTCAGACGACCACTCTGCGCCACAAGAGGCTCTTTGTGGTGCATGAGTATATTAGCATAAAATTGTTTACTATGTGAGGATAAGAGTCCAAGTAAATGCTTGCATGATGTTAATGTTGTCCTGTCATTTTTTGATTTGCAGTCATCTAAAAAGATCACCACTTATTGAAAGAACAGTTTGAAGAGGTTTGTCCCATGTCATAGCTCCATAGTTCTAAATGACTGCAAATCTTGTATGGTTTGTGCATGAGATCAGCTAAGAAAAAAGAAACAGAGCTGCCACAAGATTGACAATTTGTTGAAGAGAAAAGAGGGGGGGAGGCTTTTCCTAATGGTTACAAAACCATGAAATGATTCCAGAGTCATACAAAAATTTTTTTGCCAAAAACCCAACTCAGAACCTTAATTCTAAACCAAGTATTGCTTAAAAAACTGGTACATGCATCTGCAGATCCAATTATGTGCACATTGTTCTTATAGGATACAATTTTGTTTTGTTTTTTTGTCCACAGAAACTGAAAAGCTATTTCAGCTGGGTCTCTGTCAAGCAAATATGGTATCTGAACTCCATTGGCCTACAAAGCAGAGGTGTTTATTCCAAGGTGTCCTGAGAGGTATTAGTTTGAAACGGAAAACTATATTGAATTGTTTGAAGGTTTGCCTCTTTGTTTTATCGGAAAACAATATTAATAATTAGTTCTTGCCCCCTAATGTTCAGTTATTCTGTGACCATGACATGAACTTCACATCACTATAGGCTAGGCTCCCTGGGGTACTCAATTCATATCATGGAAACAATGATGGAAATGAAAAAAATATGAGTTTTTGTTGTGTTTTTGACCAAAGGAGAAAAGCAGCAAAGGAAATGGCAAAGCCAAGACAATCAAAGACAAAGGAAATGAGACAATGGAAGAAATAGCTAGCAGAGATGTATAAATAATGATATGAATACAGTAATATAGCCATAAACATTTCTTCCACTGTATGTAAAGTGTACATGTACATTTCATTTTATTAATTGTTAAACATGTTCATTTTCATTGTTTCATTTGGACTGGAGCCTACCAGAAGCAGATTGTTCCCTGCCTTTCCTCTCCCTTACCAATAACCTTTTGAACCCAGTAAACTGTTTGCTGAAGATATGCTTGCCAATCTCCAGGTGGCACCTGAAGTTCTCTCACTAATGTTTTCCAAATGACCAAGATCAGTTCCCCCCTGGAGATAATGGCATCTCTGGAGGGTGGACTCTATGGCATTTTGCCCTGCATATGTCCCTTCCCTCCCCAAACTCTGTTGTCTCTAAGCTCCAACTGCAACCTTTTTGAAGTGAGGCCTTCAGAACTGCACATAGTATTCCAGGTCTGGTCTGACCAATATGGTATACAGCAGGAGTATGACATCTTTGGCCATTTTGCACCCGTAAAATAAAGTGAAAGGCTCACCTATAAAGATGCCATATTTTTGGCGTATTGCACAATGTCGCCAGCATCCAGTGTCCCAGCAGCAAAACGGCAGCTACATCCTCCGTTTTAAAGCAAAACTAGGACAATTCCAAAAAGTGGATTTTCCCAACTACTTGGTATGAGCAAGAGGAAAGCACCCAGCAAGCCACACACCAAGGAAATGTGCAGAGCAGAAGTAGCGCTGTCTCCACCTCCAGTGCCCGCCCTTGCACCCATCTCCCTCTCCCTTCTACCGGGGACGGGGATTTTCTTTTTCTTTTTAAGCAAACTGCCTGGAGCAACAAATACATGTTAAATCACCCAGGCAAAGCAAAAATAAAATTCCCCCCTACCAGTTAACACACAAAGCATGGCTCTCTAAGCCCCCCCCTAAAATTGGGAATTTGCTTCAAGGCAAATGATTCCAAAAGGTATGGCATTAAAACAAGCACTATGCATCTATAAATGGAGAAGTTTTACTTAAAAAAAATAGCTTGCATCGCAGGCCCTTTAAATCAGGGAGAAAGGTGATTGGCAGCCTGGCTTGATTGACAAGTGGAGTAGAGTTGCGTGTATAGCGCGTTCCTCTCTTCTGTCATTTCAAGCTGGTGTGCAGAGTGTCCAGAAATGCATCTTGTTCTCATTTGCCCACTTTTCCAGTGTGTTCAGTTCTTGTTGACCTCTGTCTTCCAGGGCATTCGCTACTCCTCCCAATTTGATGTCATCTACAGATTTAATGAGGAGGATCTCCACCTCCTCATCAAGATCACTCGTACAAAGCTAGTATGTTGTCAGTCACCTTGTTTTTTCATGCAATATTTCTCCCCTGGCCACCCCAAACTGTCTCTTGTCCCAGGTGCTTAGATACATTTTCCTTTCCATACTGATTATGCCCTTAACAAGTCTATGATGCCTGCTTTTTATTCTTGTTTTATTTGCTTATTCAATATAACAGATACGTTCTTAGATATTTTCAGCTCTTTTTAAACACACCAGACTGGTTTTTATTCTTTGCCGGTTACATTTGTAGCATTTTTGTGCAGATCTGTTGTTGTTGTTGACCCTTTGTGAAAGTTTTAATGGAGTGGTGTGATAAGAATATTTTGAATAAATAAATGAGGTCTGTGAACAAACAGAATCCATTCATGACTATACTAGGTGATACCCATAAAATATCAGTGTTTTGTTTGTTTGGAATCAGAGTTTTTGAAACCAAGCCTTAATAACAGAATTTAGGTGTTAGTTTAATAAATGTTTCCTCTCATATATTTGGTCTGAATTCTCCTGAATTTACTCCTGAATTATATAGAGAGCTGGTAAATTACCATGGAAATGCCTGAGGTTAAAACTCAGTAATCTTTAAAAAGAAAACATCCAGTTTGAGATGAGTTTCTTCTTCATACCCCAAGGGTTTGCTAGGCCAAGCAAAGTGAAATTTGATTTTTATAAGGTATAGCGAAAGATGAATGACCTTTGCTTTTCCAAAAATGTTAATGGGCACTGATATTTCAACTATACATCAATAAATGATAGTTATTTTCTATAGATCTCTGCAGCTACAGCACCCATACATTTACTGCATCCAGGCTAGTGTGCCAGGCTGCCGCCGGGTATTTAGGCCAGGGCAGGTTGCCCTGCCTCTTCCCAATACGAGGGGACCATTTTCCCTGCTGCACCTAGTCTGCCCTGGATTTGTGCCTCCAGATAAGACAGCTGGGGCAGGGAGGTTCCACTGTGTGGCGTAACCACTGGGGGCATTTCTTTTTTGTGTTTCAGAAACTAGTATTGTGTTACAATGCAACCCCATCTTTTTAAAATAAAAAGAATTGCCTGAGGTGGCTCCATTGCACTGTGCAATGCAGAAGAGCCGCCTGGGGCAAATTTAGTCTCCTCTAAGAGGCCATAGTTAAGGACATGGGTGAAGAGGAATGGGGTCAGGATGGCCTGACTATTCCCTTCCCCATGGCCCAGGCCTGATATAGATGGCCTAAGTCGAGCCAGGCCTGGGATGGCCCTGGGCAGGCAATGATGTCATGTGGAACTGGGAATTTGCCTGCCACTTGACGAGCAGTGAGGCAGGGCAAATTCCTGTGGAAGAAAAGGTCTTAGGCCAGAATTGGCCAAGGGATAGTTCAGGGATTTGTAAATGGCATCATTAGAAACTGGTAGTGCTGCTAGAAAATACTGAGCACCCTTGTGTAACAGAAGCAAATGATTGCTTTTATCATTACAACTTTTAAATGGGCTTTCAACCTCTTGCTTAGCAGGTCTAGTGTCTGGGTAGGAATCCTAAGAATTGTTTAGAACAGTGGTTCTCAACTTGGGGGTAAGGACCCCTTTAGGGTCGAATGACCCTTTCACAGTGGTCACGGCAGGGCAAGCAGCTTGGCCGCGGGGGCCCTGCCACTGTTGCTGCTCCTCCTGCAGGCGCCTGTGCTCGGCCACCAGCCATTCCTGCGGTGCCTCCAGCACAGTGCAGTCTCCCGCTGGCACTCCGGGTGGCGGCGCAGCTTGGTGGGACAAAAGGCAGAACTGAACTGAGAAAACCCAGAAAAAAATAAAATTATATACAATCATGAACAGTGGATCTTCAAACCATTGGTCAGCTTCGGTTTAATTTCTGTGAAAGAACACTTGCATAATGTTATGGTTAGGGTCACCACAACATAAGGAATTGTATTAAAGGGTTGCAGCATTAGGAAGGTTGAGAACTACTGGTTTAGAAGATGCATGAGAAGAAGAAACATGGGAAGTAAACAGAATGAATATAACAAAAATGAGCATGTGCCGGATAAAGAAAATGAATTTAAAAGAAAACATTTGTGCCTATCTTGACTGCCATATTCAAAGTAATATTATTCAAATAGAAAAAACAGATAATTGTCAGAAATTCTCAGAGTGTTCCTTCTGCCTTGTGGATGAACATCATTTTTGCTAAGTGATAGATCCAATCAGTATATAAGATTCTTCCTCTTAATATTTGTGAAATAGCCGGGGGGGGGGGTGGAATGTGTCCGGGGTGTCCAAGCTGGAATAGGGCCAATCAGGGTGCAGCCAGCAATGCTGCAAAAAGTTTACAAAAGGGGACATGATGGAAATATTTGCCTTGGCTAATTCATGTGATCAGTGGATGCTGTCTTTGCACCTATGTGAATTGCAGATTGCCTATTTAATTAGTGCACTGCACTGCAACAGGAGCCTACATTTTTAATTTTTTTATACACTACACTAGTTAGCGATTTCCAGAACTGTGACGTAATTGGTGCTGTGTGTGAAATAACTAGAGCAGAAATTTACTAAGAGTTCAATACTGAACAGGGCAATTTAAACCCAGCTTGCACAGCAAGCTAAAAGAGTGTAGGCTCTCTTTGGTAGCAATTCAGACCACTGGCTTTGAAGTAAAATCTTATCAAGGAAAGCCCTTGAGGCCTTGTCAACAGAAGAGATCAATTGCATGCTGGTAGATTATTTAAAGGTAATTTTGTTGGGGGAAAAAATCTTCAACAGGATTCATGGCTTTGTTATTTATGGGCACTGCAAAATAATTTCACACCAACTCCTTTAAAACAATAAACCGTTTGTGTGTGTGTGTATCAGGCTGTTAATGGAACAGCTATGCTGTACCTGAAATGGAAGACCTGGACTTATTCTATGCAGGCTAGCCCATATTGCTATTTAGAGATCTTTTTTGCTTCTAAGGTTAAAATTAAATTAAAAACAACACATCTAACAAGAATTCCTTCACCATAAAAACATCTTATCTCCTGTCCAAGAAAGCCCACCAACTTTTAAGTGATTTTAAAATTTTTTGTTCTTTTACCTATCTTTAACAGTGGGACACTGTTAAATAAAAGGCTAAGGCCTAAGTGGGTGGAGAATGGGTGGCGAAGCGCCTTACAATTCGGCTTCACCAGGACAGTCCTGAAAATGACGTGGAAGCGGTGCCACTCACAGTACAGAAGGAGGCCTTGCCCCCGGGCCCAGAAGCACACCTGGGGCCTCAAAGAGGCTGTGGGTGTGCTTCTAGGGAAGGCCGGGCTGCCGCTGGAGGGAAGGGGGGTAACAGGCCTTCCACCCAGGCCCAAAAGGCCTCCTCCCCCCCTTTCTAGTGCCCGTTGTATTTAAAAGTACAACGGGCTTTAAATCTAGTATAACTATTATTGAATATGATGTTGTACTCTGCCCTGAGACAGCTTGATGGGAGGGCAGTATATAAATGGAATAAATAAATAAAATACACTTTCCTTGAATGTTTATTTTGTACTATGCAAGAGCTGCAGTGTGCATGATGGAGCAGAATATCGGGGGGTGTATTTCTCTTCTTAATTAAACTGTTTTATTTTTTCAAGTAGCCTAGTGCTTGCCCTTTGTGCATATTTAAACTCTGCCAACAGTTTAGGCATGCCAAGTAAATTAAATCCGCGCTGTAAAAGAAGGGTGAAATATTTATTCATTTACTTACATTATGTTATTTCAATTCTGCCTTCCTTGCATGGAATGAAATAGGATTACATATTGTGAGTCAGTACAGTCAGCAAAATGGAACATTCAACGACTAATGCATTAGGATATTAGAAATCTTGAACCACCAGAAAGAAAAAGAAGCACAGAATAAGTATTAACATGATACATCAAGCAGCATAGAAATTACATAATAGGATCCTACTTACAGTATGCTATATACAGTGGTAAAGACCACAAGTCAAAATCATTTCCCCATGTAAGATGGTGAGAAAACATCTTGTATTTTTGCAGAAAAGCCTATTTGAATAGTACAGTTTTGCATAGTTTGCAGAAGGCCAGCAGAAAGCACATGCGTGGATAGGTTGGCACTTTCCTACCTAAGACTCAGGGGAGCTACTGTTTCCAATCGATTAGAATAGACAAAAATGACCTGGAGAGACCAATGGCAAAACACAGGCTCACATTTTCAATGATGCTGTTAAAGACAAAGGATGAACTGCTGGGCATGGAATGTAAACACTCACAAGATTTAGGCCCACCCTCTCTCCTTAATGTCTCTGTGTTAATCTGAGTGTTGTTTCCCCGTGTAAAGGATAACAGGTTGTGTCTCAATTCTTAACTAAGTGACTGCATGAGGTATTCTTTTTGTGTTGACCCTCCACAGGAAGAATGTCTCCTGCAGTTCCTTATCTTTACACCACTCCGCGAGAACGGTATAAATAAAACGCTAAGGAGTGTGGGGGAGGGCTCAGTCCGGGATCGGGGGGCCAACAATTGGCCCCTTGCACCCGGACTGACGAGACAGGAGGCACAAAGCACTTCCCAACCTGCCCACCCCCAAGCTGGCCCGCCTTTGGCAGACAGCTGCCATTTTGTGGCTGTCTGCCAACAAGGCAGGTAGGCAGCCGCCCGTCCTAACCTGCTATGCGGTCCTTAGAGAATGGGGGGGCTCGGACCACCCACCGGACCCTTTGCCTCCCTCCTTCTCCCCCCCGGCCCGCACCTTGACACCACACTCTGCCACTGCCGCTTCGCTCCCACCCTCCACTACCACTTTCTTGCCCCGCCTTCTCCCCCGTGCACTCTTCCCAGCCCGCCCCTCATCTAATATCTACACTAATATCTAGTGTCCTGATATTTTGCTAATGCTCCTGAATAAAGGCTTTGTTTGTTTGCTTGTTTATTACATTTGTATACTGCCCTCCACTAAGGTCCAGAATCCTGTTGTACTAGAATCCTGTTCAGCATGCATTACTGAGAATTTTTCTTTTGGTTTTCCAAGGACTGGATAATAAGCAGAATTTATCATTCTTTTCTTGATTTACAAATTGTTGCACACACACACAAACTGTCTTTTTGTGTGTGTTTGTGCTCCTGTTGTTTGAGGATCCCTATGTAAGGAAGCCATAATGTGTTTGATGAGGAAGAAAATAACTTCTAAGAACTAATTTTCCGTCTGTCTGTCTGTCTGTTTGTCTGCTTATCTTTTTTCTTTCTAAAAATTTAGTAAATTGAACTTGACACAAAGACAAGTTGATAATGATGATAAGTCAAGAATAAGAGGATGTTTCCAGCTCATCCAGTTAATGCATCAGAATAGTGTTTATCATTTCGCTGAAGGAACAATGACAATTTATTTAATTGGGTTTGTTTTAAAGAAATGCACACGTATGATGTGAAACAATGATCAGCAAAGCTATTGTCATTTTTAAAGGAAAAAAAACAAATATATAATATTTTAACAAGTTATTAGATGTGACCATTTCCAACCACAATGTACAATTTGCCTTGCAAACGTTTAAGGGCATCTTCTACTTAAGGATTTTTCAAACAACACAAAATTGGTTGATGTTGGAGGCCAATAATTGAATGAGCATTATTCTGATTGCAAAATACTGCCACGTTCTTAAGCTGTGCTGATTGCTACAGCAATTTCTGCAATCTCTTTTTTGGGGCCAAATTGCTTCTCCTATTATACAAAGCAATTGCTTTAAACATATTTTGCCATACTGAAATACTTTATCAAAATGATGTCATTTGTAAAGGATTTGGAACGGGGCTATCTCACATGTACCAATAAGTACATGGGTTTATGAACACAATTTACATGTCTGCAAGAATAGATAGAGACAGAACATGGCATTGCTAGGGAATTTTGTATGGTTTCAATGAGGAATCTGTTTTGATATTAGACCAAGAACTTGATCTTTGCCGGTTTGTCTTAATTTATACAGAAAGAACAATCACTAAAGAAGATATCAAGGAAAAAGAAGCAGAATGGCCCTGAAACTAACAGACTGAGTGAACAGTCGTCCCCATCCCTCCTCTCTCTCACATCTCATGTTATCAACATGACGATGTTCTTACTTTCCTGCCTCTTCATTCAGCCAAGACTGAAGCCTTCCTCTAGCCTAAGAAGCCTCCCTCCAACATTCCAGGGGAAGAGCAACTTAAAATGGATGGAGGCTTCTTAGCAGGAGGAAGGCTTCAGCCATGACTGAATGGAGCTGAAGGTTGTAGGCCAGTATTCTTATGTACTACAGTTCCTTATACAGTAAACCATGATGATACCTACTTTGAAAATCTGGAGCATCAGGCAAGGTTTTCTTTTTACCATATTCCTTGACATATTCCTCAGATTCATAAAGTTATGTTGGCCCCAAATTTAGGGTTTTAACCCTTTCCCGGTGAAAATGCCAGCCATCGAGGACTGGTATTTGAAGGTTTAAAATTATTGGTTGCTGAGGAAAATGCTCAGCAACATTACAATATTACAGGATACAGGATATGGAGAAGGGCTGCCCCCTGCCATTGCCACAAGCCTGATCCAAATTGTTGACCTCACATGGTCTATATTAATGGAAATTTGAAGAGGCAAGATCCATGGATCTTCCAGAGCTGAGCCCTAACATCTTTTCTTTATATGCAGACAAAACTATATTTATATGACGATATTCTACCATTACAGTTGATTTTTTTTAAAAGAAACTTCCTTTTTCATATTTAGCATTTATAGAGTGCATTTCAGGTGCCCAAAGAATGTCACTTACATTACCTCAGTAATCCTTACAGCGGCTCTGTAAACTAGGCCAGATGCCAGGCTGAGGAAGAGAGAATAATTGCTTGCCTGAAGCCATCTAGGAAGTTTGGTGCTGAGCTCGTCATGGCTCACATCACAAGCTCTCAGCCAGAGCTCTGGCTCTCTAAAATTCTATCTTCTTCTTAATAAATATGTAGTTGAAAATTTACTAGGAACAATGTATTGTGAGCTAAAATGTCAGTGAAAGCCAGTGCTGTCCCAGATGAATAGGTTCCGTCCTGCTGTTAGATAAGGAGCGTGATATCTTTTTTAAAAAATGGATGTGGGGCTGATATAGTGACGACCCTGTATCCATGCTTCATTCAAAGATCTGGGTTTTTTTTTTCATGTTCCAAATGATTGACATAGTTTTAATAATTTCATCTGATGGATGGTGGTGCAAGGGAATGAAAGTATTTTATTGCAGCATTATTGACTTGCTCTCCCCTGATTGGCTTAGGGAACAGATAAATTAGATGCTCTGGGTAATCAAAAGGCAGTTTTTCATTATAGCTACTCAAGAAGGCAAAAGCTAATTATTAATACAATGGGATACTAATAAGATTGTTGCCTGCAATGGATTGATGTTACACTTGAAAGAATGAAGTTCAAAAGTGTTGTTTGTACAAGACTCGAGAGCTCAGAGAGCAGTCAGAAATACAGTCACCATTGCCTTGCCCTTAGGGTGAATAGGATACAGAGGCTCATTAAATTAAATGTACCAGACTGCAAGCCCATGTACCTTTCAAATGTTTAACTGAGTTTATAAATACATTCAATAGTCATCAGCAACCTTACTTCTGTCCTATGTATCAGTCAGATATATTCCCGATAGAAAAGGAATAAAGTAGGAAATAATGAACGCATCTTGGTTAATGCAAAATAGTAAAACTACATTTTTAAACTAACACCATGTACCATAGAAGCAAAAAAATGCCAGATATTTCATTGAATTTTGCACTGAATATTCCCATAGTCATAAAGTTGAAAGATACTGGAGAGGTCATCTAATCCAGCCCTCTGCTCAGTGCAGGAATTCTAAAGTTAGAACATTCTCAAATATGGTTCTACACTATTTGTTTTAAGACCACTCCTAGGAACAGACTGCCTACCAGTGCCTATCTAATTGGTTCCACTGCTGAATAGTTCTTACCATCAATAGTTTTCCTCCTGTAATTTAAATCCATTACATCTACTACGGCCCCATGGACCAGAAGATAATAACTCTTTGCCCTTGTCCGTGGTGTGGTCCTTTTATGTATATCAGAATTAAAAGCAGAACTAAGGAGCAAGTGAATGTCAAGGTTTCAAGCCTGGGAAAATACGTCTATAGAATTTCACCCCTGTTAACAAATTTGCTGCTGTACTCTGAACCAACTGAAGTTTCCATGCCATCTTCAAGCCCATATAATGATGTAGAGTTCCATCAAGTCACATCTGACAAGGCAACGTCATTAGGTTTTCAAGGCAAGAGATGTTCAGAGGTGGTTTGCTATTGCTTATCTCTGCATAGAGACCCTAGACTTCCTTGGTGGTCTCCCAGTCAAATGTTTAGCTTCTGAGGTCAGATTAGATTGAGCTATCCAACCCCACATACAACACATTAAAAGTAATTCTGTCAAGGTTACTGCCATGTTGGTTAGTGTGAACAGGTTGGCTGAATCCTGGGAGGGGGGGGGAGAACAATTTCTGTGCTGGATAAATGCAACAAAGGATACCACCTGGATCACTTACTCTTCCAGCAGAAATACAGTTCTAGTAAGCCCTCTAAACACTCAACTGATTCTGTTTTACAGCAAGGCTAGACAAGTATCCCAGAGATCTCAGCCTTTCCAACCAGCATCCCTGCCACCTTGTCAGGATTCAGCTCCAATAAATTTTCCCCCAGCAACTTGACCACATCTCCTAGACCCTCATAGTCCTAACACAAAGACAGCTGAATCTGGATGTTATCCACAAACTGGCAACAATCTGCTCCAAAACTTTGGATGATCTCAGTCAACAGTCAAATATAGATGTTAAATAATGAAGATAACAATGGCCTTCTGCATTATAACAATAAGGCCCCTCTTCAGGCTAAGCACGGACAGTTTGTGCACCCCACCCTGGGGTATTGTGCTGTGAGGTTGGGAGGGGGGGTGTATTTATGCTACTAATCTTGTTTTACTCGGGAGTGTTGTTGTTATTCATTGGATTTGTTCTCCGCCACTCTCGGCACACCGGCTTGTGGCAGGTTACAATAAGCCCATAATACAATAAAACTCCCATTAAAACCCAATTAAAATTAATTAGGAGGTCAGATGGAGTTATTGGGGCTTTATGGAGTTTATGGGGTTTTATATACTGTAACTTGCCACAGGTTTCCAGAGAGTGGCAGTCTAGAAATGCAACAATAAACAAACAACCCCCAGATCACACATTTGGAGCAGCAACCCCTCTCTGCATTCTGTCAGATAAAAAAACACTGAAATCACTTAAGTATCAAACCTTTAACACTAGAATCTTATACCATGCTTCTCAATAGAACTGCATGGTCTAACTTGAAAGCAACTGACAAGTCTAAGAGAACTCTTACTGACTTTGTAGGTGGATATGTCTACCAAAGAAACCAAGGCTACCTCTTGTCTTTCACAAGACTGGAAAGGTTACACATATATATGATGGGGAAATACAGTCCAAGACCCGTGTGACTGATAGCTATCAGCCAATTCCTTAATATTCGGTTTGATTTCTAAGAACCTGGAGGAAAAATCTAGGATTTTATCTCAGACTAGGATGGCAAGTATAAAATAACTTCCTTGCACAAGTGGGGAAAAGGAATTCCCTTCAGTCCTGACTGCTTTCTGCTTGCCTGCCAAAGTTCTGAACGCCCTCTCCCAATTTTCATAGATTGCTCCTAGGGGGCTTAATAGTCCCGTTAAGAATCACTGAATTAATGTTCCTCTTGTAATTGTGTTAGAAAGGGTCATTACCCCAAAGTTCAGATATTAAAAGAAATTCTTTCTTATTACTCATCCCTCCCTCTCAGCTTTTAGTAGTATATTTCATCTTGCTGAGAAGCTATGAAAGGACTACCAATTCATTACAACATTTAGATTCACCGTTGTTACAACATTTAGATTCACCATTTTTATAGTGCTTTCAACACTTTGAGGCTTGAAAAGTATAATACTATTACCACATGTCATGGATCCTGCCAAATTTCTCTCTGTTATCATTCCTTGCCTTTTTTTGTGTGTTTCTTTAACGTTTTAAAGCTCCCTATATGTGCTGTACACCTGTATCCCATAAGGATAGATTCAAATGCATAGCAGTGTTGGTCTGAAATAGACTCTGATTTTACCTGTATCCCAGTTTCTGAAGTTTACTGAGATCTTTAGTGCAAAACTGAGCTTTATTAACACAGCACATATCCGAGTAGAAATGTCAAAGTTGTTTTGAAGCCACAGTCTTCCATTCCAGAAGCATTTCACAGATGCTGAACATGACCTCTTCTGTTAGAAAAGTCTAGGCTACAGAACACCTCCTTCGATCACCCCAGGCTGAGTTCCAGCTCTCTTCCTGAGTGCTAAAGTTTGCATGAACTTTTCAGAGGCAAAACCCTTTTAAGTAATCTGGTTCTGCCAGTTTCAAAGCAGGGGAACCAGACAGTGGGACTCTAGAGATGACTTTATAGGAAGCCTTCATTTATAAGCAGAATTCAATAGCAATTGGAGAAGAACTAAGAAAAAGTTAGCAAAAAAATTAAGCAGCTATAGGTATTAATACCAGTTGGTCTGGATCCAATCAACTTTTTCAGTCAATCTCACCTAATTCCCCTCCATACTACAGCCCACATCCTACATGGCACTTGTCCATTCCAGTCCCATGATCCCCATTGTAGCCTTTGAGGCAGTCAAAGCAGTCTTCTCTTTTTCACCACCAAAAAGCTGGTTGGATCCAGTCCATTGCTTTTCAGGCTACTAATACACTTCCCAGTCACATTAACTACCATACTTTAACTACCATACTTTTTTCCTACCCAATGTCTTATATGTGAGTTTAGTTCTTTGTGTCCTTAATGGCTTTCATAAAATATGTATGTTTTGAAATCCTCAACTATTTCAAACATTTCTTCTTTTCCTATATGTATATACCTATTTCTCAACTCCCATCTATGGATATCTAAATCTGCAGGTCTGGGCTATGCTGACAATGAAATCAGATTTTCCTGCAAACACTTGGGGGGCCCTCCCAGGTTTTCAGAAAAAAAGTTGGCATCAATAAAATAAATAAATAAAATAAAAAATACACGGGGAGGGGGGTAAATTTCTTGCCAAATGATAATGTGTTTTTTGCATATGCACAGTCAATACCCTTCCCTTTTTCTTTAGTGCTGTCTCCAGTAAATACCAGGACCCAGAAGCGACGGATGCTGGGAGCTCAGTAGCAGACACCAGGAACTGCTCCAGATCCAGCCACCTCTCCTAGACACTCCCAGTGCTGTCAGCCTACCCTTCCTCTATTTCTCCAGCTGCTGTGGCTGCGCCTGGAGTTCTGAACCCCCACCTAGGGCAGTGACAGGGGAGCCCCTTCAGGCCTGGACCAGCTTCTAGACACCACAGCTGCTGAGGCTAGGAAGGGAAGGGGAGAAGGAGTGATGGGAGAATACTGGCAAAAGGGGAGAAGTATGAAAGAGGGGAGATGATCAGAGGAGACAGAGAAATAGAAAGGGTGTAGATTGACAGAGGGGGGGGGAAAGGGAGAGGGATAGGTTGATAGATAAGGGAAGTGGGAAGAGAGAGGGAGAACTGATATAGAAGGGGAGAGTGATATTGATGGAAAATGAGTAAGGAGCAAAAGAGAAAGGTGGTAGGTTGATAAGGGGAGGGGGAAGAAAAAGATGCATTGTCAGAGAAGAGGAGAGGGAGAAATAGAAAGAGGACAGTCGGCAGATAACGGTAGAGGGAGATTGATTGAGATGGGGTTGGGGCAAAAGAGATGGGAAGCTTACAGATAAGGGTAGGGGAGAAAGAGTCAGTGAAGAGGAAGGGGAGAAAGAAAGGTGGGAAAGATTGACAAAAGGGGAAGGGGAGAAAAATTGGTAAGATTGTTAGAAAAGGGGGAGAAGGAAGGAAGCAAACAGTGGAAAAGATGCACCTTCTTTGTAAATTTCTTCTTACTGCCAACTTCCCATTTCTTATATAACATATGTGAAGGAGAAAATCTCATAGAAGGCAGCTTTTCTTTGCATGCTTAGATGCATGCTGATTTATTTGCAACTTTATTAACTTCTATGTATACATGGCCAGGACAGGGCTTTATCTTCCACTGTGTTACATGGGATTAAAGCATGTATGCATAGCATACATGTAAACTGATATTGCACTCAGGAGTGTCTTGGTATCATCACCCCAATCAAGCCAGATATATCCAAATATTGGACTAAAGTGGAGACATACCCATCGTCATACTATCCTGTCCCATTGGACTCACTCATCTGAAGATAAGGGTAACTATTTTAATCCAGCAGTTCCTTATTGTGCTCAACATGTTTGTCATAAATACATGGAGGTAATCAAAATCCTCAGTCCAGCTCTCACCTCTAGCTGCTATTTTGGTAAAAGTACAGGAATAGTACTGGGGAAGCCCTGGTTTGAATTCATACCGCGGCATAGAAACTTATAGGGTGGTTTTGAGCTATGGATGCCAAACACCACCTCCTTCTCCAGCAGGGCAGGGGTCCCCAGGCTTTGGGTGCTCATCTCTACCACCAGCCAGCTGGCTGGTAGGGGAATTACCTCCCCTCCAAACAGACAAGAAGCCAGAAATAAACACAATGTGCCTATGTCACCCAGAAGTGACATAGGCATGAAGGTAATATCAGGGTTTGGGGGCAAAACTCTATAGTAAAGGCTAATTCTATAGTAAAAGCTAATTCTGCCTATTTCACTTCCAGTGACACAGTGAGATATCACTATGATATAATCATCTCTATTTCCAGCTTCTTCCCTCTCTGCTCCCAGTAAGTTCAACCTCCCTCCCCATCCACCACCAGTTGGTCCAACAGATCTTGTAACCCTACCTTGAACTAGTCCCTCCATCCGAGCGTAACCTACCTAAAAGAATATTTGTGATGCTAAACTGAAAGAAGGAAAGAGCAGTGCTCTAACTCAGTGCAGGTCCACAGCGGGGAGAAGAACAAGGTATACAAATAAAACCGAAATTACATTTGAAAAATAAGAACAACCTCAAGGGTTCAACGTCTGATTTTAAATCATTGTGTTGGGCATGACCTCTTTATTTCACGGAACATTTTGGTCCTGTATGGGATTTGCTTTAACCCGAGTCACTCCAAACTCCACAAATGTTCAAGATACACCTGATAGACAAAAGGAAAAGAGTTTTTGCCATTTCTTGCACCGGGAGGTCAGTCATCTTCTATCTATGCTGCTGCAGCAGGCAAATTAATAATGTTCTGGGCCAGAAATGTTGGAATACTAAGGGAATAGCTTTAATAATAATAACCATTAAAGTCCTTGAAACTGAAATGAAGTGTAATAAATTCAAGATTCAGCTGTGACCTCCCTTGCATGCCCAAGAGAAATAAAGGGCAACAGTCTTCTCTTATTCCGGCTATGAATGCTAGTCTCATTATGATAGCCTTAAGACGTTAGAGTGAGCAAAAATTCACTGTAATTAGGTCTTTCAGGATGCCACTAATGTTATTGGTTCCAGTGTTACTTTCTCAAGCTAGATTCTAACCTTGCTACCTAAAGAGGCATCCCCTCCTCTCTCTCTTTCCACTCAAAATGAGTATAAAGAGAATAAATCCCCATATGAACACAAAAGACAGTGGTAGATATTGCCCCATTCATATGCAGGAGAACCTACCTCATGAGGCTGTTGTGAGGATAAAATAAAGAAGGGGAAGCCATGTGTATCACCCTGAGCTCCTCAGAAAAGGGGCAGGATGGACAGATAGTACAAATAGAGGCCGTAATTTAAGATTTTCCTGTGTATGTGGGAGATGGTTCTCCTTGGGTCATAACTTTTACTTACATTTCTGAACACTGTCTGTAACGATTGAAACTGTGAGAAGTGTTGATAACTGAACCATTCAGATAGAACATGGGCAGGTTGGTTGATGAACAACAAGATGAAATATACTACTAAAAGCCAGAATACAGAAAAAATTCTGTATTCTAACATGGTAATTTTGCCACCTTTACCTGTTCATTTGAAATTTCAAACTCATTCTTCCCAAGCCGCTTTTTCACACAGGGGATAAAATTATTTAAAATTATTAAAATGTTTGGAATCCCTAAATCTTTCTCTTTTTTTCTTATAAGAGAAACAGGCTTATTTTGCTTTGGAAAAGAAAACAACGCAATGTGGTGCAGGGAATCCCAGAATTCCCTTAAACGTGACATTTGTGTGGCTGCTGAGTCTGCCAATAGTGGGAAAAAAGGAAAAGAAATGCTTCTCTCAGTTTTTACAGTGTGTTGACCCGTATACAGAGGGCAGAAAATTAATGAAATCATCCACAAAAGCATCACTGCTTATATAGAGAAGCAGGCTTTTTGGCCAGGCCCAGAACACACACATGCACACAGTGGGTTGTCTCCAGGCTGTTTTTAGAGACTGGATTGTTTATGAGAGTCATAGACAAGCACAATAATACATATAAAACCAGAATTATATTCACAGAGAACCACTATACAGAAGATTAAGCTTTTAAAGTCAGTTTTGCCCGATTTCCCTCCTTTTCATGGTCCCCATTTTTGGGGTGGTCAAGGACACCTTCTTGGTGTTTTTTCACCAGCTGAAATGCTGACTGAATCCAATCCAGTGAATTGCACCGTGGAAGTACAAGGGTAGGACACTAATTTAAATACCGAGAAATGAACTTGGGGAAGGGGGGGGGGGGAGAGAGACCTGTATCCTGAACTAAAAATGAACTGAAAAAACTATACCAAACTGTCATGGGGAAAAAAAAAAGATTTTGTGCTACCAGCCCCTCCCCTCCATGTATTTTAAGTTCAGGTGTTAATTGTGTGCCTTCACAATTCTGTCGACACCTCAACTCAATTCCTTTTAACAACTCCATGTGAATGCAGAATTGGGGCCAACATGCCGGCCTCTGAAGGCGTGATTGATTCAGCATTTCCGAGCTTTGGCTGTTTAAATTGTGCTCTCCTCACTCTTCAGCTTGGCACTCAAGAATGATTTTTGCTAGTGAATTCCTCTGAGCTTTTCAAGTGTCAGATAGTAATAGCACCTACACACTATAATCAAGTATCTTCTAGGTGATAGCATACAGCTCAATTGGAGATACTATCTTGCCCTGAAACATGCTGTCAACGGAGGTATTCTTTTCCATCCCTGCCAGTCTCACTCTCTTTCCACTGGAAATTCTCTTTATAGTTGTCATTCGATTTTTACAATATATGCTTTGGATTACCCCCCCCCCCGGCACACACACATCAATATGTGACAATAACAGAGCTCCCAGGCCTTTTCTTTCTTAACAAAACAATCCCTAATATCTTAGATTGAGTTCAACTTGGAACATCCCTGGCTTGGCTCAAGCATTTCTAGTCTGAGAAGCAAGAGTGAGCCCCATCCAGGAACTGCTAGCTCATGTCCAGAAACGTTATGGTGATGGGGGCATGAATACACTAGGGCTAGGATTTCCAGGTACTCCTCATCCTAAATCCTGAGACTCTTTGAGTGAGGCCTGATGATATCATGGGCAGGACATCAGCAAGGTCATGAAGTGGGACCTAGTGAGTTAAGATGTCACTGAACTGGGATGTCACACTGAATAATGGGCTTCAGCTATGAAAAGGGGCATGAGTAGAGCTTTTGCTTGGCATGCAGAGGGTCCAAGGTTCAAGCCCCAGGATCTCCAGTTAAAAGGATCAACTGGAGATTCAAAGACTTCAACCCATGACCTTGCAGATCTGCTGCCAGTTTAAAAAAATAACATGGAAAACAACTATGTGCTAAATGTAAAATGCAATGGAGCTATTATTTTAGGGTTGCCACCCCCACCCACCACGGCCATTGGGGAGGGAATGGGGGGGGTACAGTTGCCATATCCAAATTGGGAAATTCCTGGAGATTAGGGGATGGTGTCTGGGAAGGACGGGGACCTCAGTGCCATACAGTCTACCACCTAAAGCAGGAGTCCTCAAACTTTTTAAACAGGGGGCCAGTTCACTGTCTCTCAGACTGTTGGAGGGCTGGACTATAGTTAAAAAAACCTATGAACAAATTCCAACTATGCTCCAGTGGAGCTGTGTGTCTACTATCCCAGTGCCAGCTAGTGACAAGACCTTCTCAACTTGCCCGCTCTGACAAAATGTGAGCTCTTCCACTCCCCCCCCCCCAATGCACTGCTGCTACACTGTCAGGCAGTTAGCTAAATCTGGGAGATCTGCCTCCAATAATAAGTCCTGTCATGGACTTACCGATTGCTCTGAATGTTGAAAGCTGTTGCAGATGAGTTGGTTCTTATATGCTTCTTTTCTCAACCAGAAAGGGTCTCACAGCTTCCAATTGCCTTCCCTTTCCTCTCCCCGCAACAGGCACCCTGTGAGGTAGGTGAGGCTGAGAGAGCCCCGATGGTACTGCAGAGGAACAGCTTTCAGTGCTATGAAAAGCAAAGGTGACCCAGCCGGATGCATGTGTAGAAGAACCCCCTGCTCGCCATGTAGCTGTCAGGCCACCTGATCACCCTAACATCCTGGCTCAAGAGAAGCCCTTGGAAAGCATGCCTGCAAGAGCTCATGCAGCTGCCCTCCCAAAATGTTTATTCCTGCTCCCCATAATGAATGTCCTGGCTCTTGAGAACCTGGGGGGGGGGAGGAGTCTATCTCCCCTGCATCCAACATTTGCCCCAAAGGATCTTGCAAAAAAAAGAAAACAACCGGGGGGTGCCCAGTGGCTGCTGTGCCAAACTTCTAATCCACCTCCCCCTACAGCTACAAAGTGGGGGAGGGGGGAATCCAGCCCACCCCCATAGTCATCCCCATGGAACAGCCCCTCAATGTCCCCAGAAGTGGGGGGGGGGGGAGGGAGAGAAAGATTTCCATGAGCCTAATTTTCATGGATCAAAGCCAGCTGCTCTCCCAACTGCTGCCCAAGAACGGCCACCTCCCAACTCACCCTCTCCTGGCTGCCAAGCCTGCCTGTCCTGAGGTGTTCCGCGCTCCTGAGCCAGCACCCATTGAGTTTGAAAGCCTGTTGTACAAATGGGGGTAGGGTGGCAGAACCCCTGGCTGACTGGCTCAAAGGGCAAGGCTCTGCTCTTCCCCTGAGAGGACCACCTCAGCCTCGAATACCTTCCCCCGGCTCTGCACAGCTGGAGGAAAGGGGGGGCAGCAGGCCCGCTTCTGCACTTACCCCTTTCTGTCAATTGTGCCTCTCAGGTGGAGATGGGGGAGAAACTGCGAGTCTCAATTCTGTGGAGCCAAGCCAGCTGCTCTCCTGGTGGCTGGCCCTGGCTGGGCTGCACCAACCGTCGCCTGCTACTCACTGCTGTGAGCCCGCCTCTCTGAAAGAGCTCTGCGCTGTGGACTAGCAACCCCATCACACTTTCATTCCGCTGGTGCCAAAATGGCTGGGCACTACGTGCGGGCGCTGCCTGAAAGAGGGAGGAGTGGGGCACAAGCCCTGTGAGCCCCACCATCTCTGAGGCCACCGCTCCTTGGGCCATCAATCCACACCCACAGCCAGGCCCGGATGGGGTGGGAGGGGGAATGGCCTCCTACCTGACTCCACTGCCACAGAGAGCGAGCCGCTCTCTGTGGCATCCTGGGCAAGAGGCCTGGGACCTGCACACATGGTGCCTTATATAGGCTCCGTGGGTCCCGGCTCACCCTGATGCTGTGTGTGCTGGGAGAGTTGAGAGTTGAAGGCTCATGGCCCCTGGTTTCTATCCCTGCCACTTTTGGTGGACAGCAGACAGCAGGGGGGTTATGGGATCCAAGCCATTCAAACCTTTGCTTTCTGCTTTCTATTCCACATCCATTAAAGTGTCCTAACCAAGTTCATGTTAATTGCTCACTCCGAGGATTGCAATGTTTAAACATTCCATTTCTCATTTTATGATTTTGAGCTTACCTTGATTCATACTTCTGACATTCCATGTTCCCATTATATGCATTGAACAGCTTTGTACTTTTCTTTTGCATCCCTTTGCAACACCTACTGCCTGATCCTTTTAATTGCAGATGTCCAATTTGGAACTTTCCGCATGCAAAGCAGATGATCTGCCTCTGAGCTATGGCCCCAATCCCAGTGTAGTTTAACTATTCGGAAGCTGCTGGGAATATTGCAGATCATCATACTTTGCAAAAGCAATGAAAAAAATGGATGAAGACATGCATGCTTCCAATAGCCATAAAAATTATTTGTATCTTCACATTCAATCTTGACTCCCATTTTGGAAAAAATAATTTGGTTCCATTTCTCCTTAATTATCCATATTTATGTGACATATCTGTTTTTAAAGACCATCTTCTTGCCTTCTGGGCTTCAACCATACTGGCAACTTTTTATATCTGGTTGAGCATTTTCAAATACATTTAAAATTTTGTTTGTCTCCATTCTAATTTAGAATAAAATAATTAGCTTCCTTAAGAGCTTGAAACTTTGAACTGTATCTTGCAAGTGAACAATCTATTTCTTTTCAAATAAGTTTTCTCTTTCAGATTAAATAAAACTCCATTGAGTTTTATAGACAATTTTCCATTCACATACAAATTTGAGGGCCTTCTAGTAACTGACATTATAAGGCTAAGCTTTGACTTCAATGGATTTAGAAGGTTGTAACTCTGCTTAGAACTGTGCTGCAAGTGTCTGACTTATGGTATGTGTTTGTTTACATTATTTACTGTCTACCTTTCTCGCAGGAACTCAAGGCAGATTACACACAGACAGTTAGTACATGAACAAAATTGATTCAATAACCATTCACCTTCAATAACCAAATGCATTAAGATTTTAGCAAACCTACAAGAGCCTTTTGTGGCACCGAGTGGTAAGGCATGCAGTCTGAAGCTCGGCTCATGAGGCTGGGAGTTCAATCCCAGCAGCTGGCTCAAGGTTGACTCAGCCTTCCATCCTTCCCAGGTCAGTAAAATGAGTACCCAGCTTGCTGGGGGGTAAACGGTAATGACTGGGGAAGGCACTGGCAAACCACCCCGTATTGAGTCTGCCACGAAAACACTAGAGGGCATCACCCAAAGGCTCAGACATGACCCGGTGCTTGCACAGGGGGATACCTTTACACCTTTACCTTTACACCTTGCCTTAGTTTTTGGGCACTGCGTAGTAGGAAATGAAATCACAGCTACAGCTGAAATCCTAAGGCTACTTTCCTGAGAGTAAGCACCATTGGCTGACTTCTGAATAGACCTGAATACAGTTGTTCTCCATGTGTTTTATGTAGAATTTTTAATACAATGAAATGAATCTTGAGATTGGGAAATTTTACTTGTAAAATGGTTCTGTTATGTTTAAAGTTATGCGGGGTGCAGGGGGAAGCAATACAAATTGCAAGTCTGGGGTGATAGATAAGACTTTTGCTTCCAAATTTTAGAATTTAAATTTCTTTACTGAGATCAATACTTCAACCATAAGTATATTGTGAAATTCTTTAACAAGAGTTGTTTTTGGTTTGGCAAAATATGAAGAGAACTAGCAGTAAGACAGTCAGCTTCTTTCATCCACTCACTTGAGCAATTATTAAATGACTCTGCTAAATCAATTCTCTCTGAATGCTAATCTTCTTAATGCTTCACTTACATTTTGCAAGACAGCACATTCAGAGGTCTGCTGGACAGAGAAGCCAATTTCCTGAGAAAACGGCCTATAAATTTGGAATTGGCTGTTATTTTAAGAAAAGCGACTACAGCAATTCTTGAATCCTTCCCCCCCCAACGCACAAACACACACATACAGAGTGCCTTTTGAAAAGTGATAACCAAAGTTTTATCTTGTGTGATTTATCAAAAGTATAATTAAGTTGGTCAGCAAACATCTGAAACAACGCACACAGATGATTTGGCACACAGTGGGAATATAGGCAAGCATGAATTTCTTGGCCAAAAAAAGAAAAAGACTAGAGAGAAATGGAACCAACTGACAGTGCCTAATTATTGGAGAGTTTTTTATTTGGCTAAGTTAAACGCTTTTCCCTCCACTGTTTACCTGGGTAGATCCCATGGAGGAGATTATTCAGATAGATTGTGTACTTCTGGATTGGGTGCAATTGAAATGCTGGCTCATATCTTCCTTGCTTATGTGCCAGTCACCCCTCTGAGAGATCTCTAGATTCAGCCAATGATTACCTCTAGTGCTTCTTCTTCTTCCTTGGCTTTTTGGCTAGTTCATACTGTGGTATAAGAGTGATATATGTCGTCCAAGATGATTGGGTCATCAGACTATTTGAAATAAAATAAATTAAGTAAAGAAATGTGAACCAGTGAACCTCCTCCCCTCCAGTACAACCTTAAAGACTAGAGATCCAATTCAAAAGTTACATTTCCCAATCATGACTGGATATGCTATACTACTATAAAACACCAGGGGATATAGTTTCCACATTCAAACTCCAAGTTTTCTGCCTTGGAGTAGTAGGGATGCTAGGACCCAAGAATCCCCTGGAATTATAACTCCTCCTCAAACTAAAGAAATCAATTCCCATGGAGAAAATGGCTGCTCTGGAAGGTGAATTCCATAGCATTATATTCCATTGAGGTACTTCCCCACCCCAAATCCCACCTACTCTTAGCTCTATCCACAAAGTGTCCAGGTATTTCCCAACTCAGAGCTGGCAACCCTATAGAGTAGAAGTCTGAGGCCCAAACTACACAAGGATTTTTTTTTCTCAAATAAAAGGAGCAAGTAACTATCCCTTCAGGTGATTTTGATAAATTGGCCATTTTGAGAAAATAGCACGGGAAAGGGTCAGGAGCTTCTCCTAGGGTTTTGAGGACATGGCTGGCAACCCAAGGAGAAAATGAGCAGTTGGGCCAGGCACTGGCATCACACTGGCAGGCTTATGTCATTTCTGTTTAAAAAGGAAGTGACATGGCAGACCGTGTAGCATTTTGCAAAAACCCTATTGCTTCTGCCATATCACTTCCAGTTTTTAACAGGAGTGATATAGGTACACCAGTTTCTCTCCTCCCCCCACACTTCCTCCCACTGGCACCGAAGGAGCATTAATACACTTAGCCCAATGACAAGAACCAGCATGATCTCCAATTGCTGAAGATAGTTTGTTTGGTGAGTAAGCTGAGCACCCACCAATGTGACCCTCTCTAAATGGGACTTGGCATTTCAATTTTACAATAGTCTTTAAGAGAACATTAAACAAATAAATTGAAAATAATTAGAAGTGATTCACTAGAGAGGCCCAACTCAGAAACATTATTGTAAAGTACTTTGATTTTAGAGAGCCTCTTGTGGTGCAGAGTGGTAAGGCAGCCGTCTGACAGCTTTGCCCATGAGGCTGGGAGTTCAATCCCAGCAGCCGGCTCAAGGTTGACTCAGCCTTCCATCCTTCCGAGGTCAGTAAAATGAGTACCCAGCTTGCTGGGGGGTAAACGGTCATGACTGGGGAAGGCACTGGCAAACCACCCCGTATTGAATCTGCCAAGAAAACGCTAGAGGGCATCACCCCAAGGGTCAGACATGACTCGGTGCTTGCACAGGGGATACCTTTACCTTTACTTTGATTTTAACAACAAAGATTAAATATTTAGGGCATATCAATTTCAGCCTCTGTCTTGTCCAAAACCTGCCATAGGTTCTGGCACAGTAAAGCCCATTTGGCAGCAGCTACCCAGACAAATAGCCAGAGTTTTTCAGTTTCAACTCTGGATTTTTCTGGAAGACAAGGAAATTCCTACAAAGATACGACAAGACATTAATGTATTTATGTCAAACATAAATTATGCTTTCCATTTCAAAAAACCCCACAGCAAATTACACAAAAGTCAAAATTTTAAATTACAACATGCGATCAAATACAAATTCATGATCACTCTTAGCTTCAAAGACCCAACAACTGTAAGGGAAGAACATGTGAGCCCACACAACTATAATAATGAAGATCAAAATAATGTTGACTTCAGTATGGCATCAGCATGATATTTGTAGCATAATACCAGTCACATCATACTAAACTCCAACAGAAGACACTGTGGTTTCCACAGGCCAATAGAGGCCGAGAAATCCTAAGGGAAGTGGAAGATAAATACGGGTATGATTTGCTCCTTCTACAGCTGAGACCTTTTGTAATCCAGATGCAAAGCAGCAGCAACCATTGGGAGACATATACAAGATCAGCTGTTCTACTGTTCTATCATACTGTTCTATTTGTTATTACCGTATTGTTCCCTTTTATAACTACTGAGTTATCTGTACTGTTCTCTGTTCCACTAAGTTTTATGTAAACATCAAAAGGCAGGGGTGAGCAGGGTGCCCAGCCCATGGGTGCCTGGCACCGGCCTGTCGTTTCTGTTAGTCCAGCCAGACACAGCCTGGCAGAAGATAGCATGATGACAATGATTGTAATGATGTGGAAAGTGTCCTTTCAGCTTTCAGATAGGGAAGGGCACAAACCAGAAAACTCTGGCTTGGTTCTTGCTGTTTTCCAGGATATTACTAGCATTTGAAGCTGTCCTCGGTTGACTCATGTTCTTTGTCCATCCAGTCCACTGAATTGAACCAGGCCAAATTCATGATGAATTTTGGCTTGTGAACTGGTTCGTGTTCCTACTGACAATAGCACACCAGGAGCCCCAAGTCAAGGAGGCAGGGGGAGGAAAATATCCTCACTCACGCCTCCTTTTCCTCCCTTCTCAAGGAATGGCTACATGAAGCTCTGCAGGAAAAGGGCAGAGCTGAGAAAGTTTATGCCAGCTGTGTAAGGGGAACAAACTGTAAATAAAATCAAATAAACTGTGAATAAAAAACAGGGTGAGAAGGAAAAGTTGACTCACCCTTGGTAGCTAGGAAGAAACCACAGTGGCTTAGTTTCTACTTGTTATGTACTGGAGATACACAAAGTTGACAAAAAAATGTGGAGAAATGACATGCAGCCCAGAGTTTCTACTCAAAGTTCACTGTGATTGGGTCTACATTACAGGGCTGTTGTGAGGAAGCAATGGGCACATCTCAAGTTTAGTTGACACACCAGGAAAATGCAGCTCAGGCTTGCCTCAGGCACAGAGCAATCTGGAGCCTTGTAAATGCATATAACCAAAGCTGGCGAGGACAAAGAGATATCAATTAGAACCCCAGGTAAGAGCATTTACCTAGGAATTACCATTTAAATGACCATTTAAATGATCAAATGGTAGCATCACTTTCCTTTGAACATGAAGAGAACGATGACCTGAAAGGGAAGGTTATATATTCCCTGGCCACAGATAAGAAGTCATTTGTTGGTCATAGCCATATTGTCTCAAACCATGTAGGATCAACCATTTATCCAGAGACACTGTCTTGACCACTTCTCAAGGGACCATGAGGGAAGTCCCAGCAAAGAAAAACCTAAAGTAATGGAACTTTTCTCAGTTCTTGTACATCCAAATCAAAAACATGTGTCCTTATTTTAACATCTCTTAAGGACAAGCTTAAAACAGGATTTGGAGGATTGCATTTAATTGAAAGGACTGCATTTATTTACTTTGTTCACTTCTGCTGCAAGAACAAATTATGTGTGTACATGGCTGATTCCACACAGTGGTGGCTGTGCTGGGCTGCCAGCAGTGCATTGCTGTGGAGCTGCATCCTCCTCAGCTGGCTGTGTCCACATAGGGGACACATTTCAGTGGAACACCTAGTGTCCTGCTGAAATGAGTCCCCCAGGAAACAAAGCAGCAGCAGATTAGTTTCACTGTGTGAGAGTTTTATGTTGATGGAAGGTGGGATTGCAAAATAAAAATAAATGCCCTGGTCCACCCTGCAGTGCAGCAAAGCACCGTGAAGCCAACTGGGGCATTTTTTGCCCACTCTGGGCCACTTTAGGGCAGGGTCCCTGGGCCTGCCATGGGACAAGTCCCGTTGGCCCCCACAATGGGCTAAGGGAGCTCAGAAAATACCTTAGACCAAGGCTTCTGGGGCCTCCATTATGCCCAGGAGGGTGGTGGCCTGGTGGCAACTTCATATGGGAGCAGTGATTTGCCCCACTTCCATATGGCTGCCCTCTCAGCCTTTTCCACCCATGCAGAATTGGTCTGTGAATTCTTTTTAAAATCTTTATCCTTTGAATACTGGAAGTCTGATACCTGTATCCACACCACACCTATTTTCATCACTTTTACCAAAGAGATGTAAGGGGAGAGACAAGAGACAAGACAATCCTTCAGGCTTCACATGTCCCAGTTTCAGTCTTTCACAGTGAGGTGACCATGCAATTGAGGAGTAATGTCAGAAATACTCAGGGGCTAGAGGGGAGTAAGGGATGAAGGGCATTGCCAGGTGGCACCTTGGTACAGCCACAGAGTTTTAGAAGTCCCTGTGGACAGAAATTGGGTCTCACAGGGATCATTTCTCCAAACAAACCAATCTCTCTGAAATTATTTCAAGAAAACCCCAAACTGACGTGGGGCTTCTTCAAACCTGCAAGAAATGCTGACACACTTTCTTATTCCATTTGGTCTCTGGGGTGTAATTTATATCTTTCTGCCTGGAAATTGCTTTTACAAAATGGCCTTTCAACATTTTAACAATTCCTTTACAGTTCACTTGCCCAGTCTCTTGTGGGTAAGTTGTGCCTTTCAGCAAAACAAAAATCTCTTTTCCTACTAATATGGAAAACGTGAACTGATTTTTCTCCTCTTCCTCAATACCATTTACTTTAAGATATCAATCCCATATTTGAACTCAGGATTCAAAATCTTCCTGTTTCATTAAACTGGAAACATCCTATTCTTCCATAAATGGCCATTTCCCCTCCTTTTAATAGAAGCCTCTTTAATAAAATTTCATTGTCATTGTTCCCAGTACTTTTAAGTTGGAACTTTACACAATGATAACATGAGGCCCTAACTAACTTTGTTGCTGATCAAAATAAGAGGTTACAGGTATAATTGGAGAACAGCAACTGCTTAACAAATATGCCTTTCATGTACAGTAACACAGTTTACATAATTGCTCCATACATCACAGCTTAAGGTAAGCATCAATGCAGGGAATTACAGAATAATGGGATAGGGGTGTTCTTGATGTCCTAATTATATGGATGGACTCTTGTTGGTAGCTACTAGGTAGGGCCTGGGGCCCATTCTGCACATGCTAGATAATGTGCTTTCAATGCACTTACAAAGTAGATTTTCCTGTTTTGCCCAGGAAAATCCAGATGCAAAAGCATACTGAAAGTGCCTTATCCAGTATGTGTGGAATAGGCCGGTGAGAGCTGCTTTCCATCAGAATAGACAATGCAGGGCTAAGTGGACAAACCATGGCTCTGTATGAGACATCTGCATATGTACACAAGATTAATCCTTTGTCTATTGCAGGGGTAGTCAACCTGTGGTCCTCCAGATGTTCATGGACTACAATTCCCATGAGCCCCTGCCAGCATGGGAATTGTAGTCCACGAACATCTGGAGGACCACAGGTTGACCACCCCTGGTCTACTGTATCAGGAATATTTATCTCTTCTTACGAATTGTTAAAATGTGTCCTCTAAATGTAAGGTGAAACAATCAATGTCTGAAGATTAGTTGTCGGTTTAAAAGATGTTAATACAATCAGTATTTGTATTTTAGATACACGAATTTAAAATGCAAAACAGATGGGAAACTGTATATATGGAAAGACAAGCTGAAGGAACTGTTACAGCTTAGCCAAAGTTTACCAAACTCTGAATATGCAAATATTTTCCCAGAATGGTTTTAGTTTATTTAATCCAGATGTTTGATTCACAACCTATATTAAATAGAGAAAGCACTTTTTTAAAAAGTGGAAGCTGCCCTTTTGGTGGGGAAAGGGGCATGATGTCGACTCACAGTTCAAAACAGGATGTGCCTTTAGAATGCATAAATAAAAATATTTGCCCCATTCTAGCTGGGAACTGAAACAACTTCATTGGGTTTGCATAAACTCTTACAGGTTTTTCTCTGACTCTACAAGAGCTATTCTCAGAAGGCATGTGATAAGGCAGCTTTATTGATTGGTTGACTGGTGTCTGGCTGGCAGGGGTAGTCAACCTGTGGTCATCCAGATGTTCATGGACTACAATTCCCATGAACCCCTGCCAGCGTTTGCTAGCAGGGGCTCATGGGAATTGTAGTCCATGAACATCTGGAGGACCATAGGTTGACTACCTCTACTGGCTGGGACACTGATATCGCAGTCATGGAGAATGGTTACTATGAGTGAGGAGAACAGCAGAAGAGGCAGCTGTGAGCTAATTCTGGAGTAGTCATGAGATGCTTTCCTGCAGAGTAGTTGGTCTTCCATGGTCAGTGTGTTCAGGAAAGAGCAAACCAGCAGATTCAAGACAGTGTGGTTGTTAGATTTCATTTCTTCTAGTCTCTTATACAAAGCCTCACAGAGTCAAAGAAGTGCAGATCTTAAACACCAGTTTCAGACATGCTGCTTTGGAAGAACTTTGGGAGACATTCTTGGTGGTAAAAAGAAAATACCAGTTATACTAAACATAAAACTACCATGGAGGAAAGAGACACTCTACTTTCTCAAGAAGAGAAAGTGGATCTGCCAGGGAATGAGCTTGAGATCCGAGGCAGGATCCAAAGAGATGTGCAATTGTCCTATGTGCAGCAAGGATCCTGTCTGCTGTATCCAATCAGTTTAAATCAATCTAATCTGATCTAACCAATTCCACTGGCAAGAAGATCTATTGCCTGCTATGTGTATATATACTGGGGTTTTCGGGGGGTTCTTGGTCTTGTTGCTTAATACAACATGCACTCATGCTGAGATTGCAATAAAAGAGCTGTTCACATGTCCAGTGGTCCTGGCTTTCTTCCACGAACCCACAGATATAATACTGGTGATGAAGGTACTCAAACAAGAGCGAGAGGTTGATCTGCTGAAATACATTCTCCTACCATGTAGTGCTTTTGTGGTTGAAATAATTTGAAAAAAAGCTTATGTACCCAAGAAGATCTCATAGAAGTGAGCACTAAGTGCTACTCCCCCTGGCTTCAAATGTCCTTTGTCTTTTTCTGACCTTTCCTGCAGTCTCTGAACTGCTGAAAGCACAGCTCTGCCATCTTCTTTCCTCTCATCTCTCCCTGTGTGTTCCCCAATCCTGATCATTATATTGGCAGCTGAGCTGACAAAACTGTAAGCTCAACTTGCCAACTGCACAGCCTGGGAGCATTGCCTGATCGTCTTCTGCTAGTCACACTGCTGTTCTTAATGAAGCATCCAGGTTATAAGCAAGCCATTAAAGCTAAGGGTTCTGTTCTCCTGGCCCCCTGCCTCCCTAACAATTTTCCCAGGGAGTCACCCTAGGATAAAATAAATAAAACATGATGTCTCTCAGAGAGAGAGAGAGAGAGAGAGAGAGAGAGAGAGAGAGAGAGAGAGAGAGAGAGAGAGAGAGAGAGAGAGGAGATCTAGCAGGGGTAGTCAAACTGTGACCCTCCAGATGTCCATGGACTACAATTCCCATGAGCGTTCACTGGCAGGGGATCATAGGAATTGTAGTCCATGGACATCTGGAGGGCCGCAGTTTGACTACCCATTAGATACATTTTTGCATGACACATTCTCAGTAATGAGGAATAAACAAGTCATCTTTGCAGGAGGATGATTTGGAGGCAATCATCAAGGTTAATGAAGATGCTCAGGTGTCAGCGCTCTCGTCTTCAGCAGTCTGCAGTCTATTTGATCAAAATGTACGGTCTTAGACTAAAGTCTAGAAAGGGAAATAAAGTGGTCCCCCAGTTAATCACCCCAATGTCCCTTTGAAGAAATGCTTTGACAAAAGTTCACAGGATCCTTTCCCCAGGTGACGGTTCTCCCTCTTCCTCTCTTGCACCTTATGAACTTTAAAGCCCTTCAGGGAAGTCACAGGCCCTTATCTGCTGCATGCAGGTAGACCCTTTCAGTGCCACTGTGACCTTGAGAAAGAGGTGTGTGCGAAACCCAAGGAGGCGTGCATAGGACTCTTTACCGGATTTGGTGGCACTTCATTTTAATAATTCATGCAATGTACTTGACTTGAAAGATTTTAATTATACCTTTATCAGCTCCCCACTGCAGCTGAATAGTGAGAATAAATTCTACGTTTTAAGCTTCAGTGTGCCAGGGATAAATTCTTCAAAAATGGATTTCATGCCTTGGTGCCAAAATTATTTGAGAGGTGGCTTCATTGCACACATATATGTGTAAAGGTAGATGCATCTGTACACATGTTTACATCAGACACATATTTGGTTCACATTTGTACCTATCCTCCTCAGCAAAGTCCTTACATGGTTTGGGCCCTGCATATTTGAGTACATCCCCCAGGGAGCACTTTGACTGAGTAACACTTATCAGGTAAGGATCCGTGGCCCTAAGGAGATACATTTGGCCTCAACCAGAGCCAGGGCCTTCTGTAAACCTCCTCGAGATGGTAAGGGGTGGTAAATAAATCCCTAAATAAACAAATGGCAATGAAATGGCCTTCCAAGCTCACTAGGTTGAACTACAAGTACAGTCAGCCATGGTCAACTTCCTGTTCATTGCTGTTACAAGTATTCTACAAATGTTCCAAGCAGTCCAAAGTAAAGAATGGAGTGACAACCAGTTCTGAAATCCATTTCAATATAGTCATGTCATTTTTGTCCTTAGTTCGTTGAATTAAGTATCAGAACTGATAGAACTGTTGATGGTTCTCAGTTTGTAAGGAAGTCATTGGAATAAGTAAGTCATTGGAAAACTTTTGCTTTTGTTACTGGTAATTGAGTCCAGTATGTTATATAAGTATGGGAGAAAGTTTGTGTCCGGTGGCTCAAACTTTGTTCTGCTGCTTCAGACCAAAACAACTATCCACCTGAATCTATGAACATGGATAGTGAATGCTTAATTCTGAGCAAGCCTGGTTAGGATTGCTCTCTCAGTTTAGGCCAGGGGTAGTCAAACTGCGGCCCTCCAGATGTCCATGGACTACACTTCCCATGAGCCCCTGCCAGCGAATTGTACTCCTGGGAATTGTAGTCCATGGACATCTGGAGGGCCGCAGTTTGACTACCCCTGGTGTAGCCAAAAGATACCCCAAAAGGAACAGTGTGATTACAATCACAAGGATGGTCTCCAAGTACGGTGCTTATCATAAACCTTTCATGCCCTGCCAGGGTTATATGCCCCTTAAAGATGTGTGCATTTAAGTAAAATTATAGTCAGGTCTGGGTCAGGATATTTTCACACCCCAAGAAAAGTTAACCTTCTTCCTGCTCCATATAGACAATATATGTTGCCTCCCATACTACCAATGGCTAGGAGTGAGCAGAGTCCTACCCTTCATCCTGCAAACCCAAGCAGTCACTTGGCTGGCTCAACCAGAAAATCAGCTGGGGCCATAACCAGCTGTAAGAATTGGGTGGCTGTGTGTAACCACAGAATTCCTGTTGGCTGCTAGCTCATATGATAGAAATACTCCAGTGAGTTTTTAAAGAAAGAATTCAGGAGAACAAAATATATAAACTGGCTCTAAGACACAGCCTTCCACTTGTCAAATTCAGCAAGAATTTCTTTAGAAAAATTCCTTTAAGGATCCTTGGGAGTTGCCTGACCCTTACTCTTAGTTAGTTGTGGTAGCCAGATGTTAGCCACAGCAGTGCAGGCTACCCACATGCTATCCCAAGAACAGCCTTTCAACTCCCACCTATTCCTTGAAATGACAGATTAAAGAACCATGACCGGCAATTGGCTTTAGGTTCTCTCTCCCCCCCCCCTTTTTTTTTTTTTGCTAGACTAGGCTTTCCTGTGAGGTTTCCATGAGTTTGTGGCTTGGATCCGAACCAGAAATACGAGAACTGCTTCTCTCCTGATGTTTTAGCCCATGCACAAAAAGTGCAAGAAACAAACAGACAAAGAATACAAAGGGAAGAAAATGTAAACATTACCCAGACACATCAATATATAATTCACAAGATATCCAAAAGTTTACCATTATGTGCATTTTGCTGGAACAAACAGGTCTGCTCTTATTCCATGGCAGCCAGTAAACTATAGGAAGCCAAAACGTCACAGCAGGAAAAGTTAGAAGAGGAAATTAGGGAGGAGACCAAATGTTAAAAGCTGTCTCTTTCTATTTGAATATCTCCATTATGATTTTGTTTCTCCCTTGTAAGAAATAAATATGTGAATCGTTATTTTCCCACAATTCTCATTCCTTGTACCATTGATTCCCATTAAAGTTAGAGCATTTTAGCTCTTTTATTTGATCAAATGGCATAAATTGTATACAGCATAAAATGGCATAAAATATGGGGCCTGTGTTGGGAAAATGCCATTTACATTAAAACAGTTTTAAATGGTGCAAAAATCATATAAAAATAAAAGAAACAACTTGAAAATGTACCATAAATGTATATTAAAAAACACAATATACTCCAATTATTCTGTGTACAGTTACTACAAGAAGAAGGAGAAGAAGAGTTGGTTCTTATATGCCACTTTTCTCTACCAGCAGGAGTCTCAAAGTGACTTACAGTCACTTTCCCATTCCTCTCCCTGCAACAGACACCCTGTGAGGTGGGTGAGGCCAAGAGAGCCCTGATATCACTGCTCGGTAAGAACAGCTTTATCAGTTCTGTGAGGAGCACAAGGGCACCCAGCTGGCTGCATGTGGGGGAGTGCAAAATCGAACCTGGCTCACCAGATTAGAAGTCCACACTACTAACCACTACATCAAAATGATTGTACTAGATACATTATCTGTTTGTACAGACATTTTCCCAGCAACCATGAGAGGAATGACTGGTGATAAAAGCCTAAGAATACTTTCCTGGGAGTAAATGTCATTGAACAGACATTAGTATGATTCCAAACAGGCTTGTTTAGGATTACCCATTGGTTCACAGGCCCCTGTGTTGTGATATTTCGTCTACTCTCCCTGGGTATAAAGTACAATATGACTCAGTGCTGTTTCTCTGTGTCCAGGACCTCCCAGAACTTATTATCCATATTCAGATTTAGGTTATGATACTTGACACAGGAGATTCACAATAAGGGTATGTTATAATTTTTCTTCATAAAACAAAAAATCAGTCAAAGTGGAACGTTGTGAGGAGGCAGGATGGCGTAGCCACTGTAGGTATACCTGGAGCTGTTCATCTCTTGGGGAGGGGCATGTGGTGGTGGGAAGTGCCATCAAGTCACAGATGCCTTATAGTGATCTCCATAGACTTTTCAAGGCAAGAGACAATCAGCAGTAATTTACCATTGTCTACCTCCACACTACCACCCTGGTATTTCTCAGTGGTTTTGTATACAAATGCCAACCTGGATCTACCCTCCTTAGCTTCCAAGAACTGGTGAGACTGGGCTAGTGTGAATACTTCCTCCTCAGGATCCTTCCACATAGCTCAATCCCAACCTAAGCTGGGAGCCTCGCAATGGGTGCTTTGAAAAGAAAAACAAAAAAACCCAAACTATGTGAGATTTGTCCATGGTTCTGATGTTGTCTCATCTAGCTTGACTCAACAAGAGGCAGGTTCAAGGAGCATTGAATTAAATCACTGGTTACTTTCTAGCTTGGGAAAACAAACTCTAAGTTTGTTGCACTCTCCTGATGGGTAGAAAAATATTTGCACGGGTAGAGTAACAACCACTTTCCTTAGGAAAGTCCAGGTGGAGCTATTTATTTATCTTCTCCATTTATAGTCTACTTTTCTCCCAACGGGGACTCAGAGTGGCTTACATCAGTGTCTTATCCTTCATTTTTCCTTATAACAATCCTGCGAGTTTGCTAAGACTGAGAGTGTGTGGTTGACAAGGTCACCTAGCATGCTTCAGGGGCAGTGAGGATCCAAAGCTGGGTTTCTCAGATCCTATCCCAACACGCTAAACACTACACAACGCTGGTCCTTATCTGTTCTTATGTGGCTGAGAGCCCAGTAGAAAGAAACAGGGAATGCAGCTGCCATAAAGGGGCAGCCTAAGGATGGGTACAAAATCTTTAGAGTAGAAAAAATTAGGTTAGAGGCCAGAATCTTAAATGTAGCATTTTCAGAATTGTTACCTGTTCAAAAGGCGGTGCCAGTTAGACAGGCACAGATCTCAATGTATGGATGACACAGCAGTGCTGGGAAGAAAAGTTTAGATTTGCTAGGCACTGGGGGACTTCTGGAGATAAGTCAAACCTGTACAAAAATGACAGGCTTCACTTGAACCAAAAGGGAACCAGGCTGCTGGCAATTCATGTCTAAAAGATGGCAGAGCAGCTCTGAAACTAATCCCAGGGTGAAAACTTACAGGAGCTGGGCAACCTTCAGTCCAAAGAGACAACTGTGTAAAATCTCAATGAAACTTGGGAATGAAGGTTAGGATGGCAAAGGAGAGCCTTGTATGGCAAGAAAGGAGTTGAAGGAAGCAAGGGTTGCTGGTGAGTTTTCACAATGGAGGAACATCAGCCGTGATGATGAGAGAGGGAGTTGTGTAGTGGTCAAATCTGCAGATGACTGTGAAAAGGTCTAGGAAGATCTCTGCAGATTGCATGAGTGGGCAACAGGGAGCCAGATGGCTCAATGCTATAAGATGATGCTCTCTGAAACAAAAGATCCAACTTCAAATATAGGTTAATGGGATCTAAAGGTAAGTGAGAGGGGGGGGAAAGGTCTTGGAGTCACAGTAGACTGGATAATGAAAGTGCCAACCTAATATGCTGCAGTGGTGGAAAAGGCAACGCCTATGCTGAGAATTACTAGGAAAGGGATTGAAAATAAACAGCTGATATTATAATGCCGCTGCATAGATCTATAGTGCAGCATCATTTGGAATACTGTATGGAATTCTAGTCAAAAGGAATATTGCAGAGATAGAAAAAGTAAAGAGTTTGATGATTTCTACATGATGAATATGTCCCTGGACAGCGTTCTAATGTTGGCGGCTTTTAGAGCCCCCTCTACATAACGTCACCTGCATTCTGAGGCTGTCAAGGAGCTGGGTTGAGTTTTGGCCATTTTTAATTCACAATGAGGGAAATCGCCAAAACTGATTTTCCACCCTCAATTTTGCATCCCATCAGTGAGCAACCAGTGAGCAACCAGGGGCAAGGTATGGAGGGGGAAAGGCACTATAGTCTCAGCAGCAATGTCTCACCCTCACACCCGCCTTCCCCTCTCCATTACCTGCATGGTCCATGTTGCAGTGCGACTGCAAAGCTACATTGTTAGAGATAAATATTCTGCAAAGTGTCCATGGTTTTGGAATCAGGCAATCAAAACACAGCCCCTTTTCTGTTTTTTGGAGGTGGAGAATAAGTTGGGAAAGGAGGGGGCGGTGATCAAGCATCCTTTTCCCGATCATACAGGGGTCTGAGCACCTTGTTTTTAAGCCAACCATTAACACAAAATTACTTTTTGGGCTCCAGGGACTATGTTCAGCATCCCAGAAATCCACCCAGACAGAAATAAAGTCCATAGAAACATGAATCCCAAAAAAGGGGAGGGGAATGCTGTATTGTTCTGGCATTTCACTATCACAATGAAGCAGTGTTGATTTTTTATTAAAAATGCATCTGTGTTGTGGCGTTACTGCATAGCAATGCAGAAGTGTCTTTAAAAACAATAATTTGGGGGCATGGGGAAGAAAGTTTCAATCAATGAGTGCACTGCTGTGTTGTGATTGGTTGCTTGATGTGATTGACAAGCCGAGGAGTGGAGGGAGAAATTTATTTTACTTTTCCTTGCAGTCTTGTCAAGAGGCAAAAAGCCGCAATGGGGCAGAGGGGAAATGCAAGAGGGGTTTCCCGTAAGCAGGGCTGCAAATACGAGGTTTACCATCCCAGGAAGCCACTTGCATTTTACCCCTCCCATGTGGAAATGGTCTCGGTTTAGAAAAGAGACCATGTAGTGCCAGAATTTTGCTGCCAGAAATGTAGAGATGGTCACAGGTATAGACAGCTTTAAAACAGAAGTAGATTTGTGGAGGTTAAATCTTTCAATGGCTACTAGCCATTGTGACCTAATGGTTACTAGCCATTCTGATTAAAGCTATTTTAAATTTCATGTGAACCATACAAACCAGGAATCCCATTTATACTACCAGGGAATTCTGAAACGCCAACAATAAGTACCCACAGCAAAACAAAGCTAAACATTCCATATTTAAAATGTGAAAGAAGTCATGAAGTAAAAGATGAAAATATCTTAAAACTATATATTTTTCTCTGCTCTAGCAATCAAGAAAACATTAAGTAAATTTGGTATTGGGCAAAAATAAAATATCTCTGATGAATTAAATTCACCACTGTTTATATTGTGTAAGCTACAGGCCTTTGACAGAGCTAATTAAACCTGTTTGAAGTAATGGAGCCATTTCAGCTCAGTGCACAATGTATGGTGTACCATTTGTATATTATTTAAAAGTCACAGCTTTAATCAACCAAATTAATATTCTGACTTATTATATATCCACTCGGTATATCACGAAAAATGCATGCCTCATTAAACCGATGAGTCAGTCAGCTTTCTAACTGCACAAACCCATTATAAAAGGGTTTGAAGGAATTATTCTGAAAGTTTGATCATGGCCTTTTACATTCAGTAGACATTGCCTTCGTTTATTGGGTCTACACATATTGAATTTGGCCTGTACTGAGCTCTTTTAAGTGCTCCGAGGGCAATGTAGAATAACAAAATGCCACATTTTGTCATTCAGTGTTTGCAATAAATAGGCTTGAACCTTGCATGGAGACACTCAACCACTCATCAATCTGGAAGGGGAAAATGTTACAAATCAACCCAATCTCTACCAATGCTAGAAAAAAGAAAAACTTCCACTCCTGTTTCACTCCAAAATACCCCAGAGGTTAAAAAGGACATCTGCCTTGTTTTCTAGTTGAGTCTACCATCTAAATTTATTTGTAGCTTTCTCTGATTGATTACAATGGATAGTGGGCAAATGAAGGAAGAATGGAAAAAGAGAAAAGCCTTTTAAAATACTCTTAACTACAATCGACAAGGAACTATTTGGAAGCTCCGTCACTTTGAACTTTTGAGAAATAAACAATCTTAATTTTCCTCTGGCAGGAAGAGAGACTTCATGACTCATTAGATTGCCCCCATCACTAACTTTACCCGTTCTTTAGTTGAGTAAACAATGGTGAAGTGTTTTCTTCTGGTATAATAGGACCAAAAAGGACAAAAAGTCTTGCTTTGTGAGAAGCCAACTGCAAGATCAGTGATAAATCCATTCCATAAAATCGATGATGCCTAACGTTTCTGTAGATGGAAGGGGAAACAAGTTTTGCTGATTTCCTTTCCCTGATATACACTCAGGTCATTGCCGGGACATCCACACCCCCTCAAAAGCAGCATTCTGGGGAATATTTTAGGCTGTAGAGAAAGTTGTGCTCCACTGATGGAAAGCTTCCTGTCAGCAGTAATGTTGGCAGAATCTAAGCCTAATCAACATTCCCCAATAGTTTGGGCAAACTAGTCTGAACTTTAAACTAAAGTATACTAGAGCAAAGAGATTGTGAGTGGTGACAATGCACGAAGTGACAATGCTAATCAAATAAAATTTATATCTTCTCTATTATTTCAATAGTTTCATCATTTTACTAGTGTTTTGTAAAATTTTAATAATTTTTGCTTCCCATGTTACCCTAGAAGAAGTAGAGGGGTGTTTTCCTCATCATTATATACTATAGTATTTGCGTCACTTGCCTGTATTATTTGCCACCATATGGGATTGGCTATGAATTGTAGATTGGATCCAAAACTATTCTTTCACTCATGGAAGGACTCTTCTATAAGCAAAGAAAGCTCTTTTGATGAATGGAAGGGTAACCTTGCTTTCAACATCGAAGTTTTGATACAACCCATAATAATTTATATATGGGAATTGTTGTAGTTCACTTATTTATTTGAAAGAACCATCACTAATGGTGAGAAATTTTAATGCTGGGTTACATCATCGTATCACAATTCAGAACAAGAGAGTGTATGACCCTCCAACCCAATTGCCACACACTAACCATGTATTGTTGTTAGTTGCGAAGTCGTGTTCAACCCATCGTAACCCCATGGAAATGATCCTCTAGGCCAGGGGTAGTCAAACTGCGGCCCTCCAGATGTCCATGGACTACAATTCCCAGGAGCCCCCTGCCAGCATTTGCTGGCAGGGGGCTCCTGGGAATTGTAGTCCATGGACATCTGGAGGGCCGCAGTTTGACTACCACTGCTCTAGGCCTTCCTGTCCTCTACCATTCCCCAGAGTGCATGTATTACGGCCTACCAAATGCTGACCTTCCCCTGTGCAACTAGTGCTAGATAATAAAAAGAAGATAGGTTTACTAAGTCCATGCTGGACAGGCTTGGTGAATCGTAAAGTATACAAACATGTCATAACTATCATGTCATCTTTGATAATTATTTCAATTCCATGAAACAACATTTTCCTACATACGTATTCCACAAGTTTGATCATGAAAAGACATGCTAAGCTGTTCTACAGGATGAAAGTAATGCATAATGAAAGAGCATTTTTAAATGTATTTCAGGAGGTTCGCTCAGAAACCCAACATGAAGTGAAACTTTTTCACTATTCCAACTTTCACAAACACTTCACTAGTTGAAGTTCAACTGATCTCTGGGCCTTTCTACTCAAGTTTTACACTGAGAAAAATATACAAGATGATGAAACCAGTACAGAACAATTGACCCCATTCTACTTTGAGAGCCCTTGATGGATGAAGTGGCTCCAGCTTGCTGAAAAAATGTTATTACATTTTCTCACCTCTTAGGAGTCTGAGGAAAGGGTAATTGTTGTCAATTGATAAAAGACATTTACCAAGCCTTCCTTGCCAAATGTAACACAGAAAATAGAAATCACATTTTTTTTTTTTGGTCTCTGCAGACATATCAATTCCTTTTGACTTTCCTACATTATTACATACCCACCTCCATTAAAGGTCCAATCAACATTTTCAATGTGAAGATATGCAAAAAAGATCAAAGCATCCCCCTTTGCCTTTGACATTTCTGCAGCCAAAACCATTAGAAGCTTCTTGGCATATTGGGGAAAACTGAGGCTTTTGACCAGATGTTCCACAGTTGTTTGCTACCATCAATCATTTTTATTGTTTCAACCACTGTTCTAAGCAGCTTGTCGACATACAGGGTGCTCTCCCAGCATGGCATAGAAGTTTCTTCCAGATGGAAAAAAAGCAGGCAAGATATTTGGATAGATGCTGAGGGAAACATAAATATACCTATGAATAGAAATCTTATTCCTAATCATACAAAGAGATGTTTTTTATAGGAAGCTTTCCACTTTTTATTACTTGAAGGAATCTCAAAGTAGCTTACGATTGGCTTCCCTTCCTCTGACAGGTATGCTCTGACAGGACTGCTCTGTAAGAACAATACTATCAGAACTTTGATGAGTTCAGTTTCACCCAGCTGGCTGCATGTGGAGGAGTGGGGAAATCAAACCTGGCTTGCCAGATTAGAAGCCACCACTCTTAACCACTACACCATGTTGGCAGTCTATTAAAGAATTGTTGATTGCCTAGAAAAGTGTTTCTCAACCTTGGGGTCCTGACCCAATTGGGGTCACCTGGACCCTTCCCGGGGGCTGCCAGATTGGTGGCCACCGCTGTGGTAGCATTGGCGGCCAGGGGTGGTGGGCCGAGGCAGTAGTAGTAGGTGGCCGCAGGTGGCAGTGGGAGGTGGCAGGGTATGGTGCTGCTGGCCACGCACAGTGCAGATGTAGCCACATTCCAAGGCACTCAGCATTGCTGCCATGGCTGTCCCCCAAGCCCTGCCCTGCCATGCAGCCACCTGCTGCTGGTGAATCCCGCCTGCCCATACCGTGCTGCTGCCAAGCCTCACCCTTGGGCCAGCTTCTCCAGAGCCTCTTCTGAGCACCGCAGCCCCTCCCTCACCCTCCCCACCCTTGCAGTCCACCTGCCAGCGACCCCACGTAGCTGCTCTGACTGGTGCCCTATTGCTCTGAAGTGGCCAAAAGGTGGTGGTGGCAGTAGGAGGCAGTGGGCAGGAGCAGGTGGCAGGCAGCAGCAGCTGGTGGCTGGTGGACAGTGGTGGCAGCTGGCAGAGGAGGAGCCATAGCAATGGCTACCTCCATGCTGCCATGAATGTTGTGCATCTGTGCATGCACGTGAACATGTGCACACTCTTGCGTGTGCATGCTGCCCATATGCGTGCGCATGCCAACCCCACCACTGCCACATTTGGGGTCACCAAGGCAGAGCACTTGAGAACTGCAGGCCTAGAAGGAAACCCCTTGTGCCAGATCTGAACAAGATACTATAACTATGCCAGAGGTGACGTAACTGTTCTATACAAATTGATTGATGATCAATCAGCTCTGCACCTGTTAAAATGAATTATTCCATAAAGTGTCCATGGTCTTTTGGAGAGGTGAATGAATGGGGAAAGGGGGAGGAGACAAGTAATGAAGCAGCCTTCTCAAAATCAGCTAGGCATCCGTACTGTTTGTTTTTATGCCTACTGTTTATACACAATCACTCTTCAGGGTCCAGTTCCATGTCCACCACTCACAACTCTACCCAAACATAAACAGAGTCTTTAATTTTTTAAAGACTCTGATTTTTTAATTAAAAATGCTGAATTTTTGATTAAAATGCATTTAATTAAAATTTTAATTTTTAATTTTTTAATTTAAATGATTTTTAATTAAAAATGAATTTACACTGTGGCGTTACTGCATAGCAATGCGGAAGTACACTTAAAAATCAATTTTAGGGCTTGGAGGGGACTGAAGTTTGAGTTTCCGAGACAACTGCTGTGCTTTGATTGGTGGTTTGGTATGATTGACAAGGCAAGGAGGGGAGGGGAGATAAGTTTGGCTTGTTTTCTCTTGCCACCTCATTGGGAGGGAAAAAGCCGCAAGGAGGTGGAGGGAAAACATGGGAGGGGTCTCTTGTGAGGAGGCTTGCAAATGCGCAAGCAGGAGAAAGCGTGAATTTTGTGCCTCTGTGTAGAATCAGTTGGACACCTACTGCTCTATTTGGGTTAATGTTTCATCCAAGAGGTTCTAATATCTTTCCACTATCATATTTCGTTAAGGGGGAAGTGGGCAGAGAGTGGACAGGGCCAGGCCGGGTGAGGGGTCCCACACCCGGACGGACAAGAGTGCTAAACAGTCAGGTGATGGCCCAATCAGAAGGCACCCAGCACCTTCCGAATGGGCCCTCACCATGATAGGTCCGAAAGCGAAGGGACACCATGAATAAATAAGGAGGCCTTCCCCCCGGCCCCAGAAGCCCAGGGGAAAGGCCGTGCTGCCACCAAAGGGGAGGGGTGAAGGCCGGGCCACCTTGGAGGGGGAGCAGGGGGGTAGGCTGGGCCACCACATGGTGGGAGGCCTTCCCCCCGGCCTTGGAAGCACACTCGAAGAGACTGCAGGTGTGCTTCTTGCCTGGGAGGAAGGCTGGCCCACTGTGGGGGGAGGGGGCCCAGGGAGGGGGGGCAGGAATGGCTTCCCCATGGCCCTAGAACACACCCACACCCTCCCTGCGCTGCTGGTGTGCTTGCCACTGGGGGGGGGGCTTTCAAAGCCCATTCTTATGAAAGGGCTTTAAGTCTAAAGGTAAAGGTAAAGGTATCCCCTGTGCAAGCACCGAGTCATGTCTGACCCTTGGGGTGACGCCCTCCAGCGTTTTCATGGCAGACTCAATACGGGGTGGTTTGCCAGTGCCTTCCCCAGTCATGACCGTTTACCCCCCAGCAAGCTGGGTACTCATTTTACCGACCTCGGAAGGATGGAAGGCTGAGTCAACCTTGAGCCGGCTGCTGGGATCGAACTCCCAACCTCATGGGCAAAGCTTTCAGGCAGCTGCCTTACCACTCTTCGCCACAAGAGGCTCTTAATGGCTTTAAGTCTAGTCTTATCATAAAAGTTTAGCAACAGGGAAATAATTTGCATAATCTTTTTGATCCATAGTTGTTTTTAAAGGAGAGGCCTAGTAACTTTTTGTGTATGTGTGTGTGTGTGTTTAGATAAAAAAAAGGAGAGGCCTAGTAACTGACTCTCTTGGGACAACTAAATGTGTTTGTCATCTTCTGGATTCAAGTCACCCTCCACCCATCTGTAATCAGCCTTCAAGGATAGAGATTGAAGGACAAGTTGGCTGAACATCTCTAAGTATCTTGACAACATCCTCGGGTTGCAACAACTGATATTGACCCAAGCAACTGTGACAATTTTGTTTGAGATAACGTCTGATATCTGTGTGGAATCCACTGTGGTGCCAACGTTTGAGCAGATGTGTTATTTTATCTACACAGTACTTCATGTCACAGTGGTTTGTGGACAGTTTAACTCAGCTGGTTCCCAGATCTGTTCCCAATAGTCTTCACCACTCTAAACACAGAATGGCTCTGAGCAGATGCTATAATGGCAATGTACCATATGCTCACTGATGTCACCACCATAGAAAAGGTTAACTGTAGAGTATGGTAACATTCCACTTTGAGAGTTCTAGTAATTGTTCCTGCCATTTCATAGTTCAATGGGTTCTGTTGAGCAGAAGGTGACATTTAGGCCCAATTACTTGAACAGCTGGAGTGATCTCCATATTCCAGAGGTCAACCGCAGCAGTAACAGAATTGCCCAGGATATAATGTGGAACTTGGAAGCTGTTTGATTCCCAGTAACCTCTGGAGTTGGTTTGCCAACTCAGGCCTGGAAAATTCATGGAGATTTGAGGGCTGATGGTTGTGAAGGGGGTTTGGGGAGGGATTTCACCGAGAAACTATTGTATATCAAAGTCTTTGCCCTCTGAACTGATCAAGTTTTCCAGGGGAACTGATTACTTTAGTCTAGAAAGTAGTTGTTATTCCAGAAGAACTCCCATTTTGGGGGTTATCAACCTTACTTTGGAGTCAGAATACCTGATAGCTAAGACAAATAATTGTAACTATAAGTAGAAAGGGGAAGGAAGGAAGAAAAAAGAAAGAATAACTGATGATAAAAGGAGAAGAAAAATTAAAAATAGGAGAAGAAAAGTGCATGAAAGTAGAAGTCAAATTTGCATGTTGACTTGAAATAAGTAACCAGATGATTGGCTGAGCTGTATAAGGCTATCCAGTATTTGTAGAAATTCAGGACATCTTTTTTTTATAAAGCAAAGCAGCTTCTAGGATGTAACATTCCCTTTTCCCCAGCATTCGAATTTGGTCTTGGGAGAAGCTGCCTCCATGTGTCTCCTGTCTTTTGCAGAAGTTTTAAACAGATGACCAGGCTTTTCCATTGCTTACTATTGTCTTGACTTGACAGTGGATTACTATCATTTTAAACAGTGCTCCTTGCAAAGTCCAGACAAATTAAGAGCAACAACAAAGTGATAAATAGTATCCCACACTGTGCGAGCTGTTCTTGAGGCACAGATTAAGGTTGATTAACTTTCGGGTGAATCTGGCATGTTCTTAGAATTATAACTGATTTACAAGAAATTAGTTCTCCTGGAAAAAATGGTGCTCCAGAGAGTGGACTGTATAGCACTGTAGCCTGATGATGTCTCTCCCTTCCCCTGACCCTGCCTACCTCCTAAATCTCCAGAAATTTCCGAGTACATAGCTGACCACAGACTGCTCCCATCTTGACCCCTCTAACTAGCACAAGTGGACCAGCTTGTGGAAATGACAATGGTACAGGAGGCAGCCCAAAGCCAGAGCTCTGCCCTCTGTTTCTGTTAATAAAAAGGTAGCTGTTCTCAAACAGTTCATCTAGGTTGGGAAAGAGCATACGGAGATGGAATTGGCATGAGGCCCTGACAGAGATGGATCTTGACTCACCAGGCTGCTGTTGGCCTGTTAATTAAATGGTAGAAGAGTTTCCCATGAATGCTAGTAAAAACACTGCAGCCACTTCCAAAGCAACAGGGAAATAAACACCATGGACACTGAAATGCTTTTAGCGCGCACATGTGAAAGTACTTTTCAAGAGGAAATGAAAATGTATCATTTGATGCCATTCTCGATGCCTCATTTGTGTCTTTGCTGGCAATTTGATGTCAGAAACACACACAATTGCAAAGAAGGTTACGGTAATGGCCAAATGGCACGGTTCTGATGCAAGCCAGAACATCTGCGCTGCATGTGTTTAAGCAGTATGGAGGGAAACCAGAAAGCCCAAATTGCTTGTGTCCTAGATCTCAATGAGAAACCCTCAGACCTACTAGCAGTGCTCTGTTCATCTGATCACTGACATGGCTCACTTGGGGAACAATGTGCCTTGACTAACCTTGTGTAGTGTATTATTGTGCAATCATTGTTCGCTTAAGTCTGTTTTACTCGCCCGTGGTTTCTTTTAAAAACCCAATTCATACATTATTGTAACAGTATGCTTTCCCGTAGCTGGACCCTTGTTGTTCTGGTAACATTAGAATAATGGGTTCTCTACTCCAGGGGTAGTCAACCTGTGGTCCTCCAGCGTTTGCTGGCAGGGGCTCATGGGAATTGTAGTCCATGGACATCTGGCGGACTACCCCTGCTCTACTCACAATGTCAGTAGCCCAAGTGGAGAAAGGAGATACTACAGTGGCAACGTTCAGATGATTCTATCAACTTCCTATGAGCTAGTCAACCGAGTGCTCGAAATCCTGAAACATCCAGCCACAGAAAAGTTGCAGCTATACCGGGTGATATTCGTCTCAGGTCTTTAGTGAGATAATGTGCCTGATACACGCACTGAGTTATAAATACTAGTGGCAATACAGATCCAGATCAGGTTCACAGCCCACCAACAGATCTGGGACAAGCAGATTTTGAGGGTCAATTTTCTATCAGGAACGATGTATGCTATCTTGAGTTTCATGAACAAATAGTTGGATTAAAAATAGAGCACCTTACTGATTTTTTAATATAAAAAGAGATAATGCATGTTCTGTAAGAATCTCTCCATGTGATCCTTGAGAAACCAGGGAACCTGGCTGCATGGAGAGGGGAAATGCATATATGGAAAAAAAGCATACCAGCCATAAATAGTGGGCCACAGGGGCTCAATCAGCTTTCTGGTTTTATTGAAGCTTGGGACTGTAAACAACAATGGAGCTTTAAGAAGCTGTCATAGTGGAGTTTTGTTTTCTTGCACTGGTTAAGGTCCATCTCCTAGCCTTGTGGAGGCTGTTATTTCTGTATAGTAAGCAAGATGATTCTACCCAAGATGATGGATGGCTGGGACAGGTAATGAAACAATGGGAAGAGGAAACTACACTTTTCATAAGGTCACGTGAAAGTAATGCAGATTGAACTGAATATCAGATTGTAAGGCTTCTTTAAAAACTATAGCGTGTATTTATAGTAATTAGCTGATTGATTTGTTCACTGTTTGTTTATATGAAAAGCTGCCAAGTACAGCAGCAACATGTCTGGGGGAGGTGGGGGAGATGTGGGACTCCCACTGAATTGAGAATGCACATGCACATGAAACGCTGCTGAGTCCACTTCTGCACTGTATTGTTTGAACCCATGAAACAGAATCACCCAACAGGTCAAGATTGTTTGCAAATAACTGCGCCGTTTGACAAAACATCAAATCCATATCTGTGACTGGTGAACAGACCATAAACCAAATGGGTGACTAATCAAGCATGCCTCATTGTAAATATATGCTGAATAAAATTTGAAGATAGAAGTCATGAAAAAAGAACACTATACCAGCACTCAAATGACACATCCTATTTTCTTCTCCATTTCCTTCTAATTCAGGTAAGGTATTTCCACTGAATTATGTGCTTGTTCACTAGCACAGTTTCCTCTTGGTCCACTGAACCATCTATGTTTTTTGTAATCCTATGGGCACCATTGTTCCTTCTAGACTGGTGAACTAAATTGTATTAATTCCTTTTAGCTCAATGTAAAGAGTTTGTTTTCTGCTTTAAAAAACACATAATCTGCTTGATCAGCTGTGAGCCAGTAGGGGGGAAGGACAGGTAAAGCTGTCTAGTTTGCAGTGTAAAAATCACTCTTCCAACCAAGTTTTTTCAGCCGCAGGAGAAAAGAGACAAAGAAGTTATGATCTTCCTTCTATGGTGAAAAACCAGCTCAGGGAGTGATTTTTAAGCTGAAAATCACTATGGAGCAAAGGGATTTAGCAGCTTACCAGAGGTTAATCTTTTCTGTTTAATATACATTATGTTATCAGGCACATTGAAAAGACAACTTGACTCTAGCGCACACTATTTTGTTCTGCTAATATGCATACAGTTGTGTTATTAAAGAGTTTTACAGGGATTTACATTGGCTGCAGTGAAGTTGAGGCTGAGTGCCTGAGACTTTTCTAATCCCTCACTGGCTTGCCAGGTCATCAGGGACCCTGAAACTTCCCTCAAGGCACTGTGCAGTCACAGGGTCTGTTATATAGGTGGGGGACAAACCATGCCACAAACCATGTTATGAGAGTAGAAGGATATGGCTAAAATAAAGGTAAAGTTAAAGGTATCACCTGTGCAAGCGCTGGGTCATGTCTGACCCTTGGGGTGACGCCCTCTAGTGTTTTCATGGCGGACTCAATATGGGGTGGTTTGCCAGTGCCTTCCCCAGTCATTACCATTTACCCCCCAGCAAGCTGGGAACTCATTTTACCGACCTCAGAAGGATGGAAGGCTGATTCAACCTTGAGCCGGCTGCTGGGATTGAACTCCCAGCTTCATGGGCAGAGCTTCAGACTGCATGTCTGCTGCCTTACCACTCTGCGCCACAAGAGGCTCATGGATAAAATAATAAATAAATAAATAAACAAATAAACAAATAAATAAATAAATAAATAAATAAATAAATAATAAATAAATAAATAATAAATAAATAAATAAATAAATAAATAAATAAGGCCACTCGGTGAATTGATGGATGAGACAAGATTTAAAGAATGGTCTTCCTGATGCACGGCTCCACTGGAATTGCATGTGCTATACCAGGTGTGAAACATGGCAGCTCAACACAATTGCTTTAAGTCTTGGGTTTGGACAACAAACCTTTTAGACCAACAGTGCATGCTCACAAAAGCTCACGCCAGGGGTCCTCAAACTTTTAAAACAGGGGGCCTGTTCACTGTCTCTCAGACCGCTGGAGGGCCGGATTATAGTTTAAAAAAAAACCCTATGAACAAAATCCTATGCACACTGCATATATCTTATTTTGCAGTAAAAAAACAAAACAAAACGAGAACAAATGCAATATTTAAAATGAAGAACAGAGAGAAGGAGGGGAGCCGGAGAGTGCGATGCACATTCCACGCATGCGCACTGTGGGCCCGGGATGAGTCGGCTGCTAAGCAGGACAGGCAGCAGTAGCAAAAACACCCGATGGGCCGGATAAATGTCCTTGGTGGGTCGCATGTGGTCCGCAGGCTGTAGTTTGAGGACCCCTGGCTTACGCCTTGAATAAACCTTTGTTGGTCTGAAAGGTGCCACTGGACTCAAATTTTGTTGTACTACTTCAAACCAACATGGCTACCCAGTTGAAACTAGTGTTTGGATTAAGGAGAGAGCCACAAGAGTCTTGAAATAAAGCCCATCCAAGCACCAAGTTTCTCATATCTTCGTGTGAAGAACAAATACTGTTATTTTCAGTGCTGACAAAGACCTTCATAACAGCAAGCCCAATCAACCTTAAAACTGCCTCAGTCCACCTCAGATCAAAATTTGTGTTAAGGATCATGAAGAGGAAGCCATACAGAAAGTTTACAGCCAACAAGAGCATGATTGTAATCTCAAAGGATGATCAAGAAAAGACCTCCAACAAAACTGGCTAAGGGACAAAAATGAACTGGAATTGGGAGGGCGAAGAGGTTGAATTATTGCACTTCCTAGCATGGAAAGTCAGGAGAGCCAATACACTGCAATTGGCTTCACAGTAAACTCTTAACACCAAGTAAAATGTACTCCTTTGCCACTCTGACTTTTTTTTTAGAAGCTCTCCTTACTATGGTTACCCTGAATATTATCTCTCGCAGAAGAAAAAAGGAAATCACGAGGCACAATGATACAGTAGTCTTCTCTATGTTTATAAGTGAAAAGGTTATAACATAAAATCTAAATGGTCAAACATAAAGAGTCAACCAAAACGGGATCCTAGGTTAAGTGACCCGCTTTCTGTTTTATCTTCATCAGTGGTTGCTCTTCCAATACACTGCCATAGTAGTAGTTGTAGTATTACATTGGCAAAATGCTCATAATCATCTGGGGATTTCATAATCATTATCTCTCGCAATCATTAAAGACAAGCGAGGCTGGTAAACAAGTTTTGACTGAAACAACACACAACTGACCTGGCAAGAGAAAATTATTTTCCCTTCAAAGAGGAGTTCAACATTACATGCCAAGTCATGCTTTTTGGGTTGTTTAGAAGAGAAAATTGAAATGGAGCAACTCAATTTCTATTACGAATAAAAATGCTCCAGGTAAACGCATTGCTTTTTACTACAAAAACAAGCTTGTTAGGTTGATGCACAAGCAGCAAAGGTTTCAAGTACCCATTTGATCAGAGTGCATTTTAGCATTTGACAATGGATTTCCTTTTCAAGTTTCCAGTCTTTCAGAAGTGATATATCTTTGTGATACATTTAGTGAAGATCAAAGCTAAACCAAACTGAAATGATGCCACCTGATGGTGTTTATGTTACTAACATAGGAACTTTATAGCAGGCCTGAAAGCTTATTCTGTCAGTTTTGTTTAAATAATCCGATATCTGGTTGTTTTTGCCATTGATCACAGTAACATCTGCACAGATTTCGTGCTGTTATATAAGTTTCTCCCCGTGCATACCCCAATATATAACTCTAGAAACACCAATTCTCTTACATGACAATAATATTTAGGTGGGTAGTCATGTTAGTCTGAAGTTAGACCCTGCCTCACTTGTGACATACTGACCCAGCTAGAGGACCCCCATCTTAGCTGGTGTTAACTTCAGCCAATTCTGCTTGAGCCAATTCACCATAGCCTCCAGACATTTATGATTACAGTGTATTGCTGTTAACCCATCCAAGCCTGGTAAAGGTAAAGGTATCCCCAGTGCAAGCACCGGGTCATGTCTGTCTTCTGGGGTAACACCCTCTAGCGTTTTCATGGCAGACTCAATACGGGATGGTTTGCCAGTGCCTTCCCCAGTCATTACTGTTTACCCTCCAGCAAGCTGGGTAGTCATTTTACCGACCTCGGAAGGATGGAAGGCTGAGTCAACCTTGAGCCGGCTGCTGGGATTGAACTCCCAGCCTCATGGACAGAGCTTTCAGACTGCATGCCTGCTGCCTTACCACTCTGCGCCACAAGAGGCTCTAAGCCTGGTAAATCATCCTTTTTCATATTTTTATTGTTTGAGAAATTTCCTGGATTGTTACTGTTTGATTTTAAAATTTTCTGGTGTAAACGTCCAATTTAGAATGGCTTTTAAATATTCTCTTATTCCATTTTCTGAAACCAACTTCTTTTTTGTAAAGTCCTGAAAGAACATTAACAAATTGTTCTTATATTTGTCTACATATATAATTTATCTCTCTTTTAAATAGATATTGTTACTCTTTTTGATGTGGAACTTATCTTCTGGTGCGGACCCTGGGATGGAAATAGGTGCAGATTTCATGTCTGTAGTCCTGCCCCAGGGAGTGTGCTAGAAGCCAGGGCCGCTGTGGGGTGCTGCAGCAGGTGGTCATTTGTGGCAGCTCAGGCTGTTGCAGGAGGATGCAGGACCACTGCCACACTGCCCTAAGAGGCCTGGGCAGTTGCAGGACAGCGCAGTGGCTGGGCAGGCCATTGATGCCCTGCCCGAGGCCTGGCATCATTAAGGTGAGGAGGAGGGTGGGATCTTGGAATCTGGGTGGAGGGAAGGAGGGAGGGAGCAGGGAGTCTGGGTGGTGAGGGGACCTCTGGGGGCCAGGGCAGAAGCTGCAGGGCTCCCAGGGCTGGGGCAGTTGCCTCCCAGGCCTCCGGGGGCTGGGGTGCAGGCCACAATGCCAGTACAGGCCTAGGCTGGAGGAGGTCAGGGCCCTCTTGCGAGAAGAGGTAAGGAGGGAGGGGGGAGGACTTTTAGCATGTGTGTGTGTGTGTGTGTGTATGTCTGGGGGGGGGGACCAGATACTGAGTTGGGGAGGGAAGAGGGAAGGAGAGAGAGAGGGGAGGCAAAAGTGGGGAGAGAACAAGTCTGCATGTGCGTGTTTGTGAGAAAGCAGGAGGGAGGGAGGGAGATGGAGATGGATTAAAGCGTTCTGGAGAAGGTATGTGTTCCACATATCTGTGAGAGTCGGGTGTCACTATTTTTATTTTCTTTCTTCTTGCTTAAACAGTCTACCAAATATTTTCCAGGTTTGTTTGCATGTTCAAAATATCTTTATTTTAGAATTTTATCTGCATCATGTCTGTCTCTAATTGGTTTTAATTTCTACTAATATGTCTTTTTGTGTTCTTGCTTCAGAATTTGTATTTTTCAGTTAATTTATTTGTTTGCTCTATTTTTTTCTCTGTTCTTCTTCATGACAACTGCTAATATGGTTCCTCGAAATAAAGCTTTGCTTGCTTCACAAATTGTAGCTGGTGACATTCTTTCTGTGTTATTTAATTTAAAAAAAATATTCAAATCTTTTAAACATTTATTATTACATCATCTTGTAACAGAAATGTATCATTTCTCCATCTTGGTTTTCTATTCCATTGCCCAGCTACCTCTACAAGGTTATGATCTGCAAATATCATCAGACGAATCTCAGCTTTGGCCAAATTCTATGTTAAACTTTTTAATATCTAGCACATATTGATTTACTGAGTATGTTTGGTGTTGGGAAAAAATGTAAAATCTCTATTTTGGGGGTGTTTAATTTCCCAAGTATCTTAGAATCATAGAATCATAGAGTTGGAAGGGGCCATACAGGCCATCTAGTCCAACCCCCTGCTCAACGCAGGATCAGCCCAAAGCATCCTAAAGCAATTCTAATTTCAAGATTTCTATATATTAAAATATGTTTTTAGGTAACTTTTCACATTTAAAATTCTTGCCTCTTCTTTCTTCAGATATAAAACTCCAATTATATCTCAAAAATCATTATATTTTCATCTTGGAATCCTAACTTCTTTTGGGGAAATAAATCTCATCAAAAATTAACTTTGGCATTATTTGGCATATATAGTGTCACTAATATATGCACTTTGCCTTCCAGGAGTCTCATTTTTAAAATTAGGCATCTTCCTTCTGGATGTCTTAATTCCTCTATTATTTCTAGTTGTGAATTATTTAAATAAATGGCTACTCCACACTTTATTTTGAGCTGAGCCATTTGTTCAAAATGACTCCTCAGCCTTCAGATACGCCATTACAGTTCACCAATATATTTGTTGGCAGGCAAAACCTATCAGATATATGAGAGGACTAAACCCCACAGGAGATTTCACACCTTGGTTGGAGCTGTCTCTGTTTGCTAAACAACACATCCATTTCCTCTTCTGTGACAATATGTTTAACCTGTGTTTTTTTCACAGTAGGCTTTAAAATAAGCAATTAGAAGACAGAGTGTTTTCTTCAGGTTGATGTATTATGTACTCAGACACAATTGACCTTCAAGGCCCCAGAAGCATCAAGGGAAATAGCAACTATTCTTAAGCCCCTAAAGCACTATGGGATAAAGTAAAGAACCAAATACACTTTGACAATTACATTGCTTAGAGTCATGGACACATGTCTTCTTGAAACAGAGCAACTATAAGCAGACCATTTATTTATGATATATCCCCAATAAAGCTGGAAAATAAGGCATGGTTTATGGATAAGGTTTGTGCTTCAGAATTTATGCCCAAGACTTTTCATAAGGTTTGAATTTCAAAATTTACGTCCAAGACTCTTCATGCCTGTATAGTTTATGAAATTCTTATCAGTTTGAAACAATGCTTCCCCTTTCTGTCCTCCTCCCTGGAGCTTATTTTTAATGGTCATCTGAGCATTTTTGGAAATGCACAGATAGCAATGTAAGCCTTACAAGAAAATGCACACTGGTAGGCAGCTTTCCAAGAAACGTTATGCCTACATGAATACCAAATTATCACTCAGGATTACTGGAAGAAGTACATATTTCTCTGGGGAGCAGGATTTACAAAGTCCTTAATCTAGGTCTATAATGAACATCTTTAAGACTGTAAATACAGCTACAAAGACTTACCTAGCCTTAAAGAAACTGGCATTTCCTTTCTGATTCACATCACAGTCCATAAGGGTCAAAGTGTAGCTTTTTCATCATCACCTGACATTATCAGATTACATAAGGGAAAGGAGTCAAAATCTTCCTTTCTCCTTTACTTTCCTTCTCTCCTGTTCTTTGCACCATCCATGCCCAAATGATACATACCAAACAGCTAAACAATGCACCTTTTTGAACTTCCTTTCCTAAAGGCCAAAAGTGCACAATAATCTTGGGCCTTCACATCTACTACTAAATAACTGCACTAACTAGCTTTCTTTTCTCTCCTCAAAACCCAAAGCATATCCATAGCTGAACACTCTCATATGTCTTCCAGATATTTCCTGGGTATTTCTCTCTTTGCAGGTTCCTTTACAGCAGCTGAAGCCAGCAGCCTGTTTGGTTTAGTGGTTAGGAGTGCGGACATCTAATCTGGAGAGCTGGGTTCAATTCTGCACTCTCCCACATGAAGCCAGCTAGGTGACCTTGGGTTCACCACAGCACTGATAAAGCTGTTCTGACCAAGCAGTGATATCAGGGCTCTCTCAGCCTCACCCACCTCATTAGGTGTCTGTTGTGGGCAGAGGAAAGGGAAAGCGACTGTAAGCCACTTTGAGACTGGGAAGAGAAAAGCATCATATAAGAACTAACTCTTCTTCTTCTTCTTTTTCTTCTTCTTCTTCATGGATGCCATTTTCTAGTTGAGACATTGTTTCCATGTGTGACCAATGCAGATGACAATTTTACCATGGCCTCTGTAATGAAATGTGTGTACATCACATATTCTGAGATCAACATGAGATGAACAATCTTTTCTATCCATAAGTGACTACCCTCTCGTAAACTGATCTGAGATGATATTGTTAGTGGTATACTGATAACTTTCCACTCTTCTTGAAGGCTGTCCTTGGCCCCAGAAAATTCACACAAGCAGTTGTTTATTGAAGCAGAAAATATACTGTGCAATGATCCTTCTTACATTTATTTATTTTTATTATTAGCTTTATATACTGCTCCTCCAGCTGAGCAGGCTTGGGCGGTTTCGTGCAGTGGAGTGCTCTTCAATATAGTAAAGCTGCAAATGGCCATGGGACCAAGCCTTGGAATCTGTTTTGCTAATGGCAGAAATGCATTTTCAGGATGACATTTTCTTTGTGATCACAGCCTCAGCCTTGGAGCCTATGTATGAGTTCCATGAGCACTATGCTGTGTTGTGGGGTGCACATCCTCTCACACTACAACTTCTATTTGTGCAAGGATACATTGAAAACCTTTGAAACTGCATAAGCAGAACTTTTAATAGGAGAGCTAGCGGCTCCATGGCAACATACATGGAATTCATTTACAGGATTCAGGCTTTTTAACCTATAGGATCTATTTGAATCATACTGTGCTGTACTGAAACAGTAGCCTCATGGTATAAACATTTATTCTCCTTGCAAAATGTTACCCATTTTTATTGACTTTTGGGGAATCATAAATGGAGTGAAACTATTCATGTGCCCCCACCCCTGTCACTCACCATTTTCCTCCATACTGTTCCTCTAACATTGCTGCAGTCCTGACTCCTGATTGCTGGTTACTTTGGCCCTATTTCTTTTAGTTCTAATTGGCTTTCTTTTTCCTGGCAACATTGACACTGCAGCCTAATTTCATTTGCTATCCAATGATTTGCTCTGGGCTAGGAAAAAGAGGTTGATTTGAAGCAAAGCAAGAAGAAAATGCTGAAGCTACAGGTGATCAGGACACCACAGAGATATAAAACATATGAGAGATATAAAACATATGTCAGAGTCAGAAAGGATCCATTATAGCATCAAAAGTGTTACTTCCATCTCTCTGACTTTCTCTCCTACTCTCACCCCTCTCCCAAATTGGGCACAACACTGGCATCACACAACTTTTGCAGATTAATTTGCAAAGCATGTTTTATGGGGGTCAGAAAGCTTATGCCAGTATTTTCTGTCATTAAAAATTCTGCAAGCACTTCAGATCTGTTTTTTTTTTCTCCTCTGCTTAGTTTCCATGTAAACAGGGTTATCATTAATTGAGCGCCTTTGGGTGGTGGCCTTACTCATGCACACATGAGAGAATATGTCTTGGATTCTTCTGTCATTTGACTGTTTGGAATTGGTTGATATTTATAGCGATCTGTAACAAACCCTCTTGGGACAAAGGTCTCTGTTGAAATTGGGTCATAGGTCTTGCTATTGACATACCCATTACGGAATGAAACTCCTGCTGTGTCTCATTACCTCTGATGTTACCCTGTGCTTCTCTAAAGGGAATGCAATATAATCTGTTTCACAGGATGGAGTTCACATCATATCAGTTGTTTATAATGAAGCTTAGACCAGATGCATTGTGCTGGCGTCATGGTGACTATGAAGGATTTGTGTTATCTGATGGAGCATAATCCAGTTGTATACACTTTTTTTGATCTGAAATGTTTCAGTTACACTGTTTCTACATTCTTAGGTATTTTATTTGACTGCCAAATTCCTAAGGAAGCAATTGCTTTGTTTCTTGGGGATAGGCATAGTCTTTCGTTTCGTCTGTTTTATACATTTCCTGTATTACTTGGACTCTTCTGTCATTTAACTGTTAGGAATTAGCAGTCACTATATGTATAGTGAAATTGGAATGGGGGCAGTTGTGTTAAGCAACAAAAGATTTGTTCCCAGTTTTTTTAACAATCAGAAGCCAGGTAAGATTTTAGCCAAACTGATTCAATCATGTTATCAGATGTCTGTTAAAGTAGCTAGCACCTAGATGTAAACTGCACGGAGCTTTTATTCCAGCCCCAGATTGATTCAGTCCCTGCCCTCTACACAGAATGCGATTTCCGTTTGGATTTTGGGCGATTTTAATTTTCCTTCTGCAGCAAGAAGGATTGATTCAGAGTGACCCTACCTTTATTGTGCCCTATCTCACAGTGCTGAAAATCCTCAATATCCATTTGGAAAAGAAAGCTCCGTGGTAGAGAACCTCTGATAGGCTACACCTGGTCATGTGACACGCTTGCCTTAAAGGAGAAGCCCCTAATTTCTCTCAACTTCTGTCGGTCCTGGATTTTTCGTCCCTCCTCTGCCTTTTTCGATCCTCTCCCACTCCCCTCGAAGAAAAGAAAGAGGCTCCCTGCCTGGCTCCTCCCCCCCCTTCTGAGCCTCCCTAACCATGTGCAGAAGACTTTCCTGTTTCAATGGGGAGGGGGGGAGAGGAAGAATCGAGTTCAAAGTGATCTGAATTCAACAGGATTGACAATGGAATAAAGAAAGTAAGTGCAGACTCTGCCCTAGTGTGTCCATACAGAAAGAGGGTGCAGAAACAGATTCATGGGTCTGATGGACAGTTCAGGTTTGGATCATTCTTTGTCTAGAGATCTAAAAAAATCAAAGTCTATCCTGAATATCTTCTAGGACTGCTGAAAGACCTTCTGTTTTGGGCAAGAGAAATTTGAGCAAGATGTTCTTTTAGTGGTACCTTTTAATAAATAAATATATAACCGCCCAATTCAATAACTTTACCTGATTGATGAGAGGAGGAAGAGAAAAAAGATAAGCTGCAAGCGTGTGTATGCCAGTTCACCCTTGTCAGGACAAATGCCACTTAGATTTTACTTGTTCAAAAGTCAGATGCTGCTCTTATAGATGGTTAGAGCTTGTAAGGGACAGAAGATGCCAAAAACGTTGAGGGAGGGGGTGTTAAAGAAGGAGAGAGGTGTTCATAAGAGTTGGCATCCTAATTACTTTAGCACAGTCAAAGCCATATCTTTGTACTGAGTCAGTGCTCAAAACACAAACATAAGACATACAGTATATGCATCCTAAAGCCACACATTCAAGTTTCAAAGGGATGGCATTAAATACTACTAATATAACTCTGACCCATGCAAGATAACCCTCAGTGTACCTTCGTACAGGGGTAGTCAAGCTGTGGCCCTCCAGATGTCCATAGACTACAATTCCCATGAGCCCCTGCCAGCAAATGCTGCAGGGGCTCATGGGAATTGTAGTCTATGAACATCTGGAGGGCCACAGCTTGACTACCCCTGCCTTTGTAGACAGCAGGTTGGAGTCCATGACTCCTTTCCATCAAACCTTCCTGACATCTTTCCATAAAGACAATTTTCCATATAAAATAATTCATTCTCCATTGGAGGAAGTCTTTCTATTGTGAAGGAAGACACAGCGGAAGAGATTCAGAGGGTCCAAAACATTCAGTTTAGATAGACTGAACGTATGTTCTTGGCTCTTATGAAACCCCACTTGATTTTACAGCGCATCAGTCAGAGGGAGGTCCATTATGATTCTATTTCTTATCAACTCCTTCAAATATGTAGAATGAATTTGTGCAGGGGCCTATAAACCTCCAGGGGCCTATATTTATACAGGGGCCTATAAACCTCCAGGGGCCTATATTTATGTAGGGGCCTATAAACCTCCAGGGGCCTATATTTATGCAGGGGCCTATATTTATCAGGGACCTATAAACCTCCAGAAATTCAGTGGGGGGGGAATCAGAATTTCCACGCAACTTGCTCCTATCATACTGAAACATTCTCACTGAATAAACATAGTGAGATTCTTGAGAATCTTACATGGAGTTAATGCTAAATGAAAGCACATCAAGTCAATCAAGAAGAATAACATACATAAAAATTTACAGGGAATGGCACATCCCATTCACACTTCTGATTCTGAATGTGAGGCAGAATCAGTGGAACAAAGAACCAGGGGAAATAAATTTCTTGTGGTTGCTTGCCAGTCATAAAACCAGCAATCTGTTATGAAAGAATGGGTCAAAGAAAGAAAAAGAATCCAGGAACTGCATTTTTGATATAGTGATTTTGATGGCTTTGCATCATTATCATAAACAAGGAATTACTATACTCTGGACACATTATTTGCCATATAACTAACCTGTATGCTACTGTCTCTCCTTCTCTGCTGATAGAATTAATAGGATTTGATATCTATTAATTTAACTGAAATGCATAGCTGTGCTACTATGCCTTTTATTTATGTTCCTATTACAGTTTGTTCTGCATTAACATGACTCACATCGATGTCATTCTTTAACAGCATTGTCTAGCAACATAAATTAATTTATGACAACCTGTTCTCCTCTGCAGCAAGAAATGAATCCAGAAAGTTTTATATACCACTGTAGTTGTGGATGAAAACATTTTTTCCTGCTTTTTAAGGACAATAAAATGTACATTTTAACATCAGTAATCAGTTTTAAGGGCAATATAATTTCTTGCCTGGCAGCCCCTACTCAGTAAAGGTTATTAGAATCTACAAAGGGGCAGGGGGAATCTTTACAGTATATGATAACCTAGGAAAATTGATGTAATTTTAGTGGTTTAAGGACTAGGAAGAGTAATACTGTGAACAGTTCTCCTGTACACTGTACTAGAACTATGGCTTTTAAGAGTTATATTTTGAACACCTTATGCATTCAAACATTGCAATCTCATGTCTGTCTTTTGCTGAATCTACTTCCAATGGAGAAACACTTCCTGTAGGGTAGAATCCATTATTTTGGTTGACAAAGTCTTCTTCTCATGGATTTTTCCCCCTTGGCTGAAGGACGTCTTTCTCCATTGTTATCCAAATTACATTGTGTTGGGTAATTTAGCTATGTGAGAGGGGTAACAATGAAGTAACAATAACACCAGTGTATATAATATTTGAGAGAGGTAACAGTGAAGTAACAATAACATCAGTGTATACCAGGGTTATTTCCTTAGAAATTCTTAATGAACAATTAAACTAGACACACATATAAGATCAAAAAAGCAGGGTTGAGAGGGTGTGAGAGGGGAATATAAGGGGAACATAAAGTATAGCTATTGTCATGATGTGGAGACGTCCATGGAGCATTTCTGGAAGAAAGTGGAGTAGCCTACAAGCAAGCAGGCGGTATATGCAAGACACCCAAAGAAACACATGCATGGAGGAATTCTGTGTGTCTTCTAAAACAACAAGATTTATATCTTGAAGTTAAAGTTGGGCACTGTAGGCCCTAAAACAATGTACTTTGTGACTATGTATTATAAAGTGAGAACACTAACTGTGATTGCTCTGGGTGGATCCTTGATGAATTTCTCAGGAAAGGAGACAAAGCTATGATTGTATTAACTGAGTGAAATTAAAAATGTAAGTAGTTTCTTGATGACCCCTAGACTGTGGGACAGGAAGCTAACTAGATGTGGCAGAATTAGAGTGATTTTCCTAACTGAATTATGTCAGGTAAAAGGGAAGGAAAATGCTTTTAGGGGTGAGGGGATTCGTAACACCTTTAGGAGACCTATTGTTCTGCAGATGTTTACTGCTATTTTGAATGGGGAGAAAGAGTCAGTAGTTAACAGCCCCTCTGGGCTCACAGTGATATTATCCAAAGAATCCAGACAGCTCCTAGAAGCCTGGGGAAAGACTAGTTTATGCAGTTTTATTTGTGCTTGTGAGCAGGCAGATCAATTTGATCAGATTGGATTCAACTGACATCCATTTGTACATTTTGTTCAGGCAATGTGATTGCAGAGCAAGGTGACGGCAATCTCAAAGAAGGTGTTTGAGGGGAAGCTTCCCCTCAAAGTGAGGAGGGGTTTGGCTGCCAACACTTTTTGAATAAGATTGTGTCTGAACTTGGCTCTTGTGGCTCTTTCTTGCATGCCCAAGGAAATGCTGATTGCTACTTTGGGATCAGGAGGCGAATTTCCTCCAGACCAGACTGACCAGGGATTCTGGTTTTTTTGGGGGGGGGAGGGTCATCATCTGGATATGGAGTCACTGTGGGTGGACAGGTAGTTGTGAATTTCCTGCATTCTGCAGGGGGTTGGACTAGATGAACCTGGAGGTCCCTTCCAACTCTATGATTCTGTGAATGCCTGATGATTGCTGACAATGTAAAGCTTTACATGGAGACTGTGTGAAACTATTCACATAGAACATAAAACTTTACATGGAGCCCAGGCTAAAAAGCCCATGGTTGTTTTATATAACTTGTCTGCTGATCTGACAACAGTTCTGCTTTGCTGAAAAGTGCAGATTTCAGTGGACTTCCCCCCCCACACACACACACACACCAAATATTTTTTTTTTTTTATAATGATTTTTTTTATTTTCATAAAGATAGAAATATAGTCATCATTTGAGAATATACGACCCCACATTGACTCCACAGTGATATAAACTTTTGCCCAAAACTCTAAGAGCCATGAGTCTAAGAGCCATCCACATTTCCACTACATTAAAAAAAAAAAAAAAGCCTGTTTAGATATACAAAAGAAAAGTTATTATTAATCAACTTACTTGAAAGATCGTAGACCTCACATTAACTGCTTGATACAATCTGAGAGCTATCCTAGCAGATATTTCTAGGTTTGAGTTAGATGCTTAACATTAAACATTTCTTATAGCACAGTATTAGTTTTGGCCCTGTATCAATACCCTGATAAAGGGAGAGGAAAGTAGGGCTTTGCCTTAAAGATGTACAAAGAAAAAAAAATTACAAAAGGATTTCATAATTTCTCCTTATCCTTAATACAGATACATCTACAAACCATTTATACTTGGCCCATTCTAAGAGCCATCCTGACAGGTATAAGTTGAGAGCTTTGCATTTTCTACAGATCAATATGAGCTTTGGCCCTATAACAATACACCAATAAAAAAAATAATAAGAGGGGAAAGCCCCATTTTATATTTCCAACGCTAACGATTATATTACCTATATGCCTACTAAGAAAAAGAAACAAGAGAGAAAAAAGGCACTGCTTCCCCTTTTTCATAAAAATAGCAATATAGGATACAGTATATGTTGTTAATACAGAGAATAATAAGATTTCCAGGTTTAGATTAAATGCTTAACATTAAACATAGAACAATATAAGCTTTCAGTCTTCTATAGCTTCTCCTTATCCTTGGTTCTAATACATCTACAAAACAATTTTTGCTTGACCCATTCTAAGAACCATCCTCAGTGTAGGCTTTAGTCCTAGGACAATTCACTAATAGAAGAAAGAAAAAATAGGGGGGGAGAACCCCATTTTACATTTTCAGCACTAATGATTATATTACCTATATGCCTATAAAAGAAAAGAGACAAAAAAAAAAACAAGAGCGAAAGAGACACTGCTTCCCCTTTTTCATAAAAATGGAAATATAGAATACGGTATAACATTAAACATAAAACAATATGAGCTTTCGGTCTTCTTAAGGGGGTCTCATCTCGAGGCTTGCTACATCTTGTCGTTCCCGTAAAATTATATTCTGTCCCATTGGCCTTTGGCGTAGAAAGTGCAGTTGTACTCTTTCCCGCAAAATATGCATCGATAAATCTTGAGGCCGTTGCACCTCCTGGACTCCAGTATCAATACAATTTTTTCCCCAGAGAGATCCTTTAAATCGGTTACTTTCACTGCAGATCCATATTTCTTTTGATTGATTTTTGTACACTCTTGCTTTGAGATGGCTGTATGTCTTTTTAAAAAGGGTGTCCTTATCTGGGCTGCAGAACTCCGGCATCCCATTTTCCGTCTCCAGAATTTCAGATTTCTCTTCTACTGTTGGTTTTCCACCTTGTTTAGAGCTGTCATCAGCCACTGTTATTGATCCATTATTCCTGTTAAAGACGTCTTCCTTGGCATCTTGGATCTCCTTGAAGATATGAATTTCAGATTTCTCTTCTGCTGTTGGTTTTCCACCTTGTTTAAAGCTGTCATCAGTCACTGTTATTGATCCATCATTCCTATTGAAGACTTCTTCCTTGCCATCTTGGATCTCCTTGGAGATATTTTTGATCAATCCATCTAAGAATACTTTGTAATCTTGGGTTTGTATCTCTATTAGATGAGCCAATCTTTTTAACATAGACATGATTTTGACTTTAAAAAAACCCGGCCCCAAACAATTTTACAAGTGGCCAGTAGAGGTCCTCTGTTTTATCCTCTAATGTTCCGGCACAGGCATGTGACGTATTGAAGCCGGTTAAGGCAGGGATTCTCGTACTGGCACAAAGTTCTCGTGAGATTTTCACATTCACTGCTCTTATCTCTATCTCCGAAAACCAAAACAATTACAATAAGAGCTTTTGCCAATTAATTCGAGTTGATTTGAATCCTTCTTCTGCTTAGTTAGGAGAATTAGCCTGCCTCTTAACGAGGTGGCTTCAGGCAGAGCAGAGTAAGAGGAGGGGGGAAACAAAGGGCTTTGATGCAGGAAGAGAGACGGAGAAAAAAAAAAGCGAGAGATACTTGCAGTAAATGATGTTTTGGAACTCAGCCGAAGTCCTCCCCTCAGTTCAAAGCGTTCATTTGTGGTAAATCATCATGTAGGGTTGAAGCAGATACTTTAAGATTAAAGAAAGAAAAGAAAGTCCGAGGTAGAAAATGGCAGTCGTCCTCTGGACCTGGAACGCTGACAGCCTATAATCCAGGGAGATATACTCCCTAAAGGATTGGAGACGGCCCCAAGAACTTCCTGGGTAGAAAGGTGAGGTGAGGTTTGCGTACCCCTCCTCTTTTCTGCCAATTGCTTGCACAATTGACCCCTGTCAGGCTTCAGAGATAGCAGAGCAGATGCCCTGCCACCCTCTCAGGACGACATCTTTAGCCACACCCCCACACACCAAATATTGAATTGCTTTCCCATAGGAAGCAAAGGGAACTGTTTTTTGCACTTTTCTGTCAGACAGCCTAACCAAAGCAACTCAGGCATAAATTAGGGACATCCTGCACTGTGAAGTCAGAAAGCAGAAACAAAGGGAAGTGACTTGTGCCCTTTGCAGTCCATCACACAATTCACATGGGGATTAAATATACTGATGGCATGTCTGGCCTCTTCAATGCATCGTAGAAAACACCAGAACAACATGAGATGCTTGAAGATACTAACAGTTTGGGTTGTGAAGGAGTTCAAAGGTAGATTTCAAGTCTGGAAAATCGCATATAAAATAGAAGAGATGAGTAAAACCCTATACATTACACCTTCCCAAATTACACTCTGTAAGCTTGCCTGCTAAGAATCTGCTACAAACAGCTCCCCCAAAACATCACACTTCTCTGGCATTTAAATACATTTACTCCCTGGTTGTAATATGTCACAGGCAGGCAACAGGACGCTGCCTGTTATACTTACTGTGGTTCAGATGCTGATTCTAGCTCAGCTCAGTACAGAATATGTAACCAGGTCTGAAGAATGCACTTGTATCTGATTTGACATGTCTCAGTTTAAAATAAAAGGTACCCAGAAGGTCTCTTCCTTCTGACTGTCTTAAAGAGACCAACTAAGAACACACTGAATCCTTTACAATCAATAGAAGGGTACAATTTAGCACTTCTGTTATTTGTTCTCTCTATATAAATGATGTGATGGAGGTTCTGAAAGTGACATGTGTTTTTCCCTCCAACCCAGATCAGGTAATCATCCTCTGGCTAACTTTCTGTGCTGATGATCTCCTCCTGTTATTTCAAAGAAGGAATGTGTTTTAGTGAGATTAAGTAGTCATAGCCACAAAGAGCTTTGAACTAACAGTTACCGGGAGATACTTTGATTGTTAGCCTTCCACAAATAATTGGACCTTGAGGAGGTTGGTGCTTTTTATCATTTGAGACCTGGTCTCATCACAGTGTCCCCATTAAAAAGCAGAGCTGCTAAGGAAAATAAACACACAAGCGTCAACAATAGGAACCAGGGCCATCCTTCCATTAGGGTTTTCAAGGCAATAAGCCTTGGTGCAGTTTCTAGATATGCTACTGAGAAATAAGGAAGCAAAAATATTACAGAAATGCAAGATGCTGGCTCTATGTTTTTGGTGGTCTCATCCAAAGACCCCACTCCTCCAACCAAGAAGTCTTAAATATTAGGATCCCACTCTTATTTGGGACTTGGCCATTTTAATTTTTTTTTTTAATTACAGCCTAAGTACCAAGAAGAACTGAAACTTCGGGAGTCTCATAAGGTCACTGGGGCTTGCCCATGAAACTAGACCATTCTAGGGAGAAAGGGGGAAGGGTGTGCAGGAATTAGAAACAGGTTAAGTGCAATATCCACCAGCTCATTGAGATTGTCAGGAACCAGCCTCAGACCAGTGGAGATTCCTTAGAGGATGAATGGAGCTGTGGGAAGATTAAACAGGTAGAGGCTCAACAGCCTAGCAGTCTAACAGAGTTGGGTCATCTAGTCCAACTCCCTGCACTATGCAGGACACTCACAACCATGTCGCTCATCCACTGTAACCTGCCATCCCCTTAAGCCTTCACAGAATCAGCCTCTCCGTCAGATGGCTATCCAGCCTCTGTTTAAAAATTTCCAAAAATGGAGAACCCATTACCTCCTGGGGAAGCCTGTTTCATTGAGAAACTGCTCTAACTGTCAGGAACTTCTTCCGGATGTTGAGACGGAATTTCCTTTGAATTAATTTCATCCCATTGGTTCTGGTCCATCCCTCCGGGGCAAGAGAGAACAACTCTGCTCCATCCTCTATATGGCAGACTTTTAAATACTTGAAGATGGTTATCAATCCCCTATCAGTTGTCTCATCTCCAGGCTAAACAGACCAAGCTCCCCCAACCTTTCTTCATACGTCTTGGTCTCCAAAGCCCTCACCATCTTTGTGGCCCTCCTCTGGACACGCTCCAGTTTGTCTACATCCCTCTTCAACTGGGGTGCCCAAAACTGAACACAGTACTCCAAGTGAGGCTGAACCAGAGCAGAGTAAAGCGGTACCAACACCTCCCATGATCTGGACACGATACGCCGTTTGATACAGCCCAAAATCCCATTTGCCTTTTTAGCCACCGAGTCACACTGTTGACTCATGTTCAACATGTGGTCTACTAAGACTCCTAGATCCTTTTCACACTTGCTACTGCCAAGACAAGTCTCTCCATCCTATATTGGTGTATTTGGTTTTTCCTACCTAAATGCAGAACTTTACATTTGTCCCTATTGAACATTTCAACAAAGCCAGGATACACAGAGAAAACCTGCAAGAAGATAGACCCAAAAGAGACAATAACAGGTCACCACTAGTGGTTACATACAGCTCTCAACTCAAAACTGTTCAGTGCATCATCAATGATATGAGTGAGTTCCTGCATTGTGCACGAGGCAAAAGACAATCTTTTCATCGTTTTGGATTTTTTAAAGCCTCATATACAAAGAGAAAGAGATAATTTTAGTTTTTTATGCAAACTTGGGACATTTTTCAGGTTTGTAGAAAGATCTGTCTTGCTTGTTCATGGCTCCAGTCTCCAGATCTAATTATGCTCAGATTTGGTCAGGATGATTATCAGAATATGCAAGTATCCACACCTGATTCTTCAATATGATGATCTAGATCAGTGGTCCCCAACCCCTGGTCCGGGGACCGGTACCAGTCCGTAGATCAGTTGGTACTAGGCCAGGGCTCCTCCTTGTCCTCCTCCCCGGTTGCTACCTCGGGGGCTGCCTTGCCACTCTGCTGCCGACTCACCTTTGGTGCTCTCCAGCGGCCGCCATGGCTGGGGCTCCCTCTCGGTGTGGCACGGCACAGCTACTGCTGGCAGTGCCCTCCAATGGGCGGCGGGAAGTCAGGGGTGCTGGCAGGAAAGCAAGCGGAGCAGGGGCTCAGGTGGCGATGTCCCTCGGCAAAAGACTACCTCCCCCTCCAGGCCTCAGTAAAATTGTCAAGCATTGACCAGTCCCCAGTGATAAAATGGTTGGGGATCACTGATCTAGATGACTCATGAAATGACTCAATACAAAGCAGCATTATATGTTTAACATTTATCTCCTCTAAAACTCTTCTTTGTATATATTATGGGCTCAATGTATTGCACCTATCTCACTTGCTTTCATCAGGCTCAAAATACATACTTAAGGAGTAAAATAAAGAGATCTAGTCAGAAGTAAGCCCCATGTTATTAATTGGGAGTTGTGCCCACAAAAACTGTTTTTAGGATTATAGCTGTAATCTTACAATGAAGTCATCAAAAGTCTTTCTCCCTGTCAAGGTAGGGAATCCTTTTTTATGAGAAATTGATTTTTCTATTAGCTAATAGAGGTACAGTGGTTCTCTACTCCAGTTGCTACGTTTGCTTACCTCACTAATTCTCATTGCTCGTTATCGAAGTAATGTTATGTACTGCTTAAGGCTTGGATTTCCTCCTTTTTTAATGCTGGCAGTTTTATCTCTACTTGTTGTATTGATTTAATGTTAAAGTTATATAGGGAAAGCAAAATAAACAATGACTGTCTTGATTGAGTTAAAGGAACACAATGAATTTTACAAGTGGATGTGATTCTAGGGAGAAGAAAGGAGGATGCATTTGGGACTTGAGCGTCTGTACCCAATTATGCTTCTGAATTTTAATGGCTATTTTAAGGTTTAATATTTTTATTTTTTCTTATTTTCTCATTTGCATTGAAAAGATCTGCAAAGAGGTGTTGTATAATTGTTTAAACTAATTAATCGATAATTATACATTGTAAACTCTTGGGATGATATCGTCGTGGCAACTGAAATGAACCTGAAGGCCGTTTAATCCAGTTTTTTGGCATTTAAGACTTTTCATATTCATCTTTCAATCAGCTGACTTGTAGACATAAGAATGCAAGAAGAGCTCTGCTGGATCAGACCAGTGATCCATGTATTCCCCCACCCTGTTTCATACAGTGGCCTACTAGTTCCTGTTAAGTTACTGAGACTGAGACCTTCCCTGATGTTGCCTCCTAGCACTGGGATTCAGAAGCTAACTAAATGTGGAGGTTCCCCTCCATTACCATGGTTAGTATTTATATTTATTTATTACATTTGTATACCACCCTCCCCTAAGGCTCTGGGCAGTTCACATGGAACGAAAAACAAAGAACAAAGAAAGAGCCACAGATAAGCTAATACTCCATGAATTGATCCTTCCAAAGCTATTTCTGTGGCCATTATTACATTCCCTGGCAGCATGCTTTAGGATGCTTTGGGCTGATCCTGCGTTGAGCAGGGGGTTGGACTAGATGGCCTGTATGGCCCCTTCCAACTCTATGATTCTATGATTCAAAGGCCACATTTAAATCACTCTCAGTATCAAGAAGCATTTCCATCTGTTCAGCCTGAATCTACTGCCCATCAGCTTTATTTGATGCCCTCAAATTCTTGTATTTATCATCTGGCATGTTTATTTTCCCCACTTATCTTCTTGCAGTCTCCCAGAATTTGTCAAAATTATCTTCAAGGTAACAGGAAAGATGCTGAATGTATTGCATTAATGTCCACAATTGCATTTTTGTTGTTGTTTTCAATTAAAATAAGCGTTAGATAAAGATAGGAACAAAGAAGAATCGGACAAAGGAAAGAAGACCAAGAAGACATGATTAGCAGCAACATGCTGGACTACTGAAAGAAATAAGCATGGGGGGGCAGTGCTAAAAAGCAACAAGGACAACAAAAGGAAAAAAAAGCAGAAGATTGTTGTCTTCACCGAAGTCTCCCCTGTGTTCTACATGTTTTGCTGTTTTTTATAAGCAGCAACATTAAGACCTCCTCCATGCTCTTTCTCACACTTCTCAAAGCGAACATGCTCATGGACCCATTTTCCAAATCCAGGGATGATTCCACTGTGAAGTAGCACATCATTCACAGCCATGTCCTAATAACAAAAAGAAAATATTAAATATTAAAACCAACACAGTGATAAATTGATATTCAAACTGTAGTAAATATTCATAACGTAGGCCAAACACAGGAGAACCAATAGCCTCATTCATTTCAGAATGCAAGGAACTATGTTTCCTATTTATTTTCAATTTACACTGTTTGGCAGATGGACTGCAACTGACTGGAATTATTTAACCTCTCTCCCCACAACAGCAGTGTTTCCCAATTCCTCATGATGAGAAATCCATTCAAGAATAGGTCATCTTTCAAAAACTTAGTTTCAAAGACTGAATAAGGTAGGTTTCTAAAGCCAGTGCTGAGAACTCCTGTTGTTTCCCCAAGAAAGTTTCCTCTGTTATAACATATTTTATTAGTTTACCAGTAAAAGAACAGAAGGGAAAAGATTAGAATAATGATCTAGTCATCTAATACAGTGGTTCCCAACCTTTTTATCACCGGGGACCACTCAATGCTGGGGACCACTCAATGCCTTTTACTGAGGCCCGGTGGGGGGGTATTTTACTCCTCTACTCTCAACCACTGCCCTAGCGCTCTCTGATCGCTATGGTAACGTTTAAACATCCCTTCAAAATAAGATACAGACACGCCACAACAATGAAGTGTGTTGTAAAGGGCTGGGGGGATGAAGTAAAGGGCCGGGGGGGGAGAAGGCGTCTTTCGGGGCCCACCTCCAATTAGTCGAAGGACCACATGTGGTCCGTGGCCCACAGGTTGGGGATCGCTAATCTAATACATTATATATCAGAAGATTTTAGAAAAAAAGTCCAAACATACATGAAATTTTTCTGGAGGGCTTCTGTTCATCAGGTTGGTAAGCCTAGCCATTGCAGCATAAGAATTTCTCCAATCATAAGTCCAAATCAAGTACAACAAAAAATGGAGTCCAATAGAACCTTTAAGACCAATAAAGAGTTGCTATTGGACTCAATTTTTGTTGTGCTACTTCAGACCAACACAACTACCATTTGAATCTATCCAAATCAGGTAGTCCTTGTTGTTTCCATCTCAAGTCAATCAGGAGTCTGGCAGCAGTGATCACATAAAAGAAGAATTCTCTAGCAAACACAGGCAGGTGCAAAGGGAAAATATCTAGCAACATGTATTTCAGATCTAGTGGGAAGTGTATTCTCTGCAGTTTCTCATGCATTTTTTATGCAAACCACTTTGACTTTCCTACAAGACTGCCACGTATGAAAAAAAGGAACCAAGAGCATCATTACATCTCCAGCAATTCCCATCAGAATGGTTAGCCATTATACTTATATCTTTAGATAGATAAAGACAGATACCACTTATAGAATATCTTATACCAATTCTCCCTCAGCAATTGGCATTTTGTTAATTTTACATTCTTAGATCAAAGGTGTTCTCACACATCAAAAGGTATCTCTTCCCCAAATTTTTGCATATTCCTCATCATTCAGGACTTAACCTGCTCTGTTTCAGTATCTATTTTTAACAAGTATTTGTAATTCTTCCCTGAAGATTGAGGGTTATTTGATATAGCTTCTAGCTCAAATTCAGTTAAATCTCTGAGGGTTCTTCTTTCATTCTTAAAATCAGTTGTACATGGCTAAACCAGCCTTTCTCAACATTTTTACCATTGAGAAACCACTGAAACAATCTTCAGGCTTCAAGAAACCCCAGAAGTGGTGCAATCGTGCAGAAAATGGTAAAATTCTATGCCAGAAATAGAGGGGGCAAGAAGGCCTTACTACACATAGTTAGGTGTGCATTGGTCTCAACCAAAAGTTCAGCAGAAAAGCTCCATTTTACAGGCCCTGCAGAACTGCAGAAGTTCAGGCAGGGCCTAGATCTTTGTTAGGAGCCCATTCTGCCAAGCTAAAAAGGCCCTGGCCCTGGTTGAGGCCACGTGCACCTCTTTGGGGCCAGGAACCACCAGTCTGTTGGCATTGGCCAAGTGTAATGCTCGTTGGGGAACATACTCAGATAGGCGGCTAAGATACACTGGACCCGGACTGCAGATGGGCTGCATCATAAGTAATGGTACAAGAGTTACTGCCAGGCTCCGCACTTTCTGCCTCTGATCTTAACAAAATTTATACCAGACAAAAAGGAAGCAGAATAATGCCAGCTCCAAAGATGTCTGTAAATCACCAACGGCTCAAGATGGATAGATGTGTATGTTTGCCTGCAGCAGGAGAAAAGAGCAGGAATCCAGTAGCACCTTAAAGGGTGACAAAATTTGTGGCAGGGAATGAGCTTTCGTGAGTCACTGTTCACTTCTTCAGATATATGAATGGTACCTGAAGAAGGGAGCAGTGTCACATGGAAGTTCATCACCAGTTGTTCCTTTCTGGGGAAAAAAAATCAGATTTGCCTTATTAACTTTACTTACTTTAGGCCAGGGGTAGTCAAACTGCGGTCCTCCAGATGCCCATGGACTACAATTCCCATGAGTTGTTCTCATGGGAATTGTAGTCTGCAGACATCTGGAAGGCCACAGTTTGCCCACCCCTGATCTTGGTAAACCAGGGGTAGTCAAACCGCGGCCCTCCAGTTTGCTGGCAGGGGCTCATGGGAATTGTAGTCCATGGACATCTGGAGAGCCTCAATTTGACTACCACTGCTTTAGGCCAATAAAATTATTCTGATTCTGAACTTTATTTACATTTTTCCTTCTGCTTTAAGTAGTTAATATATGAATGTACATGCCTAATGGACATGGTAAACTGCTATTCTAGACTGGGTCATTCTCTCACTGAAGAAGCAGGTCTTCAGCTGGGGTGGAAGAGCGTTTTGCTATTAGATTCTCAGGCCACAGCCTTTCCCTCAGCTTTGACTGGAATACCACCATTACCCTCTATGTCAGGGGTAGTCAAACTGCGGCCCTCCAGATATCCATGGACTACAATTCCCAGGAGCCCCTGCCAGCGAATGCTGGCAGGGGCTCCTGGGAATTGTAGTCCATGGACATCTGGAGGGCCGCAGTTTGACTACCCCTGCTCTATGTGATGATTGGTGGTACCTTGCCTCTGGAATCAGCCAGTCTCATACTGCAGTGAAAAGCAGCATTTGTTTAGTAGACAGTTATTTCAATGAACTTTTAATTTAATTTGGTTTTCTGGCTGGAGTCTTTTATTACTTCTGACCCTCTAAAATTATTTTTATGAGGCATATTGTGTTTGATTGGTCTTATTGTTGGATTTGTTTGTTTTAATGTTGTTGCTTTATTATGCATATAGGATATTAACAAATAAATCTGGATTATGGATTTGCAACCCTTTGCATTTTTCCCCCCAGCAAGTCCCCCTGAGGTCAATGAGTTCCTCTGGAGTAAACAAGCACAAGATCAGGTTATGAATGCATCGTTTGAGGCCACGTGTTCAGCCGAATCTTGCTTGACACCGAAACATTGCTCACTCCCTTTCAGAAAGCCTGCATTTGGTTTTGCTTAAATGAAAAACAACATTTTAAGGGGCAAATGAAATCATCTTGGCAACATGAGGGCTAATGAGCTACAAGTTTTAAACGCTCATCGAGATGGAAGCTGGACTCAGATGCCATTTGTTTGTGGGAACTGTGCCATAAACGGGATTCTGGCAGTGACAAACTAATGTGGAAAATATATATGGCATTCACCATATATCAGGTAGACACATGAGGGGGGAAAAGGTGTGGGAGATTATTCTACATATCATGTGTCTGGTTTTCTACCCAGCCATCGAGCATATTCATGAGAAAGAGCTAATTGGGAAATCTTTAAAAATACATGAGTATTATTTCTTGATTGGTGTTAAGAGTGCCCCTTTTAAGACCTACTCTTCAAATGATGCTCATTTTTAAAATAGCTTAAGACAATGCTAGGCCATCTGGCTCAATAGTTCATTACTGGCTGAATCAGTCCTCAGTGTAGAGCTGGTACAGCCCAGAGTTCCAGTACTGGTAACATTTGGGAAAAATAAAAGAAGAGGGTTTTTGAGGTCTGAATTCAGTGGGATTCAGGAGCAAAATACCCACTGCCTACCACTGTGTGTAATACAGCCCTGATTTCATTTTTAAAACTTAAAGCTACAATGTGAAGGGGGAAAAATGGATCAGAACCTCTGTTCACAGCGGGATTGTTCCATACATACAGAGAAAGAATCCTTCTCTGGGTGGGAAAGTCATCTTCAGATGTTTCCCTGTTCTCTCCGGTCAACAGAATGAGGAAGGAGCAGGCCTGATTTGCTTAACATTTACCTAGCCTGCCATTGCTCCAGTCTACATCTCTTTTGCCTCTGGAGGATATCAAATGTATGTTTTTTTCAGGAGCTGAGCATGGTCAGCCCTGGTTAGCACTTGGAAGGGCGACCTCCAAGGAATGCCATGGTTGTGATGCAGGGAGAGGCAAGCCACCTTTGAACATCTCCTGCCTGGCAGTCAGACAATCTTAGGATCTCTTGGCTATACCACACATATGTAATATGATAAATTATAAATCAATCCTAAGTACAAATTTTGGGCTAAGCAGAAGGAATTGCTTTAGCAGTGGCTATTTGGAGTGTCAACCTGGGGAACAATGAAGAATCCTGTTCCTCCCCCATCACTTTCCTACCTTATATCCATTCTATTAAAACTGTTTTACTTTTTAAAAAAAAGTCTTCAAGGCAGTCTTGCATGATACTGCCCACATTCTACCATTATTCTGCTCCTAAAATGCTTAATCCTCATGGGTTCTCTACTGTTTAAGTTTCACAGCCTTTTCTGGCATTATTTTAAAGAAAAGTTTGGAGTGCACAAACATTTTGACAAGTTATGGTTCATATGAAAGATATATTAAGCAGGTATCTGTAAACCCGAGCAGCAATTAGAAGGTTTTATTTTACAAATGTCATGGACTTCTTTCAGACGGCACTTCCAATATTTATAATGTTAAACAAGGACATGAGGTATCTTGCTGGATCAGACCCTCTAGAAGGGTAGTCAACCTGTGGTCCTCCAAATGTTCATGGACTACAATTCCCATGAGCCCCTGCCAACAAATGCTCTAGAGAGCTGAAAACAAAGGGTGATGTTACCACTAATGTCCCTGTCCCCCAGAAATCTGTCTAATCCCCATTTAAAAACAAAGAAAAAAACAGGTGGTCCTGAATAAACGTACTAACAGAAAAAAGAGAGAACCTATCCCAGGCTATCAAAATCAGGATACAATATAATATTTATACAATTTTTGGTAACTTGTCTCTATTTTAATAATTAATGAAGCAATCAGAACGGACTCTAGATTAGTGCCATTTTCAATGTTGAACTTTCGTCGATGGTTGTTTCCTCCTGTGATGTGTAACTTATCCTAACAAGTTTACAATATTTTAATATTCATCCAACTCAAAGTTGTAGTATAAATTCTACTGATATAACATCGGCCTTCAGCTCAGAGGTATGGGAGAGCTTTGTCAAGAGACCACTCTCATGGTCTCTATGCTTATGATTATCAGTACTTCCACTTGCAATAAATTACACAGTTTAATTACCCACAGAGAGAAGAAGTACTTCCTTCTGTCCATTCCGATGTATTGCCCATCAAATTCTTCAGGTGACCTTAAGTTCTAGTAAATGTTTAGCTGTTTTATTCTCTGATTCTGGATTGGGGCCTGTTTTATGGATATTTTAATGTTGTTCTTATGTCCTTGCCTTGTATTTAATGGCTTGTTTTGGTTTTACATTACTTATTTTATGAAATCTTTAGGCCGTCTCTCTTCTAACCAAAGTCTTGGGAAGGCTAACATCATTAAAACATATACAAAGTTTTCTAAAAACCCAATTACAAGTTGCCTAAATTACCTGACAGGTTAAACAATCACTCCACCACAGTTCCCCATGAACCTGGGATCACATGGGTTCAAAGTAAGATAACAATCCCCAAGATTCTGATGGAGGGGCTAAAGTGCAGCTTGAGGCTGGCACTGGCCTCAACCATATGCCTGGTGGAACAGTGCCATCTTGCAGGCCCTTGGGAACTTTGATTACTCTGAAAGGTCCTAGATCTCTGTGGGCAGCTCATCCCACCAGGCTAGAGTCAGGGCAGAAAAAGCCCTGGCTCTGGTTGAGGCCAGCTGCACTTCTTTGGGGCCAGGCATTTGATGAATAAAGAGCTGTTGTGATTATTTTATTTGTAAACTGCATCATGCAAATGGTTGCAGATAGGGATTCGAGTTCTCTTAGAATTATGACTGATCTCCAAACTATGGTGGATCATGGTGGAAATGGCAGCTTTGAAGGGTAGACTCTATGACATCCCATCCCTGCTGTGCTAGTCATCCTGGATCCTGAAGATGCAGCATAAAAATCTCCTAAACACACAAACTAGCACAAAATCTTCTATCCCTTTGCCTCCTCACCCATCCCTTGAAACCAGCAATTCCATGTGCTGCTTCCATGGCCGTGGAAACATGATTCACATGAATCACTCATACTTCCTTCCCTGTCACTTCCATTTCCCTATAAATGGGGAGTTTCTGTTTCTTTCCCATCTCTCCATGTTGCATAAGGACATTCTTCCATTGTGCACGAGACCTTTCTTAAACAATATAAGGAAATGTGGGTATTACAAGTCATATCTATGATCATTTTAAAGTTCAATGTCCTTTGTTTTCACAGAATCATAGAGTAATTAAATAGGAAGGGTCCTCCTGTATCATGTAGTCCACCCCCCTATCGCTCATCCACTGTAACCTGTCACCACCTTAAGCCTTCACAGAATCAACCTGTCAGATGGCTATCCAGCCTCTGAGGAAGCCTGTTCCATTGAGAAACCGCTTTAACTGTCAGGAACTTCTTCCAGATGTTTAGATGGAATTTCTTTTGCATTAATTTCATCCCATTGTTCTCCAGCCTCTCCATAGCAGCCATTTAAATACATGAAAATGGTTATCAGTTCTCCTCTCATAACCATTTTGAAATTCTATTGCTAATGAATAAGCAAAGGAAATCTCTTTACATTTGATGAACAAGGCAAAGATCTCTCTGAAATGCTTTTGGACACTAAAAGTTTTCTGTGTAATACTTTTTCTTATGTTAACATTTTATTTTATTGCTTAATTTCCTCAGAGGTCATTTTGCACACATGACAATTGCTCTGCAGCAGTTCTCTCCTTCAACCCATATTGTTTTACACTAGCTTCAAAGCCCATTCCTAAGAACAGGCCTTGAAAGGGTCCCTTCCCCTGGTCCCTTTCCAGGCAGCTTAAGATGGCTTTGGGCCACAGCTCGCAGCCAGGTCAAGTGGGGCAGGCAGGGGCTGGGCAGCTCGTTAGCAGGGCTGGAACAGAGCTCCTTAGCAGGCAGTCAGCAGGCCAGGAGGCCCTTGTCAGGAGTCCCAGCCTAGCAAGGCCTCCACCATGACCCTTTGCCCAGGGTCCTCTCCCCTGACCTTCTGCTGGCTCCAGGCACTGAGGCATCTGAGAGCAAAGAGGCTAGAGTCAGGGATGGAGGGCAGGAGCTGTAGGGGCAGGGCCAATCAGGGCAAAGCTGGCTGCACCCTGATTGGCCCTATTCTAACTTGGACAGCCGGATACGTACCACCCCCTAGGCTGTTTCACAAATAGAGGAACAACAATAGATAAGCATATTCACCTCCCCTCATGTCATTCTAGGGGTGACCATTCCCAGGTAAAACCTGGGGATCACCTAGAATTATAGCTCATTTTCAGACTGAAGAGATCAGCTCCCCTGGAGAAAAATGGCTGCTTTGGAGAGTGGACAATATTGCTTTATATTCCACTGAGATCATCCCTCCCTGCCCCAAATCCTGCCCACTCCCGGCTCTACCCCCAAAGACTTCTGGTATTTCCCAACCCAGAGGTTAGATATCCATCGCAGTGCTCCGGTGCTCCTATTACCTTTGTGTTCTTCCATTCTGCTTCAATTTTCTTTTTTATATAATCAAACTTCAGATTATCCTGCATGGAAACAGAACAATAGTGAATAGTTTCAATCAAAATGTTTTTTCAATTATTTAAGAGTCTTTGGTGGCCTAACTTCAAGAACTACCTAATTTTATAATCCCTCAAAGACTTCATGATTTAATTTATATGCTCTTACATAAAATACCTCATTTCAAAACAACATGTCATGGAATATTATCACTGCAGGACACGTTAGTGTTGAATAACTTTTCCCTAATAAGAATAATGTTCCCCTCATAGGAACATCATTATCAAAATACAGGCATATGTTTCTTGTTGAACCACTCAGCTTTTTTGAACAACTTACTCTTCCAGCCAGATCAGAATACACACTAATAATAATAATAATGACAACAACAGCAATAATAATATCAAACAATGTTTGGCTTCGAACACAAAAGGAGCCCATTACTGTGATACATGAGTAAACTGTATATAAAATAAGTGTAATAATTGTCGTGTTAAATAAAACATTTATCATAGTAACTCAGTGTCGGATTCCAAACCCAGATTATACATCTGAAATACTTTCAGGAACCAAAGAAAGAACTCTGATTTTGACTGCCCTGGAATGATAAAAGAATAGTTTGATGTAACTGATGGAAGTAATGGAGAAATTCTTAATATATAACAAAAGTAACTGACTTGTTTGAGTAACCAGACCATTAACATTTAAGTCAACAAAAGACTTCTGGAAGGAAGACTCTGCAAAGTCTAACTACTCCAGCCTAGGTGTTTAGGTCCTGGAGTGTTCCTGGCTGGAAACAGGGATGCATATGACTTGCATATTGTCACATAGAACATTAGGAGTGATCACTGTTAATAGGAAACAATCTGTGGCTAGAAGTCAAAAGTGACAAGTGAGAAAAGGTGGAAACAGGAGAAAGCAGAAATGTGCAATATTGATTGAAGCGATGGTGGAATACAGTGAATTTGAAAAAAGAAGCGCCTCTTAAAGATTGTACGATATCAACTCATAAGCACCCGCACCAAACACACTCGAGCTGAGGGGAGGGTCTAGAAAGGCAGCAGACGGATGAGGCACCATGGAAGCAGCAGGGACAGATGCCAGGCAGGGCAGCATAGCCCACAGCTGGATCAGGGGAAGGCGCTGAATGCGGAACACAGGGAAGGGGGTGGAGTTTATGAAACCTCGGGCATGCAGGGGAGGAGAGGAAATGGGACACAAGAGAGATAAAAAGAGGGAAAAGGCTGGGAAAGGGGGGGAGGAGAGAGAAGGGGAAGTGAAGTGGTCGGCTGTGTGATGGGAACAATAAAGGAGCACTCAAGCATCTGGAATGTGTTCTAGTGCTTTATTGACTCTGGGGGAGACTGCCGGTGAGAGTAAGTGGAGCCCAGGTGACTTGGACACTGGACCAGAGAAGGATAACCCCTCACCCCCACCTGTCTGGAGGGACCCGCAGGCCCCTGCCCCGGGGAAAAGGTTTCAGGGGTCAGGCGATGAAGGGATAGACACAGAACCATGGGAGGGGCCTAATAATATCCCACCTGAAGGAAAACTAATTTAAGTTGGGAGAAAGGGTCTTTAAGTTGGAGAAAGGCTTCAAGCTGCTTAATGGGATAGTAGAATACATGCCAGTATCATTAACTCTCACTCAGTACACACCTTGTAAAAATGGGTTAAATCACTTAAGCAAAGAACTGTGAGAAAAAACTGTCCCATAACTCAGAATGGGGAATTGCCAATGGTTGCCAGCAATGGGATTGAAGCAGTCAGTCATCCCAATCCAGCAAAAGCAATCTGACTCAGAAATATGGTATTCCCATGATATCATGTTTCTGGGCACATATTTCTGGTATGGATCAAGATCTTGGGCACAAATTAGAATATTTGAGAATTCTAGAAGAGGAAGAAGACCAATTTATGGTGACTCCATCCATGGAGTGTTCCAAGAAAAAAATGAGGAGAGGTAGTTTGCTATTGCCTTCTTTCATGTGGTAACCACAAATTGTTGATCTCTCTACTTAGCTTCCAAACTCTGACATGCTCTGAGCAAACTGGGCAATTCAGGATACAGACAACAGAATGATTTGTGAGCTTGAGGAATAACTTTTACAAAGTTTTTTTATTGAAGATACTTTTTCTATATTGGTAGCACTGGTTTTTGTTAGTACTAGTTCAGTTCATAATAAGAAATATAGTTTTCCTCTCACAATGGAAATGGGGACAATACAGCAGTGGTAGTTTGCATTCAACTTGTATCACCAGCTAAACAAGAATAGCAGGGTGAAAAAAACTACTTGAAACCTAGTAGGCCTGTTGTCCATTGACCACCAGTTCTCAAACTCAACTTCATATAGTCCCATATGTTCAATTGTAAGAAGCATGCTCTCAAGATGAGGATGAGTACCCAAACCAGACAAAGAAAATGTGGAGAAATACAGTTCAAATTGGTAGTCAAATAAATTACTGACAGCCCGTCTCTCACAAGGTATGTGCTCCGGGGCTTCTTAGTCCCTCTCCCCTGGACCTGACTAACCAGTACAAGCTATGTGGAATAATTATTTTCATCATAAATATGCAATATATTTAAGCTGATTTATCAGAAAAACATAGAAGTATAACACTTGGAAAAGACAAAAATTTCAACCCTACTCCATTGTTGAGCAAAAGGAGCACGCATCACTGAAGTGCCTCATGTGTATATGCAGTGAAGTGCCTAAAGTGATGCTTATATTTTCTCAGTAAATTGATTGAGTCCACCTGGAAGGTGTCAGACACACCATACTGCTGCCTAGTTTGGGCTAAATTATGACAGATTGCTAATGAATTTTAGAGAAAGTGTATGACCTTTAGGAGAATAATAGTCAATATGTGCTCATTAGAAAGTTAGCATACCTCGCACACCATTTCTGTTCTTAATAAGCACATGACCTACAATGAGCACAGATGACTCTGAATATATTATGTTCTTCACATGAATTGCCACTTAAACCCAAAAAAATTATCCAAGATTAATAAGCACACAGTTTTCCTCCAGCATTCATAAAACTAATGAGGAAAATTGAGTGTAAGGAGGAAAATATTAATTCCGGTAAAAAATTATATTAATTCCACATTAAAATGATGTTAATGAAATATATATATCAAAATCCTAAAGGGAAAATTAAAATGCCACCAAGCAGAGAAAATTAAAATGCCACCAGCAGTCATTTCTAGTACTTTGAAAACAATATTTAAGATACCAGCAGTCACAAAAAGTGTCAATTAACTGGAAGCAATTCCATATCACTGGCTGAATACAATGTCCTGTATACAATGCAATGCTGTATTTAACAGTAGACAAGAGCAAGATTCCAGTAGTACCTTAAAGACCCGGCTCCTGGACAGCCTTGCGATGTTGGTGATGTCATGTAGAGGGGGCTCTATATGCCGCCAACATGCAGAAACTGTTGAGGAATATTTTGTTGTGTGGAATGGCCTTAGTATCTACGTATCTCTCTGTGAAATCCTAAAAACAGTTTCCTGGGAATTTCCAATTGAATAAATCCAGGTAAGATCCTAGTAGAAATGTTTAGAATTGCTCTCTTGGTTTGCTAGTAATGCAGGTATGAAAGTGGCCACAAGCTGCAATGCATTAGTAAAAAATGAAACTTGTTTACCAAGGAATGTCCTGGCCTTGACCCTACACAGCACGAAAGCAAAATTCCTTAGGTCTATGTTCAAGCCTCAACATAATTGAGGCAATCAAGCAATCTCAATTTGTATATAAATAATGATTTACTTATGTTGGCCTGCAAGGTAGATGTATTTGTACTGCAGCTATAAGCACTCTGGGTTGTGCAGTTTGGATCCTTTATTTATTTGTTTGTTTGTTTATTTATGCCTCTCTTAAATCCAAAGAAGTTTACAACATCATATGTACCTCATTCATTTTCTTCCTCACAAAAGACACCCTGCGAGCTAAGTTAGGCCCAATGTCACCCAGAAAACTTCTGTGGCAGAGATTCAAATCTGAGTCACTCAGATTGTAGTCTAACACAGTGGTCCCCAACCTTTATTAGGCTGGGGACCGGCAGGGCATCGGGCCGCGCCCGCGGGGACCGCGCCCGCGTGGGCCACGCCCACATTTCGGCCCGCGCCCGCGAGCCGCACCCGCGGATCGGGCCGCACCCGCGAGCCGCGCCCGCGGATCGGGCCGCGCGGGCACGGCCTGCACGGGCGCAGCCCGGCCCTGATTCCCTCTTCCCGCCCTCCCGCAGTAAGTAGCTTCCCGGGCCGCAAGCTTGCGGCCTGGGAAGTTTTTTACTGCGGGGGGGGGGGCGGGGAGAGGGAGCCGCGGCCCGGCGCCATGGCCTTTGCGGCCCGGCGCCGGGCCGCGGCCCGCAGGTTGGGGACCACTGGTCTAACATATTAACCAGTACACTATGGTGGCTAACATAAATCTCATGTCAACTTGACATTAAAAACTAACAACCTGTAGATTAAATTTATTTTGTAAAGAACGTTAAATCAGGGGTAATTGCTGGTTAAATCAGGCATTTGCTGGCAGGGGCTCATGGGAATTGTAGTCCATGGACATCTGGAGTACCACAGGTTGACTACCCATGCTTTAAATGACTTGAACCTCAAATTAAACTAGATGTGTGACTTATGTACAGAATAATGTAAAACTCTTTCCATAATGGATATAACAAAATGTTGTAACCTTTCATAGTCTAACACGGTCATCTTCACACCCCAAATAAATGTAACCCAATTCTAAATTATTCCATTACATTCCTTTACTGGCTCACTCCTGCTAATCAATTCTCTCTTTGCATGGTTCAAACTAAATTTCAAAACATTATAAAATTCCCTAATTACAGAGACCTGGGTCCCAAAGTGGAGAAGCTCACTTCTAATCTACACGAGAGCAGTTGACTCCAAGTCATGGGTAGTCAACTGCGGCCCTCCAGATGTCCATGGACTACAATTCCCATGAGCCCCTGCCACATAAGGTCACAGGAAAAGAATGCAGAGTTTACACATATCAGACCACTCCTTTGCTCTTTTGAAACATCTGCATTTCTGGCTATGAAGATGTTTATTAAATCAGAAAAATCTTTTTTTGTTTTCAGGATGGATTCCAAAAAAACCCAAAATGTATGTTATGAGATCACTGCAAGGCTATTAATCATTTCAGAAAAATAATACTACTAGCACAGTGTTAATCTGAGGGCATGAGTCAGATTGCATTCAACATTTCACTTCATAGCCATATGTCCACAATGGAAAATCCTATGTGGTATAGGAAAGACAGATGTTAACTTTTTTTACACTTATGTAATATCAACCAGTTATATTTTTGTTCTAAATAGAAGTATATGTGTTGAACATGGTTTCAGCCCATATGATCACTCTGTTTCTGGTTTGTCATTTGTGATGACAATTTTACACACATAATGAAAACAAAAAAAAAAAATTCTTTGCCCGCTGGTGGAAAATGGCAAGAGAAAGGGATAGACAAGTCTCCCTGGGAGAGAATTCCCGAGTTTTGGTGCCATGACTCAGAATTCCTTTTTCTGCATTGCCAGCTGCCTAATTTCAGAAAGCAGGACCTTGGGGGAGGACCATAATGGTCATGTAGGTTCATAATGGAGTAGGCAGTCCTTCAGATATGCTGATGTCATACCATATATTTATTATTAATTGTATTTAAAACATTTCTATGCCACCTGCCAACTCAAATAGGGTCCCTAGGGTGGAGAACATAAAACAATAAAAACATTTATACAATTAAACTATATTTAAAATAAGTTCTACATAAAATATTTAAACAATTCAGTAGAAGTGTACATATACAAATGCCCACAACAACACAACCAGGCAGAAGGTATAATCAGAGAGGATAGACAACTAGGGAGGGCATCATACTGGGGATATACAAAACTGGAGGCCTGACGGCCATCTCAGAATCCTACTTTGGACTGCTTCAGTCCAATCTTCCTAGCTGATGTGGTCAGGACACTGGCAGGTGTTCAGCCTACCACATGTCCCTGTGTTCAACATGGCTGGTGAAAGCTGGCAGTAAGGAGATCGCCAGGAAATTATCAATTTGTCTCTAATTTGGGAGACTTAACTGGAGAGATTGAAGGATTGTTGTTAGGCCACTTAAAGAAAAAAAAAAACCACTACATTCATCAGACCCAGTCAACTGGGTCTAAGTGCTAATTAAAACCCAGGTTGTGCTTGGCACTGAAGTTTTTCACTTTGAACAATATTCTGTGTGAGTTCTCACTGTGATAGGTTTAAATCCTGTCCTACCCGAAAATAAGCAATCACAGAAAAATTCTTCCATAATCCAAAACCCAGATGTTGAATTATTATGATTTTTTTTCTTGGCATATGGTAACAAGAAGTGTACACATGATTGCAAATGACATCACATCACAGATCTATACAGCTGAAGACCATGGTGCATGGACAGAAGACATGTTAACCCTTTCTTCTACAAGCTTTGCAACTGTGGTCATTTACCAATGGCTTCTGTTTGGCTTATTCATTTTACAGGAATGAATTAATATTTGATTGCAATATGGAGTCCCATCAAATTCATTGAAGTCAATGGCTTAGGAGGGTACAGCTTTGCATATGATATAACATCAAATCCTTTCAATAGTTTTCAAAGAGACTTAATTGTGACTTTTTTATTTTTCGAGATTACCTCCATTCTATAGTTTGTAACAAAAGAACTGTGCAAATGTTAAACTGCTAATTGTTTAAATAATGGAAAGGATTAAGCACTTTAAAGCTCCTATAAATTTTGGGGGGGAAAGATTAAAACACAGAATATTCATAAGAAGTAGAACAAAGGACAGAAAGTAATGGTTTTATCCCAATTTCACAAAACAATAAACTTGAGTCATAAGTATAAAGTGATTTTTTCCAAAGCTACAGACAAAATCTCTGTAAGACTCAAAGTGCAATCCTAAACAAAATTAAACCTTTCTCAATTCATTGACTTGAATGGGCTCAGACTCAGGAACTGACTCGGGTTAGGAATACATTGTTAATATCTTTGAGGACTCTGTTAGAATTTTATTTTAAATTTCCATTACCTTTAAAAAGTTTACTAGTTAAAACTAATATTTTCATAGCTATTAGATTGATGAAGTTTGAGAAAGAACATAGATTCAGAGCATCATCTGTCACCGGAAAGAAAGTAGACAAAACATAACAACTAAATTGCAACCAGGTGGAATTGCAACATTATAACCTATTATGATTTTATATCATAGGAATCAGGAAATAGACAAAAACTTCCACCCAAGTCCAGTATTGTCAAAGGAAACAAAGTTGGGTTTTGATTAATGCACCAGGGATGTGCACCGGGAAAAAAAATTGGTAGTTTTCAGATTTTAAATTTCCTGAAATCAATTTCCTCAAATCAGCTAAATCACTGATTTGGCTGACAGATTTGAGTTCATCTGATTTGGGAAAACCCTAACTGATTAGGTCAAATCAGGCACCAAACAGCTGACTCTGTATCAGGATCGGCTGTTTGGCAGCTCTGGGAGCATTTAAAGGAACCTAGGACCCTTTAAATGCCTCCATCCGGCCCTTATTCAGGGCCCGGGGTGTGGGTGGGAAGACCCCATTGGCTTCAAAGGGGTCAGGAAGGATGGATCTCCCCCCACACCGGGATCCTTCGCAGGCAGCAGTCATCAAGCCTTCACTATCTGGGAAGGGTCTGGGGGAGATGTTACGTAGCTTCCACCCCCAACCCTTCCCAGGCAGTGGAGATCAAACCTACAATTACCCACAAGGGTCTGGCTGGGGGAGGCATTTAAAGAGCCCCCAAGCAGCTGATCTGTCAGTATCAGCTGTTTGGAAGCTCTTCCCACAGACCGTTCTGAAGCAGCAGAGATAGAGCCTCCACTGCCTGGGAAGGGTCTGGTTGGAGGAGAGAGGCCTTTAAAGAGCTGCCAAACAGATAATCATCAGGATCAGATCTTTATTGGGTCCTTGTCAATGCCAAATCAAATCAGCCAAATCACACACCTGAAACTCAGAGAGCTGGTACAGACACCACCCACCACCATTGTGTGAACCCTTCACCTGAAATTCACAGAGCTGCCTGCCACTGCCACATTTGCTGGCTCTCCCCCCACCTAAAATTTGCTTAAAATTAAGCATATTGAGTACAAGTATTTTTTTCTCTCTTACTCCACCCCGCAGAAAACCTGAAATGGCTCTTTGGTTTTACATACTTAAGGAATCATATCTGTCACTTGCAGAGTGCCATCCTAATGATTCATTAAATCATATCCAGAGATGTGTGCTGTGTTGGCTGCTACATGAATAGTTGTTATGGAATTCTTTTCCCTGGGGATTCACCAAAACTCAGTATTTTCTAGATTTTCTAGAGGGCCTTCCTAATGGACATTTAAATATTCATTAGCTGCCTTTCTCCCTTATGGAACTCAAGGAGGCTTACAATATCAGGTATATTTAGTTGTGTCTAGTATTTGTAGCTGAGAAGCTCTATGGACTCAGGCACTCTGGGATGTGCCAAATGTCATATTAAATAGAATAAAATATCCTTCAATCCCAGCGTCATAGCATAAGAGCTAAATCACACCTCACAAAGTGCACAGATTTCATTACCATTCTTCAACATATTGAAAAATGAATTCACTAGTCTCAGAACTGTTCTCAACTGACTCTTTGAGGCAATCAAAAATACAAAGCTGCAGAACACAAAACACAGAAATGTAAGATTGTTCTGCATAATCAAGATGAGGTTGAACAGGGCCTATTAGAGAAAAATTAATATTGCTTGCTTTAATTAATAAAACATTAAATATTAACAGTATTGAATTATACAATATTTAAATGGAGCATGAATATTTGATGCTATGGAAGTTGGTTGAACTTCATAAAAATGGAGTTTAAACATTCTCAGTCTCAGTGGCAAAATTATGTTGACTTTGCTGATCAGTTTTTTCAAGGGAAATGTTGCTTGCTTGTCACAGACCGTAACAGTTCTTTGTGGGAAACAACAATTTTATTTCATGATTTTTATTTCATTATTTATTTTATTTCATTATTTCATGGTACCACAAGGCTTGGTACTAGGTCTGGTGCTGCTTTTTAACTTGTTCATTTGGATTTAAGAGTAAGCAGTGAAGTGGCTAAGTTTGCAGATGATATTAAGTTGTTCAACTTGCAGAAATGATGACAGAGGGGGTGGTATGATAGAGGTTTACAAAATTAAGTATAGGACAGAGAAGACAGAGAAAGAAGTACGTATCTCCATTTCTCACAATACAAGAACTTGTGGACAATGAAGTTGATGAACGGTAGATTTTGAAAGGAAGTACTTTTTCTTTCAAAGAGTAATTCATATTAGGAATTCACTGCTGCAGGAAATGGTGGTAGCTACAAGTATAGACAGTTTCAAAAAAGGGTTGGATAAACATGGAGCAGGGGTCCACAAGATACAGATGACACACTGTGTATGGGACAGTGATGCCCTGCATTCTTGGTGCTTGGAGGCAAAGTGGGTTCTGGCTCCACTGATGAACCTCTTGATAACACCTGGATTTGGACCACTGTATGACCACTGGCCAGATCCAGAAAGGCTCTTCTCATAATCTTGTGTTCTCTCCATATCTCACATAGAGAAAAGTCTTTCATAACACTCACTCCCTGAGCTTTTTTATTGGGAGATATTAAGAATCTGAACCAGAGGCCATCTGGATGCAAAATGTGGCTTGAATTTTGCCAAGAGAAAGATTTCTGACAGCAAAACATTACTTCCTTGCCTTCCTATTTCACTATAGCCCAATATGTCTTCCAAAATGCTTCTCTTGGGGGATAGGGGACCCAAAGACAGTGCCAGAGATGAGTGAGAAATCCATCATAAGACGAGGAATTGGCAAAATTCTCCTCTCTTCTTTTTCAGCAACCCTTTTCCTTCTTTGTAGCCTTTAACTGGCGATTGGTGGAGTAGTTTGTCCTCTCAGCCAATACACTGCTGTAGGTGCTGCTGGAGTTTTTTGCCTTGTTTATAATGTTTCCACTCTTGGCGATTGGTGGTACTAGTTTTGGCCACGTTGATAATCAACCACTGGTTTCTAAGGTTTTCCTCGATTTGTTCAAGCCACGTTTTCTTTAGTATCAGTCACTGGATCTTCCATTCAGTTGGTCGTTCTCGCCAGAGGAGTTTATGAGGCAGTCTCTGCTGGTGTTCATTCTACAGACAGGGCCAAATGATTGCAGTTTGTGCTTTTGGATTTGCTCTTTAATTTGCGGCTGGTTGTCACATTTTGTCTGAATTGTCTCATTTTGATTATGATCACATAGAAACACACCCAGAATCTGCCGCAGGCATCACATTTGGAAGGTACTGAGTTTGTTTATGTCAGGTTTTAGTAAAGTCCATGTTTCTGATCCATATAGGAGGATTGGCAGGATTAGCGTCCAGAAGATAACAACTTTGGTCTTGAGAGAGATGTTTGTCTTCCCAACCCTATGTGCTATATCACTGAACCATCATCCTTTTCAGTTATTAAGCTTTAAGGTACAGCAAATGAGAAATATTTCTAATTTACTTTTGAAGTGAATTTGACCAAAAATGCCTTATATCAGATGTGCTTGAAGTTTAAAGAGCACAACATGCAGCTCATTACAAAACGTCTTATTTGAAAACAATATAACTTGCAACATTATGGAAGTAGATATTTCTATTGATAAAACTTTGGGTACTCCAATGGGATTATATGCACTATGAGAACAAGTTACAGCTCCTTGCAGTTATTTTTCTTTTTAAAGCTATGATAAGAAGATTAAATCTTCAAATATTTAAAAGGGTGTCATATGGAGGATGGAGCAGAATTGTTCTCTCTTGCCCCAGAGGGACAGACCAGAACGAATGGGATAAAATTAATTCAAATGAAATTCCATCTAAACATCCGGAAGAAGTTCCTGACAGTTAGAGCGGTTTCTCAGTGGAACAGGCTTCCTTGAGAGGTGAACACTCGGAAGCCTGAACACTCTTGCAGCACTCTGGGACCAAACAAAGCACTTGTAAGTCCATGTGTGTGACTGTGAGTTGAGTTGGGTGTTCCCATATAATTTTAAATGTCTAGTCTGAGCCTGAGTCAATCCAGTGCAGATCCAGTTCAAAAGCAGGACTAATCCAATTTATGCAGTCATAAATCCTTCATACTAAACCCTCATTCTTGATCCCATAAATCACTCCATACGTGTTCTATCACATTAGTGTGAACTCTTTGATGGTGCTGCGTGCAGTGGGAAAGTTGCATTATGTTGAAACTTGCTTCAGAACCTGGGCTTACATGTGGAGGTGAAAGGGTTAAATGAGCCTTAGGACCCATGTCAACCCATAAAGACTGCAGAGATGGTGTATATTTTGCCCAGGGGGAAAGGAGGTCAATTGGGGATAAGCAGACAGTTTTCAGCTCTTTGGGATTAGAAACAGAACCATGTAGTCTATTGAATCTAGAAGAAGCAACAGATTTATATTTCCAAGAAGCTAGATTCAATTAAACATTATGACATAGATTTTAACCATGTGTAATGGAATAGGCTGCTTTCACAGAATGTGGAACCACTTAGTTTGGGAGCCTTTTTTCTTTTTTGGGGGGGGGGCTCATAGACACTAACTCTAGGAATGCTCTGGATATAGATCAGGGTCACTAGTCTCCTCCATCATCTTACTTCACACTTTAATTCTTTGTGCAAAATGTTATCTTCCAGAGCATTTTACAATTGTCCCCTTGGTCATGTTTTCTTCCCCTTCTCAATCCCCCTTTTCAGATTGCCCTATATTATTATAATTAAGTGTATACTACTGCAACATCGGTTCACAAATTAGTTAACAGGAGATTCAAAAGACTGAGCTTTTTCAAGGTACTGTGAGATTTGAGACAGAGAATCCAATGACCCTTATTCACATTGTATCTTGAATGAGCAAAATATTCTTAGGCAAAACATCCAGCTGACACACTGACCCTTGAAGATGATATTTTAAAGCAATTGAGGTTTTTAATGAAGCTCCCAAGCTCCAGACATCCTCTCTGTGCATTCAAAAATCGTGCTCATAGACCAATCTCTTCCGTCTGCTATAAGGTTTTCACTGCTATCTAATGTATAATTCTGCTGGATGAACTGACAGAACAGCAGTGTTTCTATCACTGGCATTGATAGTTATTTTTATAACATTTGTTTATTTCTCTACACTTTGCTAGCATAACTATATACTTGGGTCCTGAAAATGATGTGTGCAATATGATGACTGTTATACCATTGGACAATTTTAACTTATTCTGGCAGAGTATATTCTCTAATCATTTCTATGTGACTTTCTTCAAGCATGCGCTATCTGGACTGCAGACTTTCAGATTTCAAAAGTACCTTACTTACTTTTGTGATATTTTCAAATGATGGTTTGACAGTCTGAAGGAGCAGCATACGTATATCAGGGTCTAAATCTGCAGAATAACAAAGGGGAAAGCAGTATTGTTGAATTTTGCAAAGAGAGAAAGACAGACAAAGACAGAATATTATTTTATATATTGCTGAAGTACATAGTGCTAAAAGTAGTTATAGATGAACGTGGTTGGGGTAGGGATGAAGCCAGAGTTTCCCTTTGTTATAGTATGATGGGTGTTTAGCTTTAACCAGGACAATTATCTGTATGTTTGACATAACCAATGAATATTATGCTCTAATGTCTATGGCTGGAACACTAAAGAAATGTAATTCAGATGATTAGCTAGTTATTCATTTTTTAAAACCCAATTAACTGGTTTTTTTGCCTGGATTTATTGCCTGCATTTTATCCCCATAAAGGCCCTAAACAACTAACAAAGCTAAAAGTGTAACATGAGAAAAATACAACTAAAATACAGAAGATGAAGGAGGAGACACTTCAAAAAGTAAAGCAGATTTCCCTCTCCCTCTCTGCCTATTGGGAGATTTCCCCCACTCTAGGCTGTGATCCTCAGCTAAGAGCTAAAAGAGAACAGCCCTTTGATTTGTGCCCTTTGACTTATCTCCACCAAGGTCTCATATACTTGAGAAGCAGAGGAGAAATAGATTTAACAAGATGTTATGCAGCCCGTGCTAGCCAATTAGCTAGCAGGATCTTCCCCAATTTTTCCCATGCCAGGTAGTACTGATTACTATGACTTAGAAAGAATATGACTACATAGTTTTGCAAAAGAATCTGAAAAGGATGGCTATATTATATCTTGAAGCAACTTTATGATATCCCTGCCACTTTCCTCCCCCATAAGTAAGATTTTCCCTTTGTTTTTCTTTCCTTTTTTGACTGAGCAGCCCTAGTGGTCTGTTTTCTGAAGAACTTTGGTTGTTCTACCCCGCTGGCTCAGCTTAGGAACCTGGGTGAAGAGTCAGGAAGTTCAAAATTAACAAAATATTTTATTCAACTGAGAGGAAAGGTCAGGTTAAATCAGGGGTTAAAATTTCTGAGGTAACTCAATATAGAGAACTCTGAGGTAAAACCAGTACATGCACAGACTTTAGTTCTTAAGCTTCAAACTAATTAGAGTTTCATAAGCTTTTACAGTGACTTAAATCTTTATGTTGGACGGCTTTTGATTCAGTGGCCCATTCCGCACCAGGAGCAATGTGGCAAATTGATTACAGAAAGAAAAAATGCAATTTTAAATAGTGGGATTCGGCGTTACGCATGTCAGCCTTTGTAGTGGAATCCAGTTGCGTTTCAATCATTTCCCACAGGTTTCCGGTCTCGGCAAAAATCTCTAGAAAGGAAGTGATATTTGCTTCTGCTTTGTCCCGCCCCTGGCCGTCAATCAAATGAGCAGCCAATGGGCGGTTGTTACCATGCTCCGGAAAAGCCCCTTTGCCTTTAAGAACATGTTTTTAAAAAAAAGAAAAACACACATTGCAACGAATATGCCTTGATTCCTTGCTTCCTCTTAACGTAGAGACCCATCTAGCTTGCAGCTGGCCTGTGAGCTGCTGATTCATCGTTGCCATGCTCCCCCGAATGAAAAAAAATCCCCCCCCCGTGCATGGGTGCGATTTTTGACCGAAAATAAAGGGAACTTGCAAACTGGACTGTATTGTAGTTGGTGACTTGAGGCGAGCTTTAAAGCAGCTCTGTGAAGGGACTGCAGCTGGAGAAGCCTCGCTGGGTGAATGAAGGCTCGTCGGTTCGTTGCTCTCCACTCGCTCCGAGAAAAAAAAATGGCGATCGCTTCACCGGAAGATCAGAGGAAAGAGCCAGGGGGAGGGACTTTGCTGAAACTGCAACAATGGTAACGCACAGAACTTTCCCGCTAGTGTTGCAGATTGGTTGCAAGAGTGTAGCGCTTTCCAGAGGGTGAATCCACTTTTTGGGATTTCCCTGGAAGCACTACAACGAAGCGCTTCTAGCGGGACTGGTTCAGGAGTGTGGCTGATTATGTACAATGTTCTGCATAACTGCATTTAAGTAGCGATGACAATTTGCCACACTCCTGCTACATTAAACTTGTGCAGAATGGACCAGTGTTTTTTCCTAGACACTTCAATACATGTACTTTAAGTACTCTTTGACTCTTTTGGTTTCCAGAAGGCTGGTATACTCTTTCTAATACCCAAACCCCTTGTCTTGAAACACCAGTACTCATCTTAAGTTCTAAACTGATTATTGCCTCTAAAGGCAGTTTCTACTAAGACCAGACCAGGTATCTCTGCATTCTTCTAAGCTAACTCCCTGTTTAACTGGGTGGGGAAATTCTCATCTCACTTGAGCTATCCCCTTTCTTTGGCCCAAATGGGAGTCTCTAATGACTCCATCCTTGCCACATTTCCCCAGGTCTTCTGTCTGTGTGATACCATTCTCAGTCAGGGCTGAATTCTGAAACTGTCATTACTGAACTCTTCTCAGCTAGTCTGAAATCAGATTGAATTCTACGGCATCCACTACAGCATCCAGTATCTGCTCAGTTTATACTAACTAATCAAATCTCTTAGAACTGCCTGTCATGCAAGGCTGTCCAGCTCTGTGAATAATTAACCTTTCATAGTCCTTTATCTGTTTACACAGGACTTTTAATCTTTTAAGAAAGCTAACTTGGTTTCTGTTATAGAAAAGAACAAAGAAAAGACATCTTATATTTTTTGTATTACCAAAACAGACTTGGTCTCTGTACCAATGGAACAGTTTCTCCGTTGTTATTTTACTATTGATCACTGCTTGTGCCCTTTCAGTTACTTTTGTGTTGCTGTGTCTAGCTAAACATTCCCTCAGCTTCTTCCTAAACCTTGTATTCTCATCTCACGCACCCCTCTGCAGTGAAGTAGTATACTTCATTTGTAAAAATCTGCATTAAAAAAAAATCCAGATTTCCTTCTTCCCTGGTGATTGCGATGACATTGCAGGAAGGACTTAAGGTACCTCAAACTGCATTTCTATATCCAAGTCAGATAACAATGGCTATTAAGTGTCTGAACCTGAGGATGATGAACAGAGAATAATTAACATTTATATCAGCATTGCAGAAGAGAAAGAGAGAGGGGGGAGAAATCATAATTGCAGCCAAAGGCTTGAAGAGTAATGGGCACAGGACACAGCTGCTACAGTTTAACAAGTCAGCAAAATAATAATAGGTATGGGCTTTGGGGTCCAGATTGCTAATTAGTTAAATGCCCATTTATGTGGCATGTAGCATCTGGCCTTAGATAACAGAGAACTACTGAGTATTGCACACATCTGAGAATCTTCTGGCTGTGACGCCTGTCAGAGCCTGGTTCCTTGGGAAAAGCAGGGAATAATTTTAGAAATCTTGCCATAGTTGAATTAGCTTTGCAAGAATCAATATTGGATCAGAATTCTACACTTATCTAAAATTCAAATTTTTAAATGTAAATATATGGTGGATCAAAAATCAAAAAAGAAGAATTCTCTATTTGACACCCTGCTAATGTTTCTGATACCAAGAAATAGCTTTCCTTTTAAAACCCTGGTTCTGGAATTAGTACTTGAACTTATTGCAGACTAAAAGTTTAGACACCTCACAATGCTGTTTTATGTCTGGGATTTTAATGGGGCTTTATGGGGGGGGTTAGGAGCCTCTTGTGGCACAGGGTGGTAAGGCAGCATAAATGTTGTCTGAAAGCTCTGCCCATGAGGCTGGGAGTTGCCTGATTGGATGGTGCAGCCTGATCAAAACAGCATGCTTAAAAATGAACAGTCAGATAATAACTTGATTGCCTGAGCTTTCTCTCTTGGACCAATTATGCACGCCAACAGCCATGCCGGACTGCTGCCGGAGCATTGCAGCGGGGCAACATGCTCTGCCATTTATGGGTGATGCACGAAGGACACAGTAAAATGGTGCAAGCTGGCACACTACTTCCTGTGCCGCTGTGGGGGACATTTTGGTAATGGACCAGTTCCATGCTGAAATGCTTCCCCCTGGGAACTCCACTGAAGCAGAATGGTTCTGCTGCAAGGGGGTGATGGCAGGAGGGTTTCATTTTCAGAGGCCCTACAGTGGGTTGGGGCCAGGAGGGGGCTGGGATGGCAGCAGTGTCATACATGAGCAGGAATTAGCCCTACTGCCATGCTGCTGCCATCCTGGCCATTCCTCCCCATGCATAATTGGTCATAGAGATTTTTTTAAAATCCTTTCGTTCATAATTTTCAAGGTATTTTGATGAAGATGAGAGCGAGATGTCACAGTTCTCTGCAAACTAAAGGAAGAGATATTGGACCTCAAAAGCAATGTGTTTGACATCCTAATGCAATAAGCAAAATCTTTCTACTGCAAGCATAGCCCTTATTGTAGAAAACTGCCAACAATAAAGGACAGACTTTGCCTTAACCTATTCCATAGACCTGCTCTATCCATCTCTGGAGTGTGGGGGAGGAGGGTTTCAAAATTTCAAAATACTGGAATCTTAATGATGGCTGGGCACATCCAGACTGCACCTTTGTTTAATTAAACCACCCTATACGCGAGGTTAATCAGTCATAAGATCCCACAGTTATGTCAGCTCTAACACAGATGGCTGCTTTCCGTTCATTACTACGAGCTTTTCCTCAGCTTTTTCCTCATCATTTTTTTTATTTTCTATCTTACAGCAGCAGTAGTTTCACAACTGGCCAGTTGCTGGAATCACTGCTCGTGCCAGAGAAAAGGCGGTGGGGGGAATCAAGGGGAAAAATACAGTGTCGCCATGGAAGCTTTGGCTGCGTTTTGCAATACACTGATGCTAGCATAACCAGCTGCATCCTATCAGGGATTTTTTTTTATCAGCCAAACAATCTGCCATGCTTTAAAAATACAATGTGTATAAAATCAAGAAAGAATAATATATAATCTCATTATGAGAACATTTCTTGGAAGAATCAGCCTTGAAGTGCTGGGGAGCCCTCCCCTCTTCAAAACCTCTGGCAAATGAAGCCCAGTTGCAGCTGGGGGCTTCATGCCAGGGAGAGCTCTGAAGTCATCTCTCATTGGCTAACTCTCATCCCCAACCAAAGTAAAAGACAGGTGATTTTGACCCATTTCGGTTTTTTCCCCACATTTGCTCCCCAAGATCACCTTACCTGTGTAAATTTGAGCAATTCATTGTAGATCCCAAATCACTTTTTCTAGAGGGTAGAAGAATACCTCTTTGGGAAGTAATACCGGAGGGGTTTTTTTTGACAACATATACAGCATGGTTTTATGCTGTCTCAGAAGAAAGAAACATTCTTTCCTGTGGACAGGACTGGAAGATTAATGTTGCAATCCTACGAAATCCAGTTATACTCCTCCAAGCCCATTTACCTCTTCAGAAGGATATAATTTCTGCTTAATAAAGGGGTACGCAAGATCCCAGCCTAACTTTTCAATCTGATGCTGGAAGATTTGGCCTCTATGCTGATCAGAGATATACAAATAAATGACCCAATGTTTTGGTCTTGGTAAAAGTAAAGGGGGAAGGCCCTACATTGTACCAGGTGGGATCATGCAAAAAATAATAATAAGACTTCATCAAGGGAACCATCCCAAGTGTAGGCTTTGGAGCTTGACACAGTAAAGGAAACAGTGGGGAAAGTTTTAGATCAACAGCAGCCAGTAAGATTGTGATTTGGGATCTACAATGAATTGCTCAAATTTACACAGGTAAGGCGATCTTGGGGAGCAAATGTGGGGAAAAAACCGAAATGGGTCAAAATCACCTGTCTTTTACTTTGGTTGGGGATGAGAGTTAGCCAATGAGTAAGATTGTACTGTTTTATGCTTCCTATTTTGTTGGCTTCCAGGTCATACATCAGACAGTCTTTTGGAATACTGAGTGTCTCCAATCGGGAACTTTGTGAGACTTTGTGAGAAAAGAGACTTTTCCCTCCTGGAACTGAATACAATTCATTGGGATATTCAGTGCTCCATATGCAGTCTGTGCTGAGCCAACACTGGTCTCTCATCCAGCAGAACAGCAGATGTGGATCATAGGGGCTGCATCATGATTCGCCTCCCAAATACGAATGGAAGGATGCCGACCTCATAATTGGCAAAAAGGAGCTATTACTACATAAACAGTGCTAATGTATTATATGGCCAATATGATTAAGTTTGGCTTTTTGCCTACTATATACTAAGACTAAGGTCAAGGTTGTGTGGGTTTTAAAAGAAAAGGTAGAGATGGACACAAACCGGCTCTTGAGTAAAATGTCATGATAAATTCTGGCCAGCTCATAATTTGTGGACTAATGTTTGGGGCTGGTCAACCAGCATAAACTTTCCAGAGACCTTCAAGTGGTTCATGGCAGCTTGTCGTAGTTCATGAATTGACACAGTACATTTCCAGTTAGTCTGACTGTGCTCAGTCAAAGCATTTACCAACTTCAATGCAACAGAAAGGCAAAATTCTCCAGCTTTGAAAACACCAATAAAAGAAACTGTAGAGGAGCTGGCTGTAGAGTGAGGTTATCTGTGTGTTTGGTGTGTATAGCTTGCAGGGGATCCTGGGTATACACTTTTGAACCTGTGCCAAACATTTCCCCAAAAAGCATTTTCCTGAGGGGCCATAACCTGGATCCCTAAGTCCTATCTGTACATAGCCTAGAGGAGCACCTGGAAAAGTGTCCTGTGAGTTTGATGTCCCTGGTTTGCACAGGGCACATTCTATATACTTCTGAACCCGAATCTGTCATTTCCTTAGAAAACATTTTCCAGGGGAGGGCACTTTCTTGGGGGGGGGTCTAATTTGGACCCCATAAATCTAATCGTCACTCAGAAGTCAGATAGACATCTGGAGACAGCTGTCCCCAAAAGTTGGTACCGGGCCACGGCTCCTCCTCATCTTCCTCCCCGGCTGCTGCCTAGGGGGCTGCCCTGCCACTCTGCCGCTGGCTCACCTTTGGTGCTCTCCAGAAGCTGCCCTGGCTGGGGCTCCCCCTCAGCATGGCACTGCACAGCTGCTGATGGCAGCACCCCCCAGTGGCTGGCAGGAAGTCAGGGGCACCGGAGGGAAAGCAAGCGGAGCAGGGGCTCAGGTGGCGGCAATGTCCCTCGGCAAAAGACTACCCCCCCCCGGCCTCAGTAAAATTGTCAAGCATTGACCAGTCCCTGGTGATATACAGGTTTTGGACTACTGTCTGGAGATATCCTGCAAGTTTGATATTTACAGCACATGGGTGGGGGGGGGGGTTCTTCTATACCATGAACTTCATGAACTGAACCAGTTTGTTTGGTGCATCAGTTCATGATTGTTTGTAGATCATATAACATGAACTGAAACAAACTGTATTTTCCTGGTTTATGACCATGTCTAAACAGGGGTCATCAGAGAAAAAAACTGGAATTTTCAGTCACTACAGGGGTGTTCAGTATTTAATTAGTGAGAAATAAGAACCACTTTGTTTTGAATAGCATAGGCTAGCCTAATCTCATCAACTTTTAGAAGCTAAGCAGGGTTGGCTCTGGACAGTACTTGCATGGGAGAATCCAGGGTCACTTTGCAGATGCAAGTACTGGCAAAACATCTCTTTTTGTTTCTAGCCAAAAGCTCCATGGGATTGCCTATACTCAGCTTCAGTTTAATGACACTTTACATATAAGATCCACTGGCATCTAGTGACAACAATAAATGAAAAAACAACAACACCTACTTTTGGAAGTTTTGATTTTTTTGCAACCCTATCCTATAATGCCTATTGTAAAGTAAATTGCAGTGAGTTCAGTGGTGCTTACCCATAGGTTCGTAGTCTTACTGATTTTTGTTGAACTGAATTCCAAGTCTATATGACTGTCAGTTCTGGAACATGGCATTTGTCATTCTGCATTAAAGAACAACACCAAGACATGCAAGCTAAAACCCAATTCATACTGGATCTGAACGCCTCTCATGATATGAAGCATAACAGAATCACCCAAAGAAGTCAAGATGATATTAGAGTTTAGGGAAAGCAGAATGCTTCCAAATTAAGAAGACTTTGTATCTAAATCTTGTGCATTTATCTTTATTTCTGGGAATTATTTTAAAATCTAAAAATATAATGAGCACATCTGCCAGTCATTGAAAAGAAATGAAATTGTGAGCAGTAAATACAGTGAAGATCCAGGATATAAAAAGAACAAAAATGCTAAGCTAAGTGGATTGCCATTCACTAGACTGCGAAGGCAACTCCCACAAAAATATCCTCATTATCCATACATTCTTTCCCATTCCCCTGTCAACAATTTCTTTCTGTCTTCTATTCTTACCTGTTCATTACTTCTCCGATCCCCTTGCATTCATCTCTATTCCTCAACTGAAGTTCTAAGAAATTAAATTGTACCTAAGTTTTATTTTATGTGTATGTTTAGTGCCACCTAGTTACTTGCGACTTATGGAGACTGCACAAATTAATGACCTCCAAAAAATCCTGCCATTAACTACTTTGCAAACTGAGGGCTGTGGTTTTCTTGAATGAGCCAATGCATCTCATGTTGGGTCCTTCTCTTTTCCTGCTGCCTTCAATTTAATAGGAGTCCTATATTTCACTTAGCATGCTTTATGGATTCCTTCTTAAAACGTTCTCCCTGTCTTTAAGCATGCATGATATCCCCATCATCATAGGAGCTGAAGTGTCCTGATTGGCTCATTGGGAGATGAGAGAAATACAGCACTGTGGGGTGTAGTTTTTAAGCAAATGGTGGGAGATATAATATTACTATTATTATTACTATTGTAAGCAGCCTAATCAAATGAAAGCGAGTTTAAATTATCTCCTAAGTGGTGAAGTTGCATTCACTAACATAGTTACTCAGTACCAAGTATGGAGCATACATGAAAGTGGATGGACATCTCTAGCTAATTGAAAAACCACAGGTGCTGCACATAAGGCTTCGTCTTTGGTGCAGCTGTGGAGGTCGTGTGTGCCTTGCCTTTTTAGAAAATTGCCCAGTGGTGCCAATCGGCTGTCAGAGGGAAGAGATGGGTGGGACTGTCTCAAATGCTGCTCTCTCTAAACAATTGGTTGGCATGAGTACCGTTCCCCTCCCCCCTAAAAGGCAAATGTGCTTTGCTGTTGAGTGACTGCCCACTTGGGTCAGGGCCAGTTCATCGCTCATAAAATGATGTTATATCCAAAGCACACAAATACGCACCCACACCCACACATATATATATATATATACTCACTACCAGTCCATCATCACAAGCATCCATCAAGTAACTACCATCCTTCCTTAACATTTATTTAATGGAAACTCTACATGTTGCATATGTTTAAATAACATGGATCAAACTGCAAGAGCAAAATATTGTTGGACTATGCAAGATCTGCAGTCTGCAATGATACAACAAAATAGGGAGAATTCCTGCAGGGGGCACCAGAGGAGATGTGTAGTTAGTATATTTAGACTAGGAGCTTCCTGATGTTTTCCAAACAATCTCCTCCAGTGTCCTGCTCCTTTGAGCTCATTTCCACTCTGCTTGTCTCCAGAACAGGTTTGACGAATGCGGAACAGAATAATTAGACTGTAGGTCTCTATTTTCTCCTCTTTCTAAACAAAGTTTGTTTCTCCTCTAAATAAAACTTTTATTATAAAACTTTTAAGCAACCTGATGTTCTGCTCTTCTTTAGATATCTAAACTCTGCCAACAGATATTGCTCCTGATCTGAATGGTATTCTTATGAGAAAAAGTAGGGATACGCTGAGTACCAACTGTGTTATTACACCATTCCAGTTATCAAAGGAAGTGACAAAAGGAACACTAAGTTATCACAGTAGAGTTCCCAACAGTTCCCAGAGCTACCATTTGCACTTCTATTTTTGTAACCAGATATGATTCCTCAGCTGTTAGGTGTCAAGTTTAAAAAAAAAATTCTCCTCCCCATTGATATATATATATAATTATTATTTATTACCCACCACTCCCAGATTAGCCAGATAAAAATCCCCACAATCCTCCACCCACCACCCAAGCTCAACAAACCCCCACCATATCCTGTGCCTCCGGGAGATAAGCGGAGAGATAGCAGAATATTACAGCCATGACAAGAAGGGCCCAAGATATTACTTGTTCTGGCCTCAACCAAATACCTGGTGGAAGAGCTCCATCTTGCAGGCCCTGTGGAACTGTGAAAGCTCTCTAAGACAGAGTTGGATGTCATACTAGTGAAAAAGTCATCCAGCTCTGCCTTCTAAAACCAGAAAGGATATAGATATTATAGTTCTTCAGAATCAATTGCCCTGCTGAGGAGGCAATGGAGGTGAGTTTGGAGTTTATTGTGGCACACCCCATCTCCTACTATATGTCCTTAGACATACATTGCAACAATGTTGAGGCATATACTAATGTTGGTTCCCCAGTATTTCCTGAGATAAGTAGGCCCTACATATCACCAATTCTTGCCACTCTCTTCAACTGTGCCTTCTCAATTGAGATTTCTTAGAATTTGATACTTGAGTTTAGTATTAGCACATCTCTAGTCTGCATTAGTTCTCATCTGTGCATCTTTTCCTACCAACAGCACACAAGTATCTTCTGTTCCTGGAGCAGAGATCAGTGAATTCTCCTGGCATGTATTGGAATCATGCTCAGATAAAACTAGCTATTTGCTGCCAGATCAGATTATATTAATCCCAATTATAAACCCTTTGAACAACATGGAATCAGCAGGTCTACATTCCCTAAACCCCATCCCAATTTCATACTTCTGCTGCTGCAGAACCGTACAGTAGTAGTGGAAAGCTGGCCAGGAAGCTAGCTGAGCCACCGGCAAAGATGAAGCGATATTTTCCCTATTTTCTTTTCTGTTTTTTCTTTCTCTTCTCCCTGCTGATGTACACAGTACCTGAGTCTCTGTGATATCCAGTTTCTAAAATAATTAACTTAAGTACCTAGGAACTGTTCTCCCCTGGATGGCTCAGACTAGCCTGATATCATCACATCTTCAAAGCAGGGTCAGCTTTGGTTAGTCATTGGAGGGGAAACCACCAACAAAATTCAGGGTTGCTGTGCTAAGCAAAAGCTAACTAACTCTGTCACTTGAAAACCCTATGGGGTCTCCATAAATCAGTGATGACTTTATCACACTTTATCAACCACCACCACCACCATGGAACTACATTTTCCATAGTGTACTTGGTACATGCGTTGGGGCACTTGGGGGAAGAAAAGGGAGAATGGGGCTATCCTATTCCTACCTGGCTAGCCAGTCTGCCAAGGCAACACAAGCCATTATTACAGCACGATTCTATGGCAGCAGCAAATAAGTTACAGAAGGGAGAGCACGGAAGCGGAGGGATAGATTTTTTCTGACTTGGATAGCCTATGCATGGTCCTTAATTGACTTAATTTAATTTCCACATTTGACTAACTATGTTCCATACATTTTTACAGAAAGAAAAATTAAACCTGCATTCCTTGGATATGCATGTTTTAAAGTTTAAGGTAACTCTCACACAGCCCAATTCTTTTGTCACACAGGATATCTGGAATGTGAGTGACTGGTTCTAAAAATAAATGAATGTGTTTTTTGTTGTTAAATTGTTCGTTTTTCATATATAAATTATTGAATAATTGTATTTTATTCATTTTATTCTGGCCTTTTATTCAATCTGCCTAGTGTGCATGTATCTCCACAAATTTCACCACTGAGGAGGGCCTTGGAGGCCAAAATGCATTTGAGTTGCAGGCTGGCATATGGGCTGCAAGATGATGCTCACACTTATTTATTGTTTGGCAAACAGACCACAGCTTTTAATCAAAAATAATGTGGGCCTTTTCGCACGGGGATCTTTGTTGCAAATTGTTTGCGGAATGAAAAATCGCCATTTAAAATAGTGGAATTCGTCGTTATGCATACCTGCCTTTGTAGTGGAATCAGTTGCGTTTTTTAGCGTTTCCCACAGGCTTCCGGTCTCGGCAGAAATCGCTAGAAAGGAAGCGCTATTGCCAAGCTCGTCCCGCCCCTGGCCGTCAAGCAGCCAATGGGCAGCCGTTAGCATGCTCCCAAACAGCCCCTTTCCCTTTAAGAAAGGTTTAAAAAAAAAAAAAACAGACCCATAGCAACGAATCTAGGTAGATTCGTTGCTACGGAGAGACCCATCCAGCTGCCTAATGTGAGCTGTCGTTTGATTGTATGATCGTTGGCACGCTGCCTCGAGTGATAAAAAAAAAATCCCCCCCCCTCTCACAGGCCCGATTTTCGGCTGAATTTATGTGTAAAAAATAAAGGCACTTTATTTCAGCAAACGGGCTTTTATGTGGTTTGTGCTTAGTGACTAAAGGTGAAGGACTGAAGCCAGGGAAGCCTCTAAACAGAAAGAGGCTCACTGGTGCGTTTATCCCCGCTCGCTCGGAGAAAAAAAAATGGCGATCGCTTCGCCGGAAGTTTGGAGGAGAGAGCCAGGGGGAGGGACTTTGAAGAACCAGCAACAATGGTAACGCACAGGTCTTTAGCGCTACTGTTGCAGATTGGTTGCAGGAGTGTATCGCTATCCGGAGGGTGAATCCACTTTTCTGGATTCCCCTGAAAGCGCTACAACGAAGCGCTTTTTGCGGGTCGGTTTCAGGATTGTTGCAGATTGTCTACGACGTCGTGGGTTATGGCAAATTAGTAGCGTTTCCAATTAGCAACCATTGTGCTATTTTGAAGCCGTGCGAAATGGCCCTGTGTTGACCGGCAAGGGAAGAGGGAGCCTGCTACCTTAACTGGGTCATGGACCCATCTCACCTACCCCAGTGGCACCCTGGGGAACCCGTCTCAGTCCCACGCTGGCCCCTTGCCACTGGGTATCCACCAGGTCCCAGCTCCAGGTCCCATCTGGAGGCTGGCCTCATGCCTGCACCTCTCTCACACCCGTGCAGGCTATAAGCACCCTGGCTCACTCCTCCCTGATGCTCCCAGGGAGCACCACATCTTTCTTCCACCCACCGCCTTATCAATGCCAGTTGCAGTAAGTTGCGGCCCCTTTTAGATTCTGTTTTAAATTGGTTTATCAATGTAAATATATTTAATTGCTGGTCCTGTTTTATTGGTTCAAGGATTTTAACCTATAAATATTGAAATGAATCAAGTGTTACAGATTCTGAACTTCTTCATTCAAATATTCACCACTTCAAGGATTGATTGTGCCAATGTTTTTAAAGTATCATTTTAGTGCATTTTGTAACACATATATTTTAGTTTAATTTATTTTTCAAAACATTTTTTTCTCTTTCACCCCAACTTTGGGTGCCCAGTGTTATTACTACTTAAGGTTGCAGGTCCCCCCCCCCTTCTATGTTTGCTATTGTTTAAAAGTAAGGAGACACCCAAAGCTTTCCTGAAATCTTAGGCAAACTTGATTCAACCCTGAAAACATTTCAATAACAATCTTGTAAAGATCCCTCTTATTTGACATTTCTTAAATAAATACAGAGAGCATGGCATCTCTGAAGGCAGTTTTTGCTTCTGCAAAACACTGCTTGGCTTCCCAGCTTCTATTTTTTCAGTCAGAGGATTTTGAGATAAAGGATTAAATGTTAAAAAAATAACTAATAAAGCTTATTTACATTGCGTCAGGAGTCTGCTTTCCACTTTGAACAGCGGTTTTCATGAATTCTGGTAGAGTACAGAAAGTAGGATTTGTGCCTAGCCTCACATGAGAAGCATGAGATTTACCAGTGTAGCTTCACCTACACTGACTGCAGCTTGGGGACTGAAGCAGTTTATAACAATAGTTAAAAAAAAACTGGAGGAAAAACCCTTCCAATTTCATCTACAAATGGAATTTAGAGAGGAAGAATGTAATCATCTGTACTGGATTTTAGCCAGGGCATTGGAGGTTAACAACTCAAAAGTTATAAAATGTTATTATTGTAAGGCCCAAGGCACATCTGGTTAAGAGCTTTGTGGAATAAGTACCTGTAAGAACAGCACTGCCAGCACTGCCTCTTCTAATATTCTTTGGGTCCTAGCTCAGGGCTGCCTTACCCCAGCTGGATGTAGTAGATGCATGTTCATAACTTCTGTGTGGCAGTTCATGTTTTTTTTTCTTTGAAGAGCAGATTGGGGAGTTGATACAGGCAGAGTAACCAAAGTTCTCAGTGTACACACTACCCAATAAGACATTTATTACTCCACACATGCTTGGAATCGTCCACAAGGGGATCCATCTGACAGGTGAATCCAATGGGGGGGGGGGTGAGAGAAGACTGATTTACTCAGGTTTCACTTGTGTTCTGATAACATCAAGCTCAGCAGAGAATAAGTGAGCTTTTGTAGACCCTCACATAATTCTACATTTCCCCCTTTTCCTTCCTTTTTATAAATCTGCAATCTGATTGTTCATTTTTAAACATATTTCGGAAGACGGCAGACTGCAGAGTTTGATTTCACTGGCAAGAAAATTTCTGAAAATTTTTGGACCACAAATTAAAGAGAACCAGCAAGAGATTTATGACAGTGAAGAAATAAACTACTGAACTGTGTCTAATTTAATTACTCCTTTCAAGAAAGCTCAGTGGAGATAGCTGAAGCAAATGAAACTATAGCAATCTACATTCTCATCTTTTGGGCAAACTTTATCTTGCTGCACAGATCTGTGGATTATCCTCTCCATAGATTAAATAATCAGTTACACCCCCCCCCCGATTTATTTTATGAAAAATGTTTATTTAAAATGATCAGAACCTTTGGCTGTGGTGTGAGAGAGAGAAAAAAACAGCAATACATAATCTCAGATCTGTCAAATAGATGGTCCAACAGGAAAATATTATTTACTTTTTTGATCCTATATATTATCTACTAGCATACCATTCTTGATAATTCCCAGCACACAAAAATAATGAGAAGACTTTGGACTCTGGACTAATTTCTATAAATTTATATCTGATTTAGACCTGCATTCAGGGTTCCTCCTCAAGAAATATACTTTCAGTTGTACAGTTTTCTCAATTTTCTGCCAAGTACCACTCTTTTAATGTTCAAAGGTAGGATACAAACTGTCACAATTTTTGACTGAGTCATGTTTCAAGAAGCTATATTCACAAACTGAAGAGCCTCACAAACTTACAAAATTTTAATGCAATTTGTGTCAATTTATGGAAAGCAGAAAGTAGGTCATTTCAAGGCAACAGAGATCAGTCCCCATGGAGAAAAGGATTTATCAATTACAGCCTTTATGTTAGCTTTTCACCATTGAGAGACCCCTGAAATATTCTTTAGGCTTTGAGAAACCTCAGAAGTGGGATCTCCAGTTCCCAACTGGAAGCTGGCATAGGCTGGTGACCTATGAATATTACTAAATGTAATATAAGGTAGTAGTACAGGAATTATTTTCCATATTGATAATTGTTGCTGTTCGGAATACTATTGTAATAGGAGGACACAACCAGTGAGGAAAGGAACTTGAAAATGGCAAAATATCTATAAACTGTTTTGGTTGGTCTTTTTGTATTAAATAAATATCGTAACCCCGTTTTTACAATTTAGCCTTGGATAGGTTTTTTGTCTGTTAGTATCTAATATTGAATCATCCTGATTTCACGTTGTAACTGTACTCACTTGTAGGCAACCAATCTCCACCCGGCATATCCAGTTGATGCCTATATGTGCCTCACAGTGGCTTGTCACTCACTGTAGGAAACCATTCCCCTTCCAGCATATGTGGTTGGTGTTTAAAAATCCTGCAATGGCCGTAATGTTTTTGTTTTAAAAAGTACTACTTATTCGTTGTAATGCGTATGCATGTAAGCATAGACACATAGCATTTGTTAAACCATTTTTAAAGGCCTACATGCGTTGCTCCATGCATGTTGCCACTTTTTAAAAGATATGACTTCCTGTGCCTGGGAGCGTGGGGGAGGGAGGCAAATGTGAGGGCGGGATAAAGCTGGGCAGACTCTAGCGCGTTTCACCCTCCAAACGTCTTTTTGGCTGGTTGTTCGCCTGTGGAAGGTGCATTTAGGGTGGCGAATCCACTTTTTGCAATTCCTGAATACGCGGGTTAAAATGGAGGAAATTGCGAACCAGCTTCTGGAGGTAGGGGTCATCATGTGGAGGGGCCAGAATATGCTGCCTGCCTTCAGTGGCTGTATGGCTACATTCTTCACATGTGGAAAAGCCCTGAATGATCTACTTAATGGAAAGACAGGGGAAGTGGAAAAGATCCTGGGTCTGACCCCACAAAATGACATAGATGTGAAAAGAATGTAAGGAACCTGTAAGTGGTGGAAAAGACAGCAGACTATTAGACTTTCATTTTCTCTTGTAGAATAAATCACCATTGAGGATAGATGAATGAACTTAGTGTTTTTGACAAGTCTAATTATTGAAGATTTTTTCATTTGGAGATTCCAAGGATGGAACCTGGCATCTTGCACATGGAAAAAAATATGAACCAGATTAAAGGAACATTCTGGTCACAGCTGTGAGACACATAGATACCTTGACAAAATAAGTCAGACAGGCAAAAACTGATCTTAAAATAATGGTACTGGACAGTTGTTTTATTATACACAGAGAAACTGTAATTGGAGATGTTGAATGGCCCCAGTTTATAACACTTTGGCCAATACCTTTAATGCTCCTGGATAAGATTAAAAGGATGTGTCAAGCCCACTTCAAAGGGGGTAGTAAAAGGGCCATCTAACCTGTGGTTTAGTAACTTAGAAGTAAAGTGCAGCAGTGAAAGTCTGCTTCCCACCTAGGTTAACCATTTTGAGCACTCACATGCCACAGTGACTGAATTAAAGATGAAGTGCTATTGAACCTGCAAGCCATGAACAACAGAAAATACCAGTGGAATCAAGCATCTGTTTCCTAAAGGATTATAGCAGAGGCTGTAACAGTGGCCAATTTAATGCATGTCAAAGATGTCATTCCATAAGGCACCTGTCTTGAGTAGAAATACAAGATGTCCATTATATGCTATTATATGCTTTCGTTTCAGGTGAGGTTTTTCCTTTGAAAATGTTTATTAAATTATATCTCACTGTTGCATAGTGCTATTGATGGCTAACCGACACAGCGCACCCCTTCTTAGCTTCAGCATGAGAGTTCCAAACTATTCAATGAAGCTGATGACAAAACATTTAGGACCTGTAATGATCCCAGCCTCATGGACAGACAGCTTCAGACAGCATTTCTGCTGCCTTACCACTCTGCGCCACAAGATGCTCTTTGTAACAATTACGTGCTTTTAAATTGTGATGCTGCTGTCTGAAGCTTTGACCGTGAGGCTGGGAGTTCGATCCCAGAAGCTGGCTCAAGGTTGACTCAGCCTTCCATCCTTCTGAGGTCTGTAAAATGAGTACCCAGCTTGCTGGGGGGTAAAATGGTAATGACTGGGGAAGGGAATGGCAAACCACCCTGTATTGAGTCTGCCAAAAAAAACGCTAGAGGGCATCACCCCAAGGGTCAGACATGACTCAGTGCTTACACAGGGGATACCTTTAACTTTACCTTTAAATTGTGATGACCTATGGCCTAGTGCAATAAAGTTTATTATTATTATCACTGCTCAATCAGAACAGTTTTATTAGTGCTGTAGAGCAGTGGTCCCCAACCTTTTTAGCACCGGGGACCGGTCAGCGCTTGACAATTTTACGGAGGCCCGGGGGGGAGTAGGCTTTTGCCGAGGGATGTTGCTGCCGTCTGAGCCCCTGCTCCGCTTGCTTTCCCTCTGGCGCCCCTGACTTCCTGCCGCCCACTGGGGGGTGCTGCCAGCAGCAGCTGCCACACCGAGGGGGAGCCCCAGCCATGGCGGCCACTGGGGAGCACCAAAGGTGAGCTGGTGGCAGAGTGGCAAGACAGCCCCCGAGGCAGCATCCAGGGAGGAGGAAGAGGAGGAGCCACGGCCTGGTACCGAATGATCTACGGACCGGTCCTGGTGCCCGGACCGGGGGTTGGGGACCACTGCTATAGAGAGCCCAAGGTAACCCAGCTGGCTGCATGTGGGGGAGCAGGGAATCAAACCCGGTTCACCAGATTAGAAGTTGCCGCTCCAAACCACTACACCAAGCTGGCTCTCAGTGGAGGCTCCAGTTCATAGGCCTTACCTTGAATCAGAAATAATCCTAAGAATGTTTAATTGTACTTTCATATAGCCAGTCTCTATTAGTTTGATGCCAGATGCAACCCATCCTTTAGCGAATGGTGTATTAAATGTAATAGTTTAGTGAAGGATCGGACGACCAATTTAAAATAAGTCACTTTTAAAGAATACAAGTATGTCTTTCTTGCTATCTAGGCTTGGACTCATATTCTGAAAGTAACAAACTAAAGGAAATTGGCCTTTACCAGAGATGTCAGAAGCTTCAATAAGCCCTAATTCAACAGGGGTTGCTGCTTTCAGAGTATACGTAGATGGGATCTGGAAAAGAATGCTCACTTCTCCAAAGGACTGTTTTGGATGCAGTTTACCGATGAGGACTTGTTTCATCTGTTTGGTCTAGTTTGGAAACACAAAAACATTTTTGTTGCTCTTGTTGTTTCAACAGAGGAAAGCAAAAACAGGATATAATCTATAGCAGGGGTAGTCAACCTGTGGTCCTCCAGATGTTCATGGACTACAATTCCCATGAGTCCCTGCCAGCAATTGCTGGCAGGGACTCATGGGAATTGTAGTCCATGAACATCTGGAGGACCACAGGTTGACTACCCCTGATCTATAGGATTAGGCATAGAAATAGCATGCAAAATGTATGCTTTAACAGTCACATACAAGTCCCATTTCAATGTGACTTAAACACATGCTTAATCTTTTTAATTGAATTCAATTGGGTTTTCAAACTGTGTAACTTTATCAGGAGTAAACCCCTTCTTTTAGCTTACCATGAAATGAATTTTAGTTCAAGAACTAGTTGCTGAGGGAAATATAGCTTTTGAAAAAGTTTGGCTTTGTTCAAATGACCTGTTCATAATTGATGAACAGCCTTGATAAAATTTACCTGCTTACGTGACATGTTCTGGAGGGAAAAAAAATATTGCTCAGAAGTTATACTTATTTGTCCTACAATATGAATATAAACATGCATTTAAATCAGATTTCAAGAAATTGTTCATACACAAGTGCACATTTGTGTGTGCATGGAAAAACATGCATCCATATAACCATATATGTACAATACTCTTATTAGTTTAGACTGGAATGCTTATTTAGTGTTAGGATCAAGGGATGATGCAGTTCAGAAACCTCGATTCCATTCAGTTCTTTACAATCCCAGTGCCAAATGGAGAGAAGGCCTCGAGGGCAGCCCCCATTCCGGGTGAATGCAAGAACTTCTGGAATGAAAACAGCCACAATTGTATTGGTTACAGCAGCTGTAAGAGCCTTGGAACAGTATGGAGGAATTCATCCTAGCTTTGACTGATTCATCTGTTGCTTGATGTACTCAACGTCACCCCAATCCCATCACTCCTTGTCCCTTTAGACCCGCAAATAGTACCCATGTATGTCTGCCCCCCCTCTTTATTCAAAGCTTCAACAAGAACCTAATGCCTCCATGAGGAGGCACAATGTTTGTATGAGGAGGGACCATCACAGGACCTGCCAGCTCAAAAGTCATCCACTCTTTTTGATGTGGTGCCCCGATGTGATGTCATGAGACAAAGAAAATAGGATTTGGTTGTGCCACAAGGATGCCTTCATACACAGGAACTGCACCATGTGGAGAAGAATCAGGCCTCCAACTAATTTTGATTTCCGTGCCCCCTCCCATGTATATGAATTCATAAAATCACTTCCAGAAATCATTATAAAGACCTGAAAGGACATTCAAAGCCCTCCTCCTAAGAAAATTTTGTGTTGCTAGGATCATCAGCTGGATTCCTCAGCTGCCGTAATTGACTCACTGTCAAAGCTTTCCTCCATCATGACTTCACAAGTAATCTTCAGTAGGTGAACCTCAGATGTAAGAAATGGAATACCAGCAATCTGCCTTGCTGGATGTTTGTGGGGACATGCATGATAGTGATTGCCAGTGGCTTTACAAATTAACATTTTGCTCATAAATATTTTGATGAAGAAGTTCAACACATTTCCAACTGCATGTTTAAAGTGCCACAAGCATGCTTGGTGATGTATGTGTGTTTTGTGGAGGGAGAGAAACTGTATGCTCAACATGACCATTTACGCACTGGAGGTTTCATGCTGGGCTGCAGGCTAGAGTTTTTGCCCCACCTCTTCCTGCACCCACACGGGGGAGCATTTGGCCCGGTGAGCTTCATCTGCCCTGATTTGTGCTCCTGCATAGGAGCTGGGGTAGTGAAGTTCCCAGTGCATAAACGGTCCATGTCTATAATGCAACGCATTATTGCAAATGATGTCCTTCAGTTCTTATGGTCATCCTTTATTACTCATGCAAGTATTGTAGTCTAACACTGCAAAATCCATGCAGATTTGCTCCAGTCTAAATCTACTGATTAAATCCAGTCCATTCATTGTCCATGGATTTAGACTGGAGTACCTTTACAGTACCAAGGCAATCCTTTGTGTACTTTCCTGGGAGTAAGAACCATTAAAGTGTACCTGAAAAGACCTGCTTGGGATTTCACGCCCTAATTCTGCTATCAAGAAGGGTTTCCAACATTGGTATCCTAGGGGACTAATGTCATTTCTCACCATTTTCCCCAGTGGTAACTTCACAAGAGCTGGAATTGTTCGGAATGCATTGCAATATCCAGATTTAATGAACCCTACGTATTTGCTGATTTCTCCCACTTTCGTAAGCACTGTGACAAAATAAGAGAAAAAAGAGAAAAATTCAGTTTCCCATATAATTCTTTTTCTTAAATGAAATTCTGGATTACTTTAATATTCCAGATAGTCATTGCATGCCATTCAACCTAAGCATGCAAGTAGAACAAGCTTGTCCTGTAATATTTGTTGTAGTTCCCATTTTAACTGACTATGATGTATCAGGGAAGTAGTTATACAATAATATAGCTGTTTGGGGATAATTTAGGCTCAGTAGGTAAGTTATCACTCTGACCTAGATAGCCCAGGCTAGCCTGATGTTGTTTTTGTAAACTAAGCAGGGTTGGCCCTGGCTAGTATTTAGATGGGAAACCTCAAGGAATACCAGGGTTGTGACAGAGAGGCAGGCAATGACAAACCACCTCTGAATGTCTCCTGCCTTGAAAATGCTAGGTGTCCCTAAATTAGCTGTGACCTGATAGGGGAAAAAGTAGGTTACCTGCATTAGACAATTGCTACCTATTTCTCTCCTATTTCTGTGCTGTAAATTGGATTTTCTTTTCTTCTTTTCCACTATTATCCAATTCAGCTGAGTATCAAACACAATTTAGGAGTGCTTATGCAACATAGCACAATTAATTGTTCTGTATTATATTAATAATGCAATCGTAAAGAGAGTTCCATCATTCCACTTACACTGGTCTATGAAGACATTAACACATAAACATGTGTGGTCTACTCAGGTTGGCAGTGCCTTTCCAGGGTTTCAGGCTGACATCTTTCACATCACCTATAACCTCATCTTTATTGGAGATACTTGAGACTGAAACCGGACTCTCTGCATGCAAAGCAGATGCTCTCCCACAGAGCCACAGCCCCGCCCACTCAAGTTTTGAAAGACATTATAATTCTGTTTAGGATTGCACAGACTCTTTTGTTAACTAAACCAAGGTTTAATAAATTATAGGGGGAAATAATAGATTCCCCTTTTACCCACATGCCACATTCAAGGCCAAAAGTGATAATACTCCCAGTATAATAATTCCCAAACACAAGGATTATGTGTGTGTGGTGTTTGTTTGTTTGCTTGTTTGTTTTTTTAAATTTATATCTTGGATTTATATTCCACCAGTCTCCATGGACTTGTGGTGGGTTACATAAAAACAGATTAAGACTCCAATAAAACCAATCACAGATCCTCTAATACCATTAAAAACCCACAAAAGGCAGAATAATCCCCAATCCTCCCTGATCTACAGTCAACCATCACAGGGTATAGGTTTCGCAGGAGGTTTGGCCGGAGGAGGGGCCTCAACCAAAGAGCTGGCTGAAGAGCTCTGTTTTATAGGCCCTGGGGAATTGGGACAGCTCCATCAGGGCCCTCAGCTCTTCCAGGAGCTTGTTCCACCAGGTCAGGGCCAGGACCAAAAAACCCTGGCCCGGGTTGAGGACAGGCATGCTTCTTTGGGTCCAGGGATCCGGAGATGACATTTTGTATTATTACTAGATTAGACTTCTTTATTGAATGCAAATTGTCATTTTCAGGACTTTGATTGCTCCTAAATTGTCATTCAAGGGAAACCTCTCCAACACAGCAATCCCAGATTCCACAATTAATAGAATCATATTATTCTTATTACCAATTAACTCATTCCAGTTTCAAACAGCTACTGGGCATTTGCATTATACAATGTGCTTATACAGTACTTCAAAATTGCACCATCTCTTTCTTGTCGCCTTCTCTCTTTTTTTATTAGTAAAGAAAAACCACAGCATGCCAGGATTTCACAAGAAGGAACAGAGTGCATTTGGCCTTCAGGCACAGAACCCACTGAAAACATAGGTGAGTGGACATGAAGACTGACATTTTGCTCAATGGAAACAGTGACACATCCACGGCAGCGTTCATTAGGGCAGTATAAATGGAAACAGGGGAAGCAGCCACATCAACTAGGCAAACTGAACAGCTGGGGAGAGGGCAGAATCTGTAGCCCTGGAGTGGCACAAAGTCACGAAGACTTTTATTTTATGTGGGCATAGCTGAGCAAGTCAACGAAGCTATGAATCTGTCTGCTCTGTACCAGCTGGAGTGCTCAGCTTGAGCTGGCACCTAAACTTTTTTCCAGGGCTGGGAAAAGCAGCAATAATAAACACAGATGCTTTCAAAGTGTCATGCCAACATTATATGCTCCTTGGTGACAGTTCATTGATGCAAAATGGCTGTGTGCTGAGTGCCACTCCTCATTCAGTCCAGATTTATGAACATCTTCTAACAAAGTTCTGGCAGAACCATAAAGGCCAAGGTGACTCAATGTCTCAAAGAGGCTGTTTCGAAAGGAAGACTGTCATTTCTGCTAATAATAACATTATTCTATATAATGCTCCCCCAATTCAATTTCTGGATTCTCTACATAAAAATAGTGCCATAAAAGACAACAGAACAATGTACCGTACCCTCAAAAAAGAATTAAACTGTGATAACAAAGATGTCTTGAGAACCATATCCTGCTAGGCATGCTAACAAGGTATTATATGTCCTGTTTTATGCATAATGGGCACTGGAGTGATGGTGGAGCCTATGAGATACTGGACACAATTCCCGTATGACAAGGCCTTGTTTAGCCTGAATGGAAGATGTTTGCACTATGCATGGTCTGTCTTCCATACTGTTGTCATAAGTCTTCTGGATCTCACATTTCAGAGGCTCAAGATAAGACAGGCAGAGGTGAAACCATTAAGTTCTATGGACAAAGATATAGTATGTGGTTCTTAGGATTCAATGCAAAGTGCAGATTTTCCATTGCTGCTTCAATATAGCATGCAAAGTGACCCCTATTTTCTGAGTCGTATAATCTAAAACAATTTTTGTGCTCTTCATCCATGTGATAAAATATTTAACACAAACAGCCACACAGTCTCCAGATGTGACTGTTGCAACTATCTGATTTGATTGTTACTGGAGACATTTTTAAGTGAAAGGAGAGGTCACATTTTAATGAATAGCTGATGTTATCAGTTGCCATGATCCACAAACACATGTGGAATGAGAGAATGGAAAGTGAGGCTATGCAAATCAGTGGGCTTTCCACCAGAAAAGCAATACATTGTACACTCGCTTAATCCAGCAAACCAAATATTGGGCTTTCAGTTGGTTTAAACAAAGCAGCAGTCCGTCCCTCCTCTTCCCATCATATGAAATGTCACCTTACTCTCGTTAATAAAACTGGTAGGAAATAAATAAATGCATGGGGGATTTTCATTAACAATAATCCCTTTCATAACTATATAATTAAAAACAGGCAAAAGCAGAGAGGACACAGCAAGAAATTGATATGGATCTTCAGCTAGGCCTTATCTCTGAAGCCCAACCCAATGTTTGTTTTGTCATAGAGGGGATAGCTTGAAATGACCACTAGTCTGCCAGACCCAAAATAAATTTAACATGCCAAAACCTTACAGGCCTACAGGGGACCTTCTGTGTCTCTTCGCAAGCAAGAAATCCTAAGTCGTCTTCTATGTGATTCTCTAACTGTTCTACCATTTTTATTTTGATCAGGAAAAAAGGGTGTTTTTAATTAATCAACTTTATTTGTTCAGTTCATAGATCCTATGAGACTGATAAACAGAGTCACCAGCACATCTACAGAAAATAAAATTTCTAAGCCACATTAGGTTGATTTCAGTTGTACATATCAAAAGACCAGTTTCCTCCTTGTTAAACACACCAATGTATAAATCTAGCCATCGTAGAAGTGGTCTCATTAGAACAATCTGAAAGGAGAGAAACATAAATATCATCAGGGTGTAGTCTGTACAGACAATTACCCACTTCCAGATTGACTAAATTCCTGCAGTCTACACCAAATTTGATTTCCATTTTGATTTTGGGCGGTTTAAAGTTTCCCTCTGCAACATGCCTGATTGATTCATGCTGACCTTACCTTTCCCCCATGATATCCTGGAGTGGATATAAGCCTAGATATTTCAAAAACAAACAAGAGTAAATGTGCAGATTCTTGCTTTTTAAAAATTAACTCACTGTACCATGCCTCGGAGCAAAGCAGTCTTTCCTGATTAGCCAGGGCATCAGTTCAAAGACTTCCTGGTTCCCGGTTGCAAGGCTTCCCTTAAAGTGACTGCAGTCCAGAAGCCCTAACTTCTCTCAGCAGATATTTGCCTCTTGTTATTTCCCTCTCCTCTGCTGTCTCCAATCCCCCCCCCCCCCAGTTCAAGAAAAGAGACTTCTGCTGCGTTTGGCACCTCTCCCCATTCTGAGCTTCCCCAAATCAAGTGCAGAACACTTTGTTTCAATGGGGGGGGGGTAGGGATAGATAAAGAGCCAAGTTCAAATCAATCTGAATTCAGCAGGATCCACAATGGAAAAAAACAAAGTAAATGCAGAATCAGCCCTGGTATTTCTAGAAAATTTGACAGATCTGCATAGAGACCAAATGTCCCTATAAAGAGATCAACACAATAACATGGTTGACTGTTTTGACCAAGACCAATCAGTAAGGACAAACACATTGAGAAGAAGGGATACATTTGTATCTGCCTTCCAAAACTGCTGATGGTTAATCATTAGAGCAGGCAAAGGCAAAGGCTTTTTCATATTTAGGGAATTCTAAAACAAATAGATATTGCTCTGAGAATTGTTTTTTTACCATGATTCCCTGCACTTTATCTACTTGAAGAGCTGTATCCCAGATTCAGTGCTTCATTATCTGTTTAGTTCCTGTAAATCCAAGATGGCATAGGGCCAGAAGTGTGAACCCACAGGAATGTTTTTTATCCTCCACAGCTCTTACCTAGCATGAGCAGAAATTATCTGAAATAATTAGTGAAGCTAATGCAGAAGAGTTAAACTTTAAGTTGAGCCAAAAGCTTGCTACTAACCTCATTCTTCAAGGGATGTTATCCCTAATTCTTATCTCCAGGAGCATTGGGAGCATGGCATGGGACCCCAAATATGGATCTGAGTAATTTAGATTGTATTGCCTCCAGGGAATAGAAATATTTATATAAACAGAACTGTTCCCCAGACATAATCTGGAGAATCACCTTACTCTGGAAGACTTTAATCACAACGAATATGTGAAAAAGAATTTCAAGATGGCTGATATAGCACTTTGGGCAATCTCAGCATGGTGAGCCATTTGAACTTTTCACAAACCTGTCTCCTGAAAAATTATGCTCGGGTATTTTAAAAACTTCTGTTCAATGTCACCTGCTTTTTATTTGCTTCTATGGAAACCAAATACAAGTGTTAGATACACTTCTATCCAAGGCATTGCCAATCTGTCACATTTTGGAATTCTAAATGCTACAGTAATAAATGCTACACAGAGTGGCTTAATACATTACTGGAAGTCCTTCCAGCTGAATGCACACTTGTTTCTGCTTTCAGCTGATGGTACTTCCTACAATATTTGCTTCATCTGGAGCCACTTGAATTAGGTTGCATCTACAGCTGCAAGCTTTAATTGGTTTAATCTGTTGATTAATCAATTGAAGATTTGGTTGATGAATCACTGGAAACTCATTCTTCATTGCTGAGACAGAAGGGTCCATTTTTTAATTTCTGATGCTATTTCATTCTGGTGATAATTGACTAACAGTCTTGATTGATCACTTGGCTGTGATGCATGTCTCAACATTAAAAAAAAACAGTGCATTTTCTGTATTGTCAAATACATTTGGCTCACACTGCATCAAAGAATGCCATATGTTTTTATTCCCAAACAATAACACAGAATGACACTTTTTAAAATCAAGATGTTGGGGAAAATATATTATGATGTGGTAAGTAGGACACATGAGGGTTCAGAAAGTTGTAGCAAGTGTTTCTTTATGGCCTTTTATGCAAGGCGGCAGCTACTGTGTGCTGCCACTGTGCCGTTGTGGCGGGGCAGGATGCCCCACCATTCCCCATGTATGCTGAACGCGCGCTGAACGCCGGGGCCAGGAGGTAAGCCAAAGTGGCAGGGGGGAGGTTTGGATGGCCTGGGGGGGATTGTTAGGCCCAGGCCCCCTCCGCATGCCCAGGTGGGGGCAGGGGGTCGCCCCTGCCAGTTCCGGGGCTCGGCAGAGCCTGCAGGGGAGTGCGGTGTCCCTACAGAGATACCGTAGGGTTGGGGCTCGGTGGGCCGACAGGCCTGGTGCTGGCGATTATGCACAGCGCTGGCCTGCCACAGCCCCAGCTTACCCAGGAAGCTATGGAATATCCCGCGTTTGCTGAATGCGGGCCTTCCATAGCCCTGGGCTGGCGAGCCTTATCAGTGATTTTCCCCGAAGCGCTGCTGCTGCCAACGCGGTCATTATGGCCTGTGCATAATGGGCCTATGGGAAGCATTTTAACTCTATTGCTTAGCCTCTATTAAAATCCTTAACTCTTTTGTTTCTTATTTTTCTTTTCCCTGTTGTCACTATGCAAACTTCTATGTAAGGCATTGCATGCTTGTAGGATTTCCAACTCATGCGTAAGAAATTTCTGGAGATTTGGGGGAATGGAGCCTGGGGAGAGTGGATGTGAGGGGACAACCTCAGCAGGGTATAATGCCATATAGTCCACTCTTCAAAGCAGCCATTCTTCTCCAGGGTAAATAATCTCTGTTATCTGGAGACCAGCTGTAATTCCAGGCCCTGCCTGAAGATTGGCAGCTATACATATTTCGAGCACACATGGACAGCATTCCAGAAGTACAATACCAGCTGGGACAGAACAGAGGTCTAGGTGCTCTGTTTCAGCAGGCAAAATGATTTCTGCACATAGATTGTGACTTTCTTGCCTTCCACTTCCAGGGATTACCAGTCTGTTTGTATTGGCAGGGTAGGGCACTCTTCGGGGAGCATGGTCAGTTAGACAGTCCCTCAGGTATGTCAATACCAAAACCTTGAACTTCATCTGAAATTCAATAGGGAGCTATGTAGATGGCTAAGAGCAGCCTGGATATTACCTCTCCCCCCCCCCCCCCAAGCTCTGGGACAATTTCATTTCAGAATTTTTCAGAGTAATCTGTACTAACATGAATTAAAATGGCATAAATGTATTCATGTCCTTTTACCCATGCAGGGATCCCCTCCCCTCCTCCCCCTGGCTTGTCTAGTGCTAGTGAACTTTCCAGTTCACTATGCCCATTAAGACTTTGCTTATCAGTTTCTTTGTTAACTATTGCCTATAATATAAAGCCATTACTTTAATTTTTGGCAATTACTGTTTAGATTTTATCCTCCACCCCATGGGTCCATGTTTATTATTTATTAACTTTTAAATGCTCCCCATTCAAATAAAAGCACCTGATGAAACCACACAAGTCATAATAAAACCAGGAATAAAAGATATATATTATTCTGTTTTTTAAAGTTTATGTCCAAGCCTGTTTATTTTCTTAAACCAGAGTAGTTTCCATTGTTTTATGAACTCTTGCCTTGCCCCTCAGTCACTGTTTAAAAGGCCAGATTGTTACAGCTCCTTCACAAAACAACACAAACTCTGCCAGATGTTTCAAAGTGAATAGAAGAAATATAGAAAAATCATTTACACATAATGAAATTGTTTGGAAACACCTACAGAAGTAGACTTCTGCTACAAATTTTTGTTCAAAAGCCAACAATCTGACATATAATGTGACCAGCTTCTGAACCAGTTACATAGCTGAAGAGTCAACATTTAATTTTTAATGGCTTTCAGTTGTTGAGCTATGCTGATGAGCTATAGAATAATAGAGTTGGAATGGACCTCATGGGTCATCTAGTCCAACCCTCCACACTATGCAAGACACTCACATCCCAATCGCTCATCTACTGTAACCTGCCACCCCTTTGCCTTCACAGAATCAGCCTCTCCATCAGATGGCTATCTAGCCTCTGTTTAAAAATTTCCAAAGATGGAGAACCCACCACCTCCCGAGGAAGCCTGTTCCACTGAGAAACCGCTCTAACTGTCAGGAACTTTTTCAGAATGTTTAGATGGAATTTCTTTTGAATTAATTTCATCCCATTCATTCTGGTCCGTCCCTCTGGGGCAAGAGATAACATTTCTGCTCCATTCTCCATATGGCACCCTTTTAAATACTTGAAAATGGTTATCAGATCCCCTCTCAGTCGTCTCCTCTCTAGGCTAAACAGACCAAGCTCCCCCAACCTTTCTTCATATGTCTTGGTCTCCAAACCCCTCGCCATCTTTGTTGCCCTCCTCTGGACATGTTCCAGTTTGTCAACATCCCTCTTCAACTGGGGTGCCCAAAACTGAACACAGTACTCCAATTGAGTCCGAACCAGAGCTGAGTAAAGTGGTACCATCACCCCTCATGATCTGGACACAATACTCCGTTTGATACAGCCCAAAATCCCATTTGCCTTTTTAGCCACTGAGTCACACTGCTGACTCATGTTCAATGTATGGTCTACTAAGACTCCTAGATCCTTTTCGCACATGCTACTGCCAAGACAAGTCTCCCCCATCTTATATTGGTGTATTTGGTTTTTCCTACCTAAATGCAGAACTTTACATTTGTCCCTATTGAACTTCATTTTATTCAGTTTAGCCCACTTCTCAAGCCTATGTTGAGTTATGCTCCATGAGATGTGATGAACAATAACTTACCACTTCCCCATGAAGGGACTAACTGTAAGTTTTTACTTAGGGTGTTTTCCTCTTCTCTGTCTGCTGATGCTTTAAAACTACCCTTGTGAATCTGTTCTTTCCTTTAAAAAGCCAGCAGAAAGCCAGACAGGCTTTTTAAAGGTGATTATTGTCAGGGGGAGGCATGTTATTGATATACGTTATATATATATCACTGATAACTTATACTAAGATTAAATGCTGTTGCTGTTGTTTACCTTTCAGAGATCTCCTGTCTGATATCACTTGCTAAAATAACGTGAGAACAACAATCAAAACTAATGCAAGCTCCTTGATCACATGGGTTAACCATAGACAATACTGGCCTAGACAAGACCGGTCTCCAGTGATAAAAAGGTTGGGGACCACTGGTCTAGTCTAGATGATGCTGGAAGACTGGCAGTAAGTGGGAGTTTACCACCTCCTTGGGCAATTGCTTCCACTGCTGAACTACTCCGACTGTAGTCAGGCAGTTGATTCCACTGTTGAACAAATACACAGACCGCAACTTATGTATAGCATTAGCAACACTAGTTCATTTTCCCACAATTCCAAATAGCCTTAAGTCAGATGACAATATCAGATAAACCATCATCATCGCTCCCATCTCCTCCAGCAGTCTCTTTCCTGATCAGAATCAGTTTCGACCCACACGCTGTCATTCAAGATATACTGTGTAAATATATGGAGCCAGAGGTTTCTTCACATTGTCAATTGCACTGTTTGTGTCTGGAACAAAGATTTGCAGGTTGAATACGTTGAATTCCCTTTCATTTCTTTCACAGAAATATCTAACACCTCCCAGGATTTAATATAGAATGAAATGTAATCTCAATGTCTATTGAAAGTGCTCTAAAATGAGGACATAAGCTCAACTTTCTAAGGAAATTAATAAGGTGCAAAAGAAGTGTTGTAAGCTCCAAACATGCAAGCAGATCTGGGTCCTGCCAATGTTCTTCTAATTCTATCTATTGCACCATGTACAAGTCTGACAATATGAGAATACGCCACATCAGGCACAACCCACACGAACAGGGCAAGACCATGTCCCTGCAGCTGCTATCTGGTCTCTCTTACAACAGCAGAACCACTATTTCATCTGCTGTTTCCTAAATGCACAGCCCTGTTTTCTTATCCAAATGACAGACCCTCAATTCTCTACAACTTTTCAAATTTAAGGACCATTTTTGTGCTATGGTTGGATTGTAAAATTTCCCAGGTTTGTGGTGATGAAAGTCAAGCTTTGAATCCGGACTGAGTAGTCCATTATTAACTGTATTTATTTTATTTACTCCATTCCTACTCTTACCTTTCTCCTCAGTGGGGCCTCAAAGTAGCTAACATCATTCTTCTGTTCCCCAGATTCTTCTGTTCTCACAAGAAGGAGGTTTGTCTGAGAGTGTGTGGCTGGCCTAAGGTCGCCCAACCAGTTTCTATGGCAGGTGGCCCCACATCCCATTCTGACACTCTAACCCAGGGGTAGTCAAACTGCAGCCCTCCAGATGTCCATGGACTACAACTCCCAGAAGAACTCCTGGAAATTGTAGTCCATGGACAACTGGAGGGCCACAGTTTGACTACCCCTGCTCTAACCCTTGACAAACAATCAGCCAGTTATCCCCACTAGCAAACAGGATGTGAGGTGAACTGGCAGGTGGCTGAACATCCCTGCATAGAAGTTGTTTCGATGTTAACTTTGGCATGATTCTTTGCTAAAAAGAAAAGCTCTGCTCAAAAAGTTAGTGTGAAAACATGTACTATCCAAATGCAGTGTATGCTTGATTCTTTTTTTTGGGGGGGGGAGGGGTTCTTATGTTACATTCAATGCATATACAGCTGACTGTGTGATTGAACCCCCCATCCCCTTTTTTTCTAGGTACTAGACCACAGTTTTGTTTCTAAAGTGAACACATTTTGGCTTCTTCTTATAAGATAGCCTAAGGTCTAGCCCAGGGGTAGTCAAACTGCGGCCCTCCAGATGTCTATGGACTACAATTCCCAGGAGCTCCTGCCAGTGAATGCTGGCAGGGGCTCCTGGGAATTGTAGTCCATGGACATCTGGAGGGCCACAGTTTGACTACCCCTGGTCTAGCCTATCTTCAGGCTGTGGAGTCAGCATTCACAGATTGTCCCCTGAGGAGGGAGGAGGACAGATTTTGTTGCCAAGATGCTATTTTTAATAGGGGATTAAGGGCTTAATCTATTTTATGGGGAGTATTTTTATGTAACCCTCCGTGAGACGGCTTGACCGATAGCGGCAGGTAATAAATCTAACTATTATTATTAATAACAATAATCAATAGATACTGCAGACACATACATTCACTGTACATGTCTTAGTGTCCTCGATGTGTAAGTATTCTCCGTAGTTGGAAACAATACTACACCTACTTTCCTAGGGTTGCCAGCCAGTGGCTGGCATGCAGCAAGAGACCAGGGGATGGTGACATGGTGGAAGTTCTATCATGCTAATGGCATGTTAATTTTGGAGTCGAACCTGGAATTGGATCTATGCTGTTCTAGAAATCAGTAGAAATTCACAGAATCCTAAAGCAGTCACATCACTTCCACCCCCCCCCCTTCAAAATGATATCACACCATGTAAAGACATCATTGATGGTGATTTTCCCTTATTTATTCTCTGCTGGCCTACCAAGCAGTAGCAGCAGGGATCAGAGGGCTGAGGACTAGTAACCAACTAACCATACACTTCCCCCATTACCCAGCAGTCCTTAATACCCCAGAAATAGTCTGGACATTTGGTAAGCAAAACAGCATGAGCAACTAGGAACTACTGTGAAAAGAGGAAATCAGGTAAAATCATGTGTCCTCCGTCCTCCAACTTGAGCCAACAGAAAACTCATTCCATTGTGCTAGCTCTAACAACAGAAAGAGAAGTTGGCGATACTTTCATCTCCTGTTCTCCTCAGTGCAATCCTCAGAGCCCCCTGACATTTGGTCCATGAGAGTCTTCCAAACCTCTGCATTAGTTCTGGGAATGTTAGGGGACTCCTTGGGGTGTGGGGCGGTAAGGAAAATTCTTGTTTTATGAGCGGCCCGTTCTCATACTTAATACGATCTGACCAGTTTTCAATACTCAAGGCCATGTATTGAATGGAAAACTATCTAAGGCCATAAAATCAGCCAGCTAGACCTACCAAGGCTATTTTATATATGTCTGATATATAGATTCTGAATATATGCGAATCCATTGTAGGACAGTTACCTTCAGAAGACCCATTTTAAAATGAACATATTATCCTCCATTCAGTACAAGGCTTTCCCCTTAGCTCAGTGTGATTCATCTATATATATATTTTAAAAATTAATTTGAGATTAACTGGAATTGTATTTGATTGCTAGTTATATCTGGCTATTTCCTGCCATACAACATGGGTTATTTGTGGTCCCATTTTTTTTTAAAGAAACAAAATATTGAACAAAGCAAGGCAAGCTATCCACAGGCAAAAGGTTAATACATTCCAAAAGCACACTAAAGAATCAACAGTAATGAAATCTGCTCTTGAATCTAAAATATATGTTAGATACATGTTTGAATTTTTTTACATTTTCTCAACACACGGAAAACAGGGAAGTTTCAAGTTCTATTTCACCATCTGCAAACAGGAAAATTCACTTTCATAAAAACATGCCCTTCTGTCAGCACTAATCTTGCAGAAAGTGTATGAAACTGCTTGATCCTGCTTTAAATATTTTAAGTGACGAATGAGCATTATACTGGCCCTCTGCACAAGGGTGAATTTCACTATCTTTAAGGCACAGATTCATACATATATATGAGCAGCATCAAAGAAGTCTATGGGTAGATGAATGCTCCTTGTGAATACTAAAGGAAATGAGGCAGCACTGCTGTTTCATGGAATTAAGAATTACAGCCGCTTCAAAGCAGGGAATTCATGCTTATTAAAAGGAATCATTATGGCTTATCATGTAAATAGAGAAGCTGGATTAAAAGTTGTTTAAATGCATTTTTTTCCTTACATGTTAAACTAGCAGGGAGCAAATACAAGTTTGTAACATTTCAAGATTATCTAGATGAATATTTAGTCAATATATGAGCCTAACACATCAAAGATAATGTCTTTGCAACGAAATTTCATTTCCTACCCATTTTATTATGTCACTATAAAGGAAATTTAGCTGTATCACAAAAAAAAAGTGGAGTAGTTTTACTGATATGGCTACATTTAAATTTAATACTTCACCTTCAAAGTCTGTACTCTGCAAACTGCTTGCTCTAAATTTGTCCTGATGAAAACACAGCAGGGTTGCACTGGAATGTTGTTAAGATGACAGCCTTGTGTGTGAGGGCAGGGGGGGGGTTACACCTCTGCCATGCTCAGATAGCCATATGTCAAGGCTTCATTGGGGAGAGAATACTCAGCAATTCCCAATAAGTTCGCTGGGATGAACTCCAACTGACCCAGGCTGTTTCCTGATGAGGGACAGATAATGTGATCCCAGGAATGTTGATAGCGATGGGTGAACTCCCTTCAGTTCATTTCAGAGTAAGTGAGGGCTTCTGAGCTTTCAGAGAAATGGCTGCAATGTTGGCTGCATCCCATCACAGTACATTATTAATTTCAAGTTGGGAAAATGTAGGTTTCAAACAAGATAGCAATGAACTTTGGCAACATCATTACATGTTGACTAGGGCTGAGCCATTCCCCACCTCAAGCTTGGAGTCACTGGAACCCAGAGACATATGTATGACCAACTTTCTTGTGATACGTCTGCATCGGTGGTATCACTCTGCCACTTGAACATGTATCATGATAGATATGGCATAGGTATCCCCTGTGCAAGCACCGAGTCATGTCTGACCCTTGGGGTGATGCCACAAGAGGCTCATAGATATGGCACAACAGGCATCTAATTCTGTGGTAAGCTGTTTGTATGAAGTGGTACTATCAATGAGCCAGTGTAACCACACCTACAAAATATCTTTTTGAGACAGTATTCCAGGTGTTATAATATTGTCCTCATGTGATTCTCAGTATCATAGTACCTGTGCCACTGCAGCAAAACCTTGAACAGACTGTACAATTTTAATAGTAGGTGATCCAAACTTCAAAGTATAGCTGCCTCCTTCTACCTTCAGCAGCAGCAAAAGTACCCATTTTGATAATAATATGGAAGGTAAAGAATCTGAGACTGGGTATGATTGTACGGGCAAAGTCACATTTCCGAATTGGTGTGTTGGGACTTAGCTATCTTGGGTTGCTCTTCTGAAGAAAAAGAAGGGCAATTGATTTTAGTGCATGGCATGGTAGAGGGATTACTATCGAACAGTAAATTCCAAACAGAGTTACACTCTTCTAAATCTATTGAAGTCAACATACATCTTGGTTGCCCTTCTTTGGACACATTCCAGCTTGCCAACATCCTTTTTAAATTGCAGTTCTCAAAACTGAACACAGTACTCCAACTGAGATCTAACAATTTTGGGCACTTATATCCAGTCCCTTTAAAATTCAAAGGGTCTGCACAAGACAGTCTGAAACAGCTGAGCCACTGGGAGCAAATGCTCCCTGCCACTCAGCTGTTTTGTAGCTTTTTGCAGAGAAGAGAAAGCAGGGATTTAAAGAGGCTCAAAGTCCCTTTAATCCCCTACTTTTTACTCTATACACAACTAACCACAAACTGTGTTAAACATTCATGGAAGTTCATGATGGTGGACCCATTGGGGACTTTTATTCCCAAACCACAAACAGGGCAAAATTTGGGATTAATTTTGCTTCATGGCTTGGTGCATGCCCGTTCCTATAAACATGCATACATGGCAATGGGGAACATTGTGGTATGAATGATCTTGACATTGGATATCAGTGGGACATCCTTCCACTTAAGATTTTTTTCTACTTCCTTCATGGCTACCCTTCTTGGTTGAAATCTCCCTTTTGGTTTGTGATGAAACCAAGGAATAGATAATCAACAATTTCAATTTTTTCATTGCCAACATTAAACTTACATAATTCCCCATTAGTCAAACAATACAATTAAACACTAAAATAATCGCCATGTTTCTGCTGTAAAAAGAAGGGAGATATTGCTCTAAAACTTTTGTTTAAGACCAAAGGATCACGATGTCTAATTTTAACTAAACATTAAATTAATTGCTGTGACACCATTTGCCCATAGGTACTATTTACACTACAGAAACAATCACCAGAACTATTTTTTCATTGTGAGGGGAATATCTTGGCAAAAGATTATTTGTACACATTTTCCCCTTGGGCCAATAGCCAAAGGTCACTACAATAAAAAAAAAAGCCCCTACCAAGATATAAACATAATTTGTTCCAGTTAGCTGGGGTTACTTTTAAGAAGCTATCATTAATCTGCTTTATAAGGCCTTTAAGGAAAGCAGCAAAACACTTCATCATTTCTGACAGCAGATTTGGAAATCCTACAGTGAGATGGCAAAGCTGCAAACAATGGCCAATTTTTTTGTGCTAATTTTGTGACAACCGTATGAGATCCACTTTGTTCTTTATCCACCCTCTGCTGTAGTCACAAACCAACAGTGCTTTTAAAGGACTTCATGCATTCACTTTGCATTCTCTTCTCTCCACCCTTTAGTTTGAACTTGATGTTCCAAAACAACAGAAATAATCCTCCAAACATTTGCAGTGGAATATGCCCTTTCCCCAAATCAGTTGATGGCAGAACAAGCTGTATTTATTGGAAGCTTAAACCAGATTAACCCAGACTGGAAATGAAGCACAGGGTTGAGAAGGAAAGGTAACTGGTCATTGGATTACACCTACACAGAGGTAGGGTTGTGTCCCCCTGACGTCTAATCAGAAAATGAAGCCTTCTGAGAAAAGGTTGCAGTAGCTTAACCTAAAATTACTGGCTTTTTCAGAAATGTCAGGAGTGAGCATGTTTGACATAACAATTTTATTCCCATAAAAACACATGAAGTTACCATTTGCTATGGATTTTTAGGTCAAATTTTAAAGCTTTCCATGCTTATAATAGTACATAATGAATACCCCTACTCCCTGGAACCCTTTATATTAACAAATTAGTAACTATTTTTAAAGCTCATTGTCAAGGAATACTAGACTGCCTCCATAGGCTTTATATCAATAGGTTTATTGAAATAATTCTCAAGTTATTATAAGTTTATCTATCAGCAACAAAACATCTCCAAAATCATGCAACATAGAAAATAAGCAAAGAAGAAAAACTAGCTTAACTTTCTAACACAGATCAAGATCTGTATGAGATGGCACAGTCTTATAGTCATGAAATCCAATGAGGCAGTTCACACATTCACTATTTAGCTGTCCATTTGCAACAAACCAGATCGTAGTTGAGGCCTTTAGTCTATCAGCATCCAAGCTTAATCTCTCTTTCACTGTTATTGGCTAAGTAAGATCAGGTGATGATGACTAACCAATCAGAACATGGTCTTGCCGGAACTACTTCACCCCTCCTGGTCCTCCCCCTCCCACCCTATGGCCCACAGGTTCTCATGTTGATCCAATTATCTCATGCCTTACACCAGCCTTGAAGATAATAAGGGAGGCAGAGAGGCCCAATTAACAACACCTGCACTATACACATTAACTCTTTGGAGGAATCAGGGATGCTTTGCTTCATGCCTCATTCCATCTCAAGGGTTACAATGAATATTGTAAGGCCTAGATTGACCTTACAGGTGTCTGTGATTTCAGCGCACTTGCCACCAGCAGCGTGATCTCCTTCAAGTCCGGACCATAGAATGTGGCAATTGGGTACATAATGAGAACCTATGCTTGCTTGCATAACAGGATTTGGAAGCAACAAAACTTTCTCAAAGATTCTTGGAAAAGAAGATCTTTGGGTGAGAGAAATTATCTGACTACATGTGGCAAAGGACTATAATTGAGACTATATGCTAGCAAGAGTTATACAATTTATACTTTTTTATTATGGCTGTTTGTAACAGAATACTTTTATGCTGTAAGAGATTTGGAAAGGAAGACACTTCAGAAAACCATAGATGGGTAGATGTTATGGGCACCTTTTCAATATTTACAAGCCTACTGGGCTGATGTTGTTGTTTTTGAGGGCATCATGGGTAGGTCATGCTTTACTTAATATTAGGTACATTTTAGATGTGTTATTTTGTGCCTGTGCAATTAAGAGTGTTAATCAGTTGATGGTATTCATTGTGCTGGCAAATGTTTAGAACTTATTGGTTTGAACTACAGCTCCCAGATGGCAGTATGGAAGAACACAAAATATTTGCAGGCTGATTTAAAACACACAACTAACATGAGCACACTTTGTCTTTGAGAACAGGGCAAGATTTGGTAAGGCTGACTGGAAAATAAGAGAAAAATCTGCAAAGATTCCCCTCCATAGCAACATTGAGATAAGCAACAGCAACAACAAAACCTCTTTCTGAGAGGCCACTTTTGGGTGGGGTGGGTATATGGAGAAGGGAAGATGGTGGCAGCCTTGGGAAAGCCGTGTGGGTTTGTGCAAAATGTTTGCAATACAATTCATAAGAAAATCCAAGCACCTGAAAGCAGTAAATATTTTTTCAACTGTTCAACAGCACTGTTAGTAATTTTCTATCAAACTGCAAAATCACCAGGGGAACACTTTTCTAAGACAGTGATCCCTCAAATGACACTCAGGGATGCCAGGGCACCCACTTACAGATTCCCCATTCATTCCTTTCCCAAAGCAACACCTCTTCAAAACAAATGGGCAGTCCTAGTTTTCCTTCACCAATTTCAGCAGCATGTGCTTTAGATGCCCAAGTCTGCAGGGAGCATCCATTCACAAAAAGCTGTTGCCTTCATTGTAAAATGCTTCTTGGCTTGCAACCTCCCAGCATCCTGTGATTGGAGACAATACCCTATGGCAGTCATTTTGTTATTGGCCCTGGACCTACAACAGCTACGGAGGAGGGTGAGCACTCCAAGTGCTCAACATTCCAGAAGTGCTATCAGGTTCAACAAGATTGGGGATCCATGATCTAATATGTACTTACAAGTTATGCAGAGGCACATAAAGGCCTTTACAGGCATAGGTAATGGAAAATATATTGCAGAACATTTCCAAGAATTCTGAGCTATGGCTTCCATAGCAGATAAGTACAGAGATTCTTTGGCAAGCTATTCTATCTGAGATGAAGAAAGGAATACTGAAAATCACTGCGACAAAGAAAAGATGAATGTGTTGTTATGGCATACAATATAATGAGTGCTCTTCACTTTTATTATTCAGCTAAATTCAACAGAATCATATAGGAGTTAAAAACTAGGCTTCTCTCATTCAAACTTAGAAACTGTCCTCCTTTTCTGAGAATCAATGTGGTCTGAAAACGTCCAAGTAGTTCCAATGATGGCTTAATCTGGACTTTCTTCATTGAAAGTTTGCCATGAAATTAATATTCAAAATGGGATCTGTGCCTGAATGCCTGCAGATTTACATGTAGTCCTTCTCATACAACTCGTTATTGTATATAATACTTATTGCAAGGCAGTTAGTAGTATAAAGTGATATAAAACAAGTAAAAATTACAGAGCCTTATCTTAATGAAAACATTATATTTTGAGGAAAGCTATATGACTAAAATTTCCATGGGAAATTATTCATATTTTTATGAGACATATAGAAGATACTGTGGCATAGACTATATTTTTCTAGAGATTTTCATTTAAATGTGCAAGCAAAATTATGCATTGCTGTCATTAATGGAACACAATGGCCTAGTACAATCTTAAAGCAAGACAAGCTTCAAAAGGGGGGAGGAGATGCTCATAAAAAGGCAAGAATTTGTAATTATTAAACATTCTACCAAGGAGACTATGCCATATTTCAAGACAAGTTTTGTGATTGATTAGTTATTACCCACCTCTAATATTCTGGCAGAGACTATCAAAACATTAGCATTTACTTGGAACTTACAGCTCATACCAAAGACCTAACAAATGTGTGCTTAGAGTATGGATTTGTGTAATCACAAAATCCTTGCACCGATAGACAGTGTTACTATAACATTATGCTGATGCTAAGAGCATGTCAACATGTTATAAACTAAAGGCAGCAAGAATTTACTCTGGCCACTATTGACGCAGCAGCAAGGCAGGTGGGAAGGTGCGAGGAGGGAAAGCTCAGGCGCACATAAAGTGCACTATGTTTTCAAGGGGGAGGGGAGCGGGCACACAGCTTTATAAGCAACCACATGCTCGAAGCTGTCCTTCTCCTTGCAGCCAAGAAATGCATTACCCACCTTCCCACCCTGTTATTTGTTTTGGATTGTTGAAAAAAAAAATTGTTCAAAGTTGTATTTCATAATATGCTGGCAGAATGGGGCATGGGGAGGAGTCTGCTCTGGATGAGGAAGTCAGAACAGGGGTTCCTGACTCAACCTAGTGGGACCTCTTTATGAGGAGGCTGCCTGAAAACAGGGCCAACCCTGGCTGGGGAAGGCCATGAAGTTAGGCTGATCAAAAGAACACATTGGAAGCTTATCTTGGAAGTAACTTTTGCTGCTACCACTCTATGAGCTGATTCACACAGTGAATGAAGCACTGCCTTGCACTTTACTCCCTTTGTTCTGGTGTTTGCTTGTTAGCTACAACCGCAGACCTTGTCTCCTGTCTTTGCTCCTAAGCTTTGGACCCTGTTCTCCAGAACTTCCTATTTCCGTAAGGTTTAGATGACCTTCAGCTCCCCAACTCTGCTGGTTCATTGGCTTTACTCTTGTCTTTTGTTTTAGGCCTAATTGACTGTGATTACATCTGTGCATCCAGAACTCCCAGGCAGAGTAAAAAGATTTTGCCCTTAGGACTTTAAAGTAGATGTTGTGCTTTTCTAACTGACATGTGCCATTTTCTCAGCATGACTCGAGCACATGGACTGGAGTGGCTCCAGCTTTTTCTTCCATAGTGTGGCACTGCTATTTGCTCTGTTGAAAAATGTACATGCAACTTAAAGTAATTTCATGAACAAAACAAATAGTTGATCTATGGGTGGTTTGAAGAAGAGGAAATAGCATGGAGGGGATGTCAGTTGCCGCTTCTGCCCGCATGCCCTGGTTGTGACGAGAAAATGGATTGTGTGAGTCTGGGAGGCACAGAACTCCCATTTAATGTCTGATTCAGTATCTTCATGTGGCTGCCCAACAAACACAAACACACTGCAATGCATAAATTGCCCCTGAGTGGAAAGCTTTTCATGAAAAGAGGGAGGATGTAGTGCTGAAGGCTGACAGCTATTGGGACCATTGTTTGATCTGTACTTCACTTTTACACAACTTCTGATGCAAATTTTGCATAATTGTATATACAAAAAATAAACCCTCATCAAAGCAAATGTCATTGAACAACATGCAGCTTTACATGATAATGTAACAGTTGCTTTGGCCATTTTCTTCTTACAGGGTGATAAACTACACAATAACTGAAGAACCACTTTAATCCCTGTGGAACTACTAGGCTATCCTGGTTCACACAGTCAGCATGGATTGTGCTGCAATGATGTGTGTGGCACAAGTGACTCCTCTCAATCATGAAGCAGCAGACCCACCACTTGATCAGTCAATTATGCAGAGATCCAATTCACATGATTTAGAGCAGTGGTCCCCAACCCCCGGTCCGGGGACCGGCACCGGTCCGTGGATCAGTCGGTACCGGGCCGTAGCTCCTCTCGTCCTCCTCCCTGGCTGCTGCCTCAGGGGCTGCCCTGACACTCTGCCGCCAGCTCACCTTTGGTGCTCTCCAGCAGCTGCCATGGCTGGGGCTCCCCCTCAGCATGGCACTTCACAGCTGCTGCTGGCAGCGCCCCCCAGCGGGCAGTGTGAAGTCAGAGGCACCAGCGGGAGCAGGGGCTCCGGAGGCAGCAACATCCCTCAGCAAAAGACTACCCCCCCCCTGGCCTCAGTAAAATTGTCAAGCACTGACCGGTCCCCGGTGCTTAAAAGGTTGGGGGCCATTGATTTAGAGCACATCTCAGGACTGGAAAGAGAAAAGTTCACATCATTATCCCCCATGTCTTCATCATTCACACTGCTGCGAGGAAGAATCAAAAGTTGCAGACCCTCCATCTGCCTAGGTGAAGAAATGATTTGTTCCCCACCCCCCGATCTAAGACTGCAATATCCCTGGGGCTTGAATGTTTTGAGGATAGCTGTAGTTTTTGACATGGTCATCATGGAAGCTTCAAAGAGTAGCACAAGGCGATGGCAGATGCAGTTTTGCTGAGAGCCAGTTTGGTGTAGTGGTTAAGAGTGCGGACTTCTAATCTGGCATGTTGGGTTCGATTCTGCGCTCCCCCACATGCAACCAGCTGGGTGACTTTGGGCTCGCCATGGCACTGATAAAACTGTTCTGACCTAGCAGTAATATCAGGGCTCTCTCGGCCTCACCTACCTCACAGGGTGTCTGTTGTGGGGAGAGGAAAGGGAAGGCGACTGTAAGCCGCTTTGAGCCTCCTTCGGGTAGGGAAAAGCGGCATATAAGAACCAACTCTTCTTCTTCTTCTGGTATCTTCATAATATCCATCATGTGGTTATTGCATTCACTAATCTTCTCTTATAATGAGCCCTTTGATGCTTCCTGTGTACAGCAAGGTAGCATAAATTAATGGAGTTTTCCATGTACATAAACCAGAGAAACCCATGTAGCAGGAACTTGTATCTGCATGATGACATGGAAGGTCTGGTTCACACTTGAGCTAGGTCAAATTGGCCATTAAGCCCAACAGAAAAAAGTCCTACTGAGCCAATGGCTTGGGAGAGCTATCCCCCACCAAGGCAATGAGGCTATTGCAAGGCTATCCCTAAATGAAGAAACCAGAGCCAAGTAGATGTTAGATCAGAAGACGCAGAAGCAAATGTTGAGTATAATTGACCAGCTAAAGAAGCCTTAACCTGGGTCTACAGAACTAGTGATTCACCAAGCCGAAGGCTGCCCACCAACTATCTAGTATGGCCAGCCAGGTGTCCTGCATTTGTGGTTCCATGCAAACTGCAAAAGCAAGAGGTGTACCAAGCCTAGAATAAAGAGCCATAAAATGGCTGGTGGCCTGCATTCCATTCAACAAATCAAAAGTAATGTCACATGTCCTTTAGTGTAACCCTGAACACTTATTTGGGAGTTGAGTGGGATTCTGAAAGCAATTCTATAAACTTTTTGAAGCCTACTGAAGTCAACAGACTTAGAAAGGTATAAGAGTGCTTAGGGGTGCACTGGTAATGTGTTAGAACTGAAAATAAACCATGCAATGTGAATACAGTCATACTTTGTCTTTCAAGCCTACTTCCTGAAGCCATAACCACATCTGCTAGCCACTAGCTACAGCCATACAGTGAATCTGAAATAAGTATCCCATTTCATTCCTTGAGGTGATCACTGGGCACATTCATGGTTTCTTCGACAAATTGCTCTGTACCTATTTTTTGATATCTTTCTAAAAGTAAGGGCCAAAGATGCACAAAAACATGGAGCAAGATCTGTAGAACAGTGGAGAATAAAGATCCATGCTCACATTATTTGGCTTGCCTTCAGAAGACCATTCCTCTCTGTTTAGATCAGGTTGATCATTGACCCTGTTGGGCAACAGTGAATTGATAAATCTGGCCTTCTCTAGCAGCGGCCTCATCTGACTCCTGAGTCATCTGAATCCTTGTTCCACAGGCACCTTCTTTCTGCTTGTGGCATGGTGTGGATTTCATAAGTTGATCAGCAAGTTGGTGGGCGGTTGATGCAGGGGAGTGAGTCAACTGGCCTTTAGAATTCTCCCATTGTGTGATTTTATGAAAGGTTAACTAGCCTAAACTCCAGCTTGCTCTTCCAAAATGCAAAGCTTATTGTTTCCTCTTATCTTGTGCTTGTTAGCTTGGGCAGTGGGTCTGTTAGTAAAAGAGCATGTCCAAGCAAAGGATATTCTTTCAGTTTATTCTCTCAGTTATCAGTGCTACAATGCCGTGTCTGAGGAGTCCACCTTGTTCAGCATCATTTAACGACTGGGTGTGTGCTAAATCAATCTCCACAATTTATGTTAATAAGGGCTCCTTCGAAATCAACTATAAACAGTCAGCTATCATTAGGCTAAAGCCTCTTCCTGGGAGATTTACAGTAAAGCAGCTGTCCCAATTAAGCAGAGTGAGTTATAGTAATATTTTATATTTCTACAGCACCTTTCATCCCAAAGCCTTTTTTACCAATTAAAAGCACATAATGTTCCATGGCGGATGTCTCTGTGGAAATGTTCGCACACAAGAGTGAGAAGAGGGGGAAATTTAAAGCATGAGGCAAACACCTGTTCTTAAATATCACAAGATGGGCTTGTAAATTTCAACGGAAGGCAATGAAATCCTGTCCTCAGCTAACTCAGCCGAGCAAATGTTTAAGAAGCTGTCTGGAAGATCAACGTGGCAAATCATGTACACTTTTTTTCAGACCAGCTCAGTAAAAATGTCAAACCTGAGTTGAGCAAGTTTGTGATGCCTCTCTTTTGAATCAAAATGTAGTATTTGGGAACTCAAACATCATAGTATTCCCAATGCCCCTGCCACTCCCACCTGCTGATCCTCATTCCACATCAAACTCTGGGTGCTGCTGTCGACGTCAGTTGTATGCCTTCCTTCTTCCCTTCACCCAGTCCTATTTCTCTTCCATCTTGCCTCTGAAGCTCCCGCAGTTAAAAATGACAGCAGATCCGAAGGGCTGGCTACCTTGAAGTTTCAAGATCTCACAAGCACATTGTGAATACATGAGGCATGCCTGAAGTTGCCTAGGGTATGCCTGAAGTCTTAATAGGTTTTATCTCATAGGTTTGCATGCATCTTGACTTGGGGTGAGAAAATTAGTGATAGTGCTCACAAAATGCTTGGGAGAGAAGAGCTAAAATAAGCTGCAACGTAACATCTGCCTTCAAGACTATGGCATCACAAAGCTGATGCAACAGAAATTGTAATCTGGTATCAGAAACACTGAGATTTAATATGAATGATAATTGTACATTTTTACAAACTCAACTCCATGTTGATATAGTAAGAATAAGAACCCCTGTTCTGAAATATGCAAATGGTTGCACTAGTGTGCCAGCTGTAGTGATACATGTTCAGCATGTTTGATGTGGAAACACATCTTCTGGAATGCTTGGGGGAACAGAACTCATCACGGACGTGGTGTCCATCTGTTCCCCTCCAAGTGCAGAAGAGGCAGGGAGGTGGCAGGCATGAAGGCAACTAATGATGGCAGCAGAGGCTGCAGTCATGGTGGAAGTGGCAGTGGAGGCCACAGTAGCGGAGGCTGTGGCCACAGCAGTCTCAGTGGTGGAGGAGGTGGTGGAGCGAGCAGGACTCAGTGCCAGCCCTGGTCAGCCGCTGCCCTGCCCATCCCTTGGGTGTCCCCTGGCATGGCAGCCACCGACAAGGGCCAGATTCTTGCAGATTATGTGTTTCTGCATAATCTGCGACAATCTGATAATCATAATTATTTTATTCAAGATGCTGCTTACTAAGAAATGGTGACATCACATAGCAGTGTCCACTATCCTAAATTGTAATGAAAACCCTCCATTTATATAATCAAAGCACGGGGTGCCAACATGTCTCAAGAGGATCCAAAGACAATCTAACCTCGCTCTATTGTTTCATATTCTCTGTGTTCAGAGGTCCCCAACCTCCACTGTATAAATAATGAAATGTCATTATTACTATTATGAAATCCTGCAGAGTCAACAGACATCAATTTATAGTACCTGTTTGAGCTGCAATTTGCTTGTTCATATGAATCTGTGTTCCAACAGTTAATGGAAGCGCCTGAAACCCATGATCTCAATAGGATCAGCCACAAGAGTAATTATGTAAATCGTAGGAGGAAAAAAGGGGATTGGGGAGATTTCTAATGAGATTATCTAGTAGATAATGTATGAAATTAAGCTAGTGTTGTTGTTGTTGTTTTTAAATACCCTGCTTTTATCACTTAATGCTGGTAAGCACTGAGACACATGCTGTGGCACAATCAGATAATCAAGCCCACTGCAAAGAAGGGGATAAAAAGCAATATAAACAACTAATTAATCAAAAGCACTTGAAGCACTTCCTGCTTTTCTGCTACAATGCAAAATTAGCCATTTAACACATTCTGGTATGAACTGGTTAATTTAAAGGTTCTTAAATTTAGATTTCATGAAAATTAAGCAGATAATAGACAAAGCATAGTATACAGAAATAGATATTGAACAGAATTCATCCTTAATTAGTTGACAATGTTACACTGCATTTCTTACACCCACATAACAGACAGAACTAGATGTGGCATACAAAATGAGTTCACAGAACCAGACTTATGCCTAAAAGACATGTGACAGCTAGATGTTGCAAGCTCCAGGTTGGGAAATAACTGGAGATTTTTGCAGTAGAGCTTGAGAAGGGTTGGTTTGGGCCAGGGAGGAACTTCAGAGTTCAGAATGACACAGAGTTCACCTACCGAAGTGGCCATTTTCTCCAGGTGAATTCAAATCTGTTGCCTGGAGATCAGCTGTAACCAGAGATCTCCAGCCATCACCTGGATGCCACAAACAAAAACTTGGGTAGATGGTTAATGGAAATTCCAGGAAACTAAGGTAAATAATGCTTCCAAAAGTGCAAAAATAGTAATTTATAAAGTATCATAGACAGTCATAATAATCAAACAATGAGTATATAATAATACAACAATTCAAGAGTGAACTAATCTATTGGAACTTACCTACTGAACTGTTGCCTGAAGCTTGTGCATCACCCTTGATTTGTTGTATTATTGTGCACTCCTTGTTGATGTGAGACACATCTTCCATGGGCCTTTTCAAATAGAAATATAGACAGACATTGTTGGTTGTCCCTCCCATGAAGCACGCCAGAAGATGAGGAGGGCCCTGCCAGTGGCTGTGCCAGCCCCTGGTGCCTGGGCAGCTGCTTCACATCCTACAGGGGCTGAGACAGTGGTTGCCCCACCCCCAAGCCATTTGCAGTGGCCATACTAGCCAATGGGGCCGAGGCAGCTGCTGCATGACTCACAGGTCTTTGCAGGAATCACAGCAGCCCCAGGGGCCTAAGTAGCCATTGTGTGACCCATAGGCGCTGAAGCAGTGGTGGAGGAGCAAGTAAGGAGGATGGGGGAGGAGGAAGGGGAGGGAGTCTCTGTCTGTGTGTGTTTGCGAGTGAGGGAGGGGAGAATAAGCAAGAAGGAGGTTGGGAAACCAACAGATAAGAGGGGAAATGGGGGGAGGGAAGTCTGTGTATGTGCATGCGTGTGTGCGAGGGAGGGGGGAGGGGGGAGGGGGGAGGGGGGAGGGGGAGGGGGGAGGGGGGCCCTGACCAAGTCACTCCGGAGCAGGTATGTGTCCCACATGCCATCTGTCAGGACATTTTATTTATTATTACTGTCTATGATACTTTATAAATGACTATTTTTGCACTTGTGGAAGCTTTATTTACTATAGTTTCAGAGTCATTAATACAAGCTCCCTTTTTTTCTGGAATCACCTGGATGCTGACAACCCTAAGTGGATCCCACCTCTTTAAAATGCCTCAAAGGTCAAATTCTAACTGCACCCGTAACACACTGGGATTAAGTGCTCTCCTCTCTGCACTTTCCTTTTCAAGTGATGAGACATTTCTCCCATGGATGTTTCAGTTCTTGAAAAGGCATGAGAGGCAACAAAAATACATCATCCCTCCATTTTACCTTCACAGCATTTTTAAAGTACCTGACTTAAACTTTAAAGAGGCAGTAGTGTTCTTATATCTGACATGAGAACATCCACGCCTACAGTTTGGCCCCATGACATCCTTCTGAATGTTTCCCTTCCTTCTCACACCATATTACTAGCTGCCATTGAGAAGCATGCCATCACAGTGTAGTGGCAAGAATGTCAGTCTAGGATCTGGGAGGCCCAGGATCTTACATGGTGTGTAAGACAGAGCTATTCCACCAGGCTTATGGTCAAGACCCAAAATAAAATAAAAAGATTCACCAGTAAGTCTTGCCTCACTGCTAGAAGAAGAGGAGTACTAAAATATCAACTCCGTATAAAACACTCCCCACCTAGGAAATTTAGCTTGGGTCATTTAGAAATGTAATGTTTTAAATATTTTAAACTTAAATTGTATGCATTTTAGCCAAATGCACCTCACAGGGAAGTTGTAATGGTTAAATAGAGAAGACAAGAATGTTAATGTAAGCTGTTGAAGGTCCTCAGAGAGAAAAATTGTGCATAGGTATAAAAACAATAAAATAGCACCATCACCACATCTCCCACATTTCAGGAATTCAACATGATTAGTGGCAAACCCACGTTTGAAACAAGGTTCTCTACTGTCTACTCATTCTTGCATACTCTAGAGTTGTACATGTTTCATGTGAATCAGGTGTCAGGATGTGACTCTAACAAATTTCAGCTAAAGAATACAGAAATAAATAACAATTGTTGCCACATTCATGGCCTCACCATGCCCTTTCAGGAACTTCTTCCATTTCAGATGAGCAGTCAACTGAAATATAAATACCAAAGGCCAGTTTTGATAAAATGGAGATCCTCGGATTAATTCTTCTTTGGCAAGTTTTTCACGCTTTGCTAGTTCCTGAAAGACAGTTTCATGTTTAAGAATAGCAGTATGGATATATATATATATATATATACATTTGAAGGGGGGAGGGGAAGAAATACACATAAAGTAAGAGAGGAAAGCTGCCAACAAAATCCAACATTTGCTTCTTTCAGATTCCACAACGGAAATCAAGTTCTGATAAATGGAACATTCAGATTTTGTAGAGTTTAATAGAAAAGACTATGCTGCCAATTCATAGCACTGATAGCACAAACTTGATTTCTATTCATATTTATATTCATATGGGGGAGGAAAATTATTTGAAATTTTAAAAACTGAATAAGAGCCGGCTGCAATGAGATGTCCTTGCCCTTGGTTGTTGTCCCACTTAGCTGACCCCCTCCCTCAAAATGGGTGAGTGGTTGACTTCACACAAATCAGTGCACTGGCTCCAACATGGCTGTGCTTAAAGGGGCTATCCCCGCCATTGAATCAGCTGTGAATTGGGTCTAAAGCAGAGGGTGGGTGAAGATTAGTTCTTTGCCGTATTTTTTACTAGAATCTTCACAGTTTTAATGTTTTGATACCAACTTCAATGATCCAGCACCAGAGATTAGATGAGTAGAGACTAGGGGTGAGATCTGTCCAGCAATGGATAGGCTTTCCTGAGATATTGGGATCTGTTGCATAGTACAATCCCAAACAGATTTTACAATTTTTTAAACCCACTGACTTCTGCAGACTTAGAGGGTACAATTCTGCTTAAGACTGAACTATTAGACAATGAGTCAAAAGAGCAGTTTTAGCCACTTTCTGCCCTAGCAGAAAGCAATTTAATTGGTTTCTCAAATACCTTTGTCTTGGATTTTATTGCACGACTGTTCATTTATAGCATTTATCTCTCACCTTTCCACCAACATCAAAATCAAGGCAGCATACACAGGTCAGGGTACTGACCAGATTCATACCTGATTAGCATCCACAAGATGCTACATCTTATGCCTTCCAGACATATCCTGAATCTAGAATGGATGAAAAAGGTCTGCAAGCAGAAAGGTGGGGATATAAAGAGATTTCTTTTAATCATTTCAGCATAAAGAATGTGGTTTTAATTAGAAAATGATCACAGTTTTTAAAGAAATGAGTGCATTAGGCTTTGTTTTCCTAATATGCCATGTCTGTAGTATAAATTAAAGTCAATGCTGATCCTATCAGTCTCAACAAAGACCCACTGGTTCTTTGAAGTATAAGCTGCTGTTTAGTAAATCAAAAGCAGCTGAGCTGTAAAGCAAGCAAAAGAAGCCTTAAAGGCGATGTGGCTCCAGTCTGAGATTAACAAGATTTGGTTCCCACTCACCATACACTCATCATCATGTCCTCTCTATAAAGCCTGTAGCTATCAGGCCCAGGGAGAAGATAGCACCTCGTTCTTTTGACTTTTCCCTGGTTTGCTCTTGAATGCACAGGGCTACACAAAGTTCTAATAAAGAATAAGCAAAAGCTAGCTCAGCCGAAGAACGGAAACTATTATGTGGATGTATCTGAAATCGTATTCACTCACTTTACAAATTTACTTGCAGCATTTGCAATGTGGTTCATTTTAGCTCAAAACCATCATAGAAATGTCAAAGTACACATAAAAGAAAACAGTCCATTAAGTGGAGCGATTGGTTGTATTGTTCAAGATACAAATGCATATTTCACTTTAAAGTTCAATACGCTGGTCTAAAAAAATCTGGATAGAATTTTGAATGGATGTAATGATCAAGTCTAGGATTGTCATCAGATTGGCAGGCGGTCTTTCCCCCCCAGAGAGCTTAATCATTTCCTATGAGACTGTGCAATGTTCTTCAGCTATGGCTGTATAGCACTGCAGATCCCAATAGGCAGCTGCCCTCTGATTCAGAAGAGGCCATCTGAACAGCAAAGTGGGAGGGGGCTCCTTCACCCAAGCTTACATCTGCATC